>NC_091283.1:478659644-478979644 GCF_032444005.1 Ranitomeya imitator | reverse complement strand
TATTCTTCAGAGCTGCATTCACTATTCTGTTGGAAGGATCACTATATACATACATTACCGAGCTAATTTTTGTACTGATCCTTAATCACAGCCTTTATTAACCTTCAGATTTGCGCTCATTATTCTGCAGGTATTGTGTAGATGTATTAAATTACTTTTTGTTACGCTAATCTTGAATTATATCTGTATTAAACTTCTAAGCTCTCCTCACTATTTTTCTGGTATATATGTACAGTACATTAATTATGTGCTGATCTTGACTTCTTATACTCACTATTCTGCTGGTGGAGTCACTGTGTACATACATTACTTATCCTGTACTGATCCTGAGTTACATTCTGTATTATACCCCAGTGCTGCACTCACTATTCTGCTGGTACAGTCACTGTGTACATACATTACATTACTTATCCTGCACTGATCCTGTGTTACATCCTGTAATATACTTTATCAAAATTTAACAAAATTTAGGAGACACACGAGTCAAAACTGGCCACAATATATAATAACAAATAGTTTTTATTAAGTAATCAAACTTACAATAGTATAGTATTCAAAAAAGAGGACTATAAAGTGCATAGCAACTTAATCTAAGGGTACATCCAAGTCACCCATTAGTCCAGAACAGGGCCCACACAAGTATGGAACAAATATATTCGATAATATTCGTCCTATGGTTACCGCTTCTTCAGGGGACGCCCCCTGAAGAAGCGGTAACCATAGGACGCGAAACGCGCGTTGGGGAACGTCACCCAGGACCCAGGCAGGACCCCTTAACCACACATGGGTAACTTTACCATTTGATTCTTCTGTGTGACCATCTGTACGCTTGAAACATGTGGTATTCCATGTATTGTGGTCACTGTGAATATACTCCTTTTCATTAGGATCACCACATGCTTTAGGCTATATAGCCCTTATGTGAGCAGCACTTTAATGTTGATATTTATTATCGAATATATTTGTTCCATACTTGTGTGGGCCCTGTTCTGGACTAATGGGTGACTTGGATGTACCCTTAGATTAAGTTGCTATGCACTTTATAGTCCTCTTTTTTGAATACTATACTATTGTAAGTTTGATTACTTAATAAAAACTATTTGTTATTATATATTGTGGCCAGTTTTGACTCGTGTGTCTCCTAAATTTTGATAATTGGATTGTTGAGTCGCCATATATGTGCGTTTTGTATTTTGCACTGACGCCTTGTCTATCCTTTAATATACTGCAGAGCTGCACTCACTATTCTGCTGGTGGAGTCACTGTGTACATACATTACATTACTTATCCTGTACTGATCCTGAGTTACATCCTGTATTATACTCCAGAGCTGCACTCACTTTTACCCTTCGCCATGACAGCACCCACTGGAGAGATAGGGATCCGCCCCAAGGAACAGGAAACCTACAGAGACATAAAAGGGGGCGGTCCCCCTCTCCTCCTCAGTTTAGGTTTCCTGTTCCCAGGGGACAGGATCGCTGGATTCTCCAGGAAAATCTACCTGGGCCATAAGCATCCACCTGTGCGGTCTCTGCGGGAACGGCAGGGGATGCGGTCCAGAAGCAGCGTCGGGGGAGACTCCGTTAGACGGCTCCCCCCTCGTCTGTCCGGCATGTGGGATGGCTGGGTCCATGAGGGGCCGCCCGAATCCTGGTGCGACGCTGCGGGAGTGCGACCGAAGGAGGCGCCGGACGCGGACCGGCTTAATCGAGGTCCGCGATTCGTGGCTCTGCAGCAGCGGCAGCCGGCACACCGCTCCCAGACGCAGGCCGGAATAATGGCAGCCGCGCATGCGGGGAGCGGTGGAAGATTCCCCTTACTGACCCGGAAGTGTTGAACTACTTCCGGGTCACTCACACAGCGGTGAGGGAAAGCGCGGTTTCGCGCAGGCGCAGTACACCGCTGTGTGAAGAAGAAGAAAAAAAAAGGGAGACCGGATCTTGGCATAAAAGGGGGATGGTTGCAAACGCACAGGCGATGCAACATGTCGTCCCCAGGCAAGACGGTGGACCCAGCAGGGGAGCCACCCAGCAGGAGGTCCTCGGATGCCAGCCGCAGAAGCGAAGCCTCAGATTCCAGATCCAGGAAGGCGCTTCAGCAACCTGATCCGGTACCGTACAGCTTCACTGGGTGAGTGTTAAAACACCTCTGCCTATAAAGCTGACACTCTTTCCCACAAATCTTTTTCACCCAGGCCAAAAAGAGACAAAAATCTAAGCACAAACAGTGTGCATTATGTGACGAGCCTCTCCCAGATGCCCACCCCAAAAACCTCTGCAACCAGTGTATCACCGAAACAATGCAGAGTCCATCTATGTCAGTTACGGATATACGGGCCATAATTAGGGAAGAGTTGCATGCCATTACACAAGCCAGTGCACCCCCTAAAAAATCCAGTAAAGAGAAGGCTGTATCCAGCTCTGAGTCCGATGAGGAAGGCGTCATCCACTCAGACTCCTCACATTCATCATCCTCTTCCTCCACACAATCTGACATCGGAGGTCAAGCTTGTTTCCCCCTTGATGGGGTTGACAACCTGGTAAAATCCATCAGGAATACGATAGGTTGTGAGGATACAAAAGACGACCAAACTGCACAAGACATCATGTTTGCAGGGTTGGCAGAGAGGAAGAGAAGAGCCTTCCCAGTAATTCCTGCCGTTAAGGCACTAATAAGGAGGGAATGGGAAAAACCGGACCAGAGGGGTTTTCTCCCATCAGCCTCCAAAAGGAAGTACCCCTTTAGTGACGAGGAATTAAATATATGGACCAAAATTCCTAAAGTGGACGCAGCTGTGGCCTCCACTTCTAAACAGTCAGCCTTACCAGTCGAGGATGCAGGCCTACTTTCTGATCCTCTAGATCGAAAAGCAGAGTCGTCACTGAAAAGGTCATGGGAAGCTTCCACGGGCATATTTAAGCCAACGATTGCCAGCACGTGCACAGCTAGATCCATGCTTGTTTGGATCGACCAGTTAGATCAACAGATTGAGCAGGGGATCTCCAGACAAAAATTGCGGGATGCACTGCCATTAATTAGAGGAGCAGCAGCATTCATGGCCGATGCGTCAGCCGACTCTCTACGCCTTGCAGCGAGGTCAGCAGGCCTAGTGAATAATGCCAGACGTGCGTTGTGGATGAAGAGTTGGAAGGGAGATACACATTCGAAAGCTAAGATTTGTGGTATCCCGTGTGAGGGTGAGTTTCTGTTTGGAAAAGCTTTAGATGATATCCTCAAAAAAGCAAAGGAGAGGAAAAAAGCCTTTCCTGACCCCCCGATTCCTTTCTATAGGAAGACCTTTAGGAGAAGACCGTTCAAGAAAAGAACGCAAAATGAAAGACCATCACGGTGGGCCACAAAAGAGGGAAAACAGAGTGGCACTATGTTTAAAGGGCCCCCCTTCCGTAGAGACAACAAATATTAATGTACCAGTTACCCCAGTAGGGGGCAGGTTAAAATTTTTCTTTCCCCAATGGCGAAAGATTACGTCAAATTCCTGGGTTCTGAATATTATTAAAGAAGGAATGAAAATAGAATTCCTCCAAATTCCCCATAATTCTTTTGTTTTAACAGCCCTTTCCTCACCAGTTCAACAAAGGGCCCTTGAACTGGAAATCCAAAATCTCATAGTAAAAAATGTCTTAGTTAGGGTGCCGAAGGGACAAGAGGGTAGAGGGTTCTACTCTCCGTTATTTTTAATCCCTAAACCCGATGGTTCCTTTAGAACAATTATAAATCTTAAAAAACTCAATACGTTTATTAAAAATTATACGTTTAAAATGGAATCTATTAGATCTGCCATTAAACTCCTCTATCCAAATTGTAAAATGGGCGGCATTGATTTAAAAGATGCCTACTACCATCTCCCTATTCACAGCAGATATCAAAAATACTTAAGAGTGGCGGTAACTCTTGAGGGGGAGATTCATCATTTCCAATACACAGCCATGCCCTTTGGTCTCTCCACAGCTCCAAGGATTTTCACCAAAGTTATGTTAGAAGTGATGGCCTACCTCCGCCAAAAAGACACCTTAATCATCCCCTATTTGGATGATTTTTTAGTAGTTGGAAATTCGTCCGTTCAGTGTGCTGAGCGGTTAGCTGACACTGTCTCATCCCTAAAAAACCTGGGCTGGATCATCAACTATGAAAAGTCCAGACTCATCCCACTTTCTCTCCAGACATTCCTAGGTTTCAATTTAGACTCCACAAAACAAAAGTGTCTACTCCCACAAGTAAAGGTATCACTAATAGAGGAGAAAGTAGCGGCGGCCATTCAAAAACCCCAGATGTCCTTGAGGGCAGGAATGTCCTTATTAGGATCCCTTTCCTCCTGTACTCCAGCCGTTCAGTGGGCACAACTTCATACCCGAACATTGCAACATCAGATACTTCGGGAACAGAGGCAATATTTTGGGCACCTTGAATCAAAAATAACATTATCAGGGAAAGTGTTATCTTCTTTGTCATGGTGGTTGGATAGCAAAAACTTAACGGAAGGTGTCCCTTGGGTGATAACACCATCCCACACGGTAACCACTGATGCTAGTCCCCACGGGTGTGGTGCACACATGGGGGATAAATTCTGCCAGGGAATATGGAATAAGAAGGAGATTTTAGATTCATCAAATTTGAAAGAATTGAAGGCAGTAAACTATGCACTGCGTCAATTTCTCCCACAGTTACGAGGAAACCACGTCAGAGTCTGTTCAGACAACACTACGACAGTGGCGTATTTAAACAAACAAGGCGGCACACGATCAGACACTCTAATGTCTTCCGCAAAGAATACCTTAACCCTGGCCGAAAATCATCTATTGTCCCTCTCTGCGGTCCACATCAAAGGAGAGAACAATCAACAAGCAGACTTTCTAAGTCGACACACTCTACATCAAGGAGAGTGGTGTCTAAATCCTCACATATTCCACAAAGTGACATTATTATGGGGCAGGCCCCAGATAGACCTGTTTGCTACGGAACAGAACAGACAAGTCCAGAAATTTGCATCTCGGTTCTGTGCAGACCACCCGGACATTCTAGATGCTCTTCAAACACCCTGGCAATTCAAGCTGGCATATGCCTTCCCTCCGATAATTCTTCTTCCACAAGTAATACGGAAGATCAGGGAAGAACAAGCCAGGATAATATTGATCGCACCATTCTGGCCCAAAAGACCATGGTTCTCGTGTCTGCAGTCAATGTCGG
Organism: Ranitomeya imitator; assembly: GCF_032444005.1. Classification (NCBI taxonomy): domain Eukaryota; kingdom Metazoa; phylum Chordata; class Amphibia; order Anura; family Dendrobatidae; genus Ranitomeya; species Ranitomeya imitator. Next base: position 478,974,439 of record NC_091283.1, on the reverse strand, counting down.
TGACAGATCCATGGGTCCTTCCCTCAATCCCAGACCTTCTCTCTCAGGGACCTTTCTTCCACCCTCAGGTGGACAGCCTCCACTTGACGGCCTGGAATTTGAAAGGCAGATACTAAATTCCAGGGGGTTCTCAAAAGGCCTCATTGATACACTCCTGCTTAGCAGGAAACCATCTACAACTAAAATTTACACCAAGATATGGGAAAAGTTTCTTCAGTTCCATACAGGTTCAAACCCCTCTGAAGTTCCAATAAAATCTATCCTAGAGTTTCTACAGAAAGGGAAAGTATTAGGTCTGTCAGTTAACACACTAAAAGTTCAGGTGTCCGCTCTGGGAGCCCTCTATGGCCATAATATTGCGGGTAATAAATGGGTATCCCGGTTTATCACGGCTTGTGAGCGAGCTACTCCGGTCCACATACCTAGAATAGCTCCTTGGGACCTAAACCTAGTTTTAGACTCTCTAACGGAACCTCCATTTGAGCCTATAGACACAATATCCCTGAAACACTTATCACTAAAGACAGCCTTCTTAGTAGCCTTAACATCGGCTAGAAGAGTCAGCGACATTCAGGCCTTGTCGATACATCAACCTTACCTTCTCACATTTCATGACAGACTAGTTTTAAAACCAGACCCCTTATACCTTCCTAAGGTAGCAGGGAAATTCCACAGGTCACAAGAAATACACCTTCCTACTTTCTTTAAAGACCCCTCTACTCCTGAAGAACAAAAATTTCACACTTTAGATGTCAGGAGAATAGTCTTACAATATATTGAGAAAACTAGTAGTTGGAGGCAGAGTAGGGCTCTGTTCATTTCCTTTCAGGGAAGAAAGAAAGGGTATGGAGTCACGAAAGCAACATTGTCCAGGTGGATAAGAGATGCTATCCGGTTGGCCTACTCCATCAAGAATATAGAACCTCCGGAGGGCATTAAAGCACATTCCACTAGAGCCATGGCTTCCTCCTGGGCCGAAAAAGGGAACGTTCCAATTGAGGACATATGTAAGGCCGCAACCTGGTTGACTCCTTCCACTTTCTATAATCACTACAGGCTTAATCTTTCATCAGACTCTGACCTACACTTTGGCAGGACTATCCTCAGCACGGTGGTCCCCCCCTAGGTGTTGGTCTCTGGAAATCTCTCCAGTGGGTGCTGTCATGGCGAAGGGTAAATAGCCGTATTACTTACGGTAATGCTCTTTTAATGAGTCCATGACAGCACCCAGTCACATCCCTCCCTAAATAGATAAAAGCCAATGTAATTACTTCTATGAAGTTTATAACCTGATGATAGGTTGCAATATATGACTAACACTGGCGGTCCTCCGGGTACTCTGAAATTAAACTGAGGAGGAGAGGGGGACCGCCCCCTTTTATGTCTCTGTAGGTTTCCTGTTCCTTGGGGCGGATCCCTATCTCTCCAGTGGGTGCTGTCATGGACTCATTAAAAGAGCATTACCGTAAGTAATACGGCTAATTCTGCTGGTGCAGTCACTGTGTACATACATTACTTATCCTGTACTGATCCTGAGTTACATCCTGTATTATACTCCAGAGCTGCACTCACTATTCTGCTGGTGCAGTCACTGTGTACATACATTACTTATTATGTACTGATCCTGCGTTGCATCCTGCATTATACCCCAGAACTGCACTCACTATTCTGCTGTGCAGTCAACGTGTACATACATTGCATTACTAATCCTGAGTTACCGCCTATATTATACTCCAGAGCTGCACTCACTATTCTGCTGATGGATTCACTGTATACATACATTACTTATCCTGTACTTATCCTGAGGCACATCCTGTATTATACTCCAGAGCTGCACTCACTATTCTGCTGGTGCAGTCACTGTGTACATACATTACTTATTCTGTACTGATCCTGCGTTGCATCCTGTATTATACCCCAGAGCTGCACTCACTATTCTGCTGGTGCAGTCACCGTGTACATACATTGCATTACTTATCCTGTACTGATCCAGAGTTACCGCCTGTATTATACTCCAGAGCTGCACTCGCTATTCTGCTGATGGATTCACTGTATACATACATTACTTATCCTGTACTGATCCTGAGTTACATCCTGTAATATACGCCAGAGCTGCATTCACTGTTCTGCTGGTGGGGTCACTATATACATACATTACTTATTCTGTACTGATCCTGAGTTACCCCTGCAATATACTCCAGAGCTGTGCTCACTATTCTGCCGATGGAATCACTGTGTACATACGTTGCATGACTTATCCTGTACTGATCCTGATTTATACTCTAAAGCTGCACTCACTATTCTGCTGGTAGAGTTATTGTATATGTATCCCACTTTTAATTCTGTACTGACTCTGAGCTAAATGTTATATTCTACTCCAGAGCTGTATTCCCAGTGCTGGTGACTGCTAGTATAGGTAATACAGGTCCTTCTCAAAAAATTAGCATATAGTGTTAAATTTCATTATTTACCATAATGTAATGATTACAATTAAACTTTCATATATTATAGATTCATTATCCACCAACTGAAATTTGTCAGGTCTTTTATTGTTTTAATACTGATGATTTTGGCATACAACTCCTGATAACCCAAAAAACCTGTCTCAATAAATTAGCATATCAAGAAAAGGTTCTCCAAACGACCTATTACCCTAATCTTCTGAATCAACTAATTAACTCTAAACACATGCAAAAGATACCTGAGGCTTTTATAAACTCCCTGCCTGGTTCATTACTCAAAACCCCCATCATGGGTAAGACTAGCGACCTGACAGATGTCAAGAAGGCCATCATTGACACCCTCAAGCAAGAGGGTAAGACCCAGAAAGAAATTTCTCAACAAATAGGCTGTTCCCAGAGTGCTGTATCAAGGCACCTCAATGGTAAGTCTGTTGGAAGGAAACAATGTGGCAGAAAACGCTGTACAACGAGAAGAGGAGACCGGACCCTGAGGAAGATTGTGGAGAAGGACCGATTCCAGACCTTGGGGAACCTGAGGAAGCAGTGGACTGAGTCTGGTGTGGAAACATCCAGAGCCACCGTGCACAGGCGTGTGCAGGAAATGGGCTACAGGTGCCGCATTCCCCAGGTAAAGCCACTTTTGAACCATAAACAGCGGCAGAGGCGCCTGACCTGGGCTACAGAGAAGCAGCACTGGACTGTTGCTAAGTGGTCCCAAGTACTTTTTTCTGATGAAAGCAAATTTTGCATGTCATTCGGAAATCAAGGTGCCAGAGTCTGGAGGAAGACTGGGGAGAAGGAAATGCCAAAATGCCTGAAGTCCAGTGTCAAGTACCCACAGTCAGTGATGGTGTGGGGTGCCATGTCAGCTGCTGGTGTTGGTCCACTGTGTTTCATCAAGGGCAGGGTCAATGCAGCTAGCTATCAGGAGATTTTGGAGCACTTCATGCTTCCATCGGCTGAAATGCTTTATGGAGATGAAGATTTCATTTTTCAGCACGACCTGGCACCTGCTCACAGTGCCAAAACCACTGGTAAATGGTTTACTGACCATTGTATTACTGTGCTCAATTGGCCTGCCAACTCTCCTGACCTGAACCCCATAGAGAATCTGTGGGATATTGTGAAGAGAAAGTTGAGAGACGCAAGACCCAACACTCTGGATGAGCTTAAGGCCGCTGTTGAAGCATCCTGGGCCTCCATAACATCTCAGCAGTGTCACAGGCTGATTGCCTCCATGCCACGCCGCATTGAAGCAGTCATTTCTGCCAAAGGATTCCCGACCAAGTATTGAGTGCATAACTGAACATTATTATTTGATGGTTTTTTTGTTTGTTATTAAAAAACACTTTTATTTGATTGGATGGGTGAAATATGCTAATTTATTGAGACAGGTTTTTTGGGTTATCAGGAGTTGTATGCCAAAATCATCAGAATTAAAACAATAAAAGACCTGACAAATTTCAGTTGGTGGATAATGAATCTATAATATATGAAAGTTTAATTGTAATCATTACATTATGGTAAATAATGAAATTTAACACTATATGCTAATTTTTTGAGAAGGACCTGTATATCAGAATTGTACCCAGTAGTTTCAGTATATAATATTGCCCACAGAAGACTGTCTGATTACATTGATACTCCAGACTTACCCACTATCATCAGCTCCGTCCCACAGCGTGGCTGCTTTATCTCACGACTTGTATTGTATTTACAGAAGTAGACTCCGCTGTCTTTTCTTTGCACATTTTTTATGATCAAATAGTTGTCTTTAAATATAATGTGAGGATCTGGTTCTACGTAGCTGATCAGGGAGCCATTTTGATGTCCACGATACCAGGAGACAGTGCAGGTTGCAGGGAGTGTCAACGCACATCCACATTGTATATTGACAGTCCGGCCTTTTTTCACAGCGAAGAAGCGAGGAGACTGCATCACCATCCCTAGAACAGCAAAGTACAAAACCACTGAGCAACCTGGCTGCTACCTGTCATGTGGATTTTTCGCATTTTTCCCACTATTTAATGCATTGGGAAGCTCCGGAAAAAAACGCGCGAAAAAACGCATGTGGATTTCTTGCAGAAAATGTCCGGTTTTCTTCAGGAATTTTCTGCAAGAAATCCTGACGTGTGCACAAAGTCTGAATATAAGTGCTGAAGGTCTACAGCTGATAACTCTGATGTGGAGACATTAGCTGCCTCCACTAGAAAGTGTAGTACGATGATAATTACAGCAAAAAAATATTCTGTACAAGTTTCTTCATCTTCCAAAAAAATTGCACTTTTTTACAGAGCAAAAAAGTGTCCTATATTTACAGACTGTACTGGAATTTCTGGACAGTTGACAACCCTACCCTGGACTGCTGAACAGCAAGAATCCTACAACAGACAGGAATGGGAGCACATTCCTCTCCCAAAACTTCAGCAATTGGTGTGATTTCCCAGATGTTTACAATGGTGGACACGCCCTGTCCTAACTGTTTTGAGATGTGTTGCTGCCATCAACTTCTAAATTAATAAATTTTTTTCAAATGAAATGGAAAAATGTCTAATGTTCAAATTCTGACCTTTGTTCACTTCTACTGTGAATAAAATATGGCGGTTATAGATTTCCAAATCATTGCATTCTTGTTTTCTTTACATTTTACAAAAAGTGTCCCAACTCTTATGAAATCCTGGTTGTAGACAGATATGGTTGACACCAATGACTAATTCTGTTATGTGTAAGAAATGTTTATTGTAGACATAGCACGCTGTTTTTCCATTTTAGTAAAATATGATCCAGTCCTTAAAATAACTCTGTGGAAACTTCTTCATTCAAATTACTATTCTCTTGAGAGAGAATTGGAAAATATACAATAACATGTTTATTGCTCCTTGCCTTTTATTAAAATTAAAGCCTCAATTTCGAATTTACTCATGAAGATTGTGCTTTGTGTTTTAAGCCAAGGGTAGTTACAAAAAAAAGTAAGAATATATGCTCCACATTTGATTGCAGTCTAAGGCCGGTTTCACACATTCTGATTTTGCGGTCGGACTTTGATACACAGATCAGCCGTTGGTTTCCTGACTTGAAGTAGATCACCTCATGTGTGCCTATGAAGCTGTTGAGTTCAAAGCATAAGACAAGGCGAGTCCATGCCTCAAAGTCAGTTCTCTGACTGAAAAAAACGTGTAAAACTATCTTATGGATGAGTTCAGACATCCATGTTTAATGATCCGCATACTGACCTCAAAGTTCGGACCGATCGCGATTATCTTAATGGGCGCTACCAGCCTTAGACATGCCTATTCGGTTGTTAAATTGGGTCAAGATGGCGCCTTTTCTTTTTTTAGGCCCCCTTCACATGTCCATTCTTCATGTCTGTATTCGGTCCGTTTTTTATGGACCGCAAATACAGACACACACGCACAACCATTGTATTCAATGGTGGTGTGCACATGTCTGGTTTCTCATATGGACAATTTCTTCATGTGTAAAACCCGCAACTTTGTACATTTTTTTTACCCACACCATCGACAAAATGCGTGCAGACTGATGACATATGGATTACATCATACTGGCACCTGGGAAAAACCGTATAGTTTGTGCTGTTTCCAGGCGCCGTGTGCTGAAGGCAGCTTCCATCATTGTCGCCTGGTCTCCCTGAGATCAACACAACCAGGTGACGCTGATGGGAGTTTTATTCAGCACCTTGTTTGCACATTGTGTTGTGTATAAATAAATACATTTTTAAAAAACACGTGGGATCCCGCTTAATTTTCATAAGCAGCAGAGAGAAAGCCAACTGCTGGGAGCTGATGTTAATAATCTGGGAAAGGGCCAATAGCCTTAAAGGCTCCCAGGCTATTAACAGCTCACAGCTGTTTGCTTAGCCTTTACTGGTTAGCTTACAGGGGACACCAGAAAATAACAGGATGCAGGGTCCCCCTATAATTACTAACCAGCAAAGGCTAAGCAGACAGCTGTGGGCTGATATTAAAATGGGGAAGTAGAAATTAGGCTGGGGGTGTTGCAGGAGCTCCGATAGTGTTGAGGTTGCAACGTGGTCATTGCAGTCTGTAAGCTTTCTTCAAGTTCCATCTGAAGTATCTGAATGTGATGGATAATTGGGCATGTTGGGGCACAGAATTCCAGAGGATGGAGGATACTCGGGATAGGTCTTGGAGGCGATTGGATGAGGAACGAATAAAGGTGGAGGAGAGAAGGAAGTCTTAGGAGGACCAGAGATTACATGAGGGAAGATATCAGGAAATTAGTTTGGAGATATACGGTGGAGACAGGTTATAGATGACTTTGTAGGTCAGTGTTAGTAGTTTGAACTGGATACTTTGGGGAACTGGGAGCCAATGAAGGGATTTACAGACGGGAGAAGAGGGAGGAGTATGGAGGAGACAGATGAATTAGTCTGGCAGCGTTAAAGACAGATTAGAGGGGTGTGAAAATGTTAACAGGTAGGCCACAGAGGAGGAAGTTGCAGTAGTCAAGGCGGGGGGTGATGGGGGGCATGCACAAGCATTTTAGTAGATTGAGGGTTGTGGAAATGACGGATTCTGGAAATGTTTTTGAGCTGGAGGCGACAGGAGGTGGAAAGAGCTTGAATGTGTGTCGTTTGAAGAGCAGAGTCAAGACATACTCCGAAGCAGAGGATTTCCCCTACAGTAGAAAGCGTGATGTAATTTATTGTAATAGATACATCAAGTAGAGAAGATATATGAGACGGAGGAAAGATAATGAGTAGTGATGAGCGAGTGTACTCGGGTGACCTCCAAGTATTTGTTAGTGTTCGGAGATTTAGTTTTCATCACGGCAGCTGAATGATTTACAGCTGTTAGCCACGCTGAGTACATGTGGGGGTTGCCTGGTTGCTAGGTAATCACCACATGTAATCAAGCTGGCTATTAGCTGTAAATCATGCTGCTGAGAGATGAAAGCTTAATCTCCGAGCAGTCCTAAATACTCGGAGGTCACCCGAGCAACGAGTACACTCACTCATCACTAATAATGAGTTCAGATTTGTCCTCATTGAGCTTGAAGAAGCAAGAGGAGAAGAAGTAGGATATGGCTGATAGACACCCCAGGATTCTGGACAACATAGAGGTGACATCTGGCCAGAAAGGTAGATCTGAGTGTCATCAGCGTATAGGTGATACTGGAAGCCATGTGATTTTATTAGTTGTGCTAGACAAATGGTACAAATAAAAAGAGTAAGGCTATGTGCACACGTTCAGGTTTTTTTGCGGTAAAAACACTATAAAAACTCATTAAAAACGCATACATTATGCATCCTATCATTTAGAATGCATTCTGCATGTTTTGTGCACATGATGCGTTTTTTTCCGCGAAAAAAATGCATCGCGGTAAAAAAAGCAGCATGTTCATTAATTTTGCGGATTTTCTACATTTTTCCCGCTATTCTATGCATTTGGGAAAAAACACAAAAATCGCACCAAAAATGCATGAAAAAACGTGAAAAAAAACGCATGCGGATTTCTGGCAGAAGTGTCCAGTTTTTGTCAGGAAAATTTCTGCAAGAAATCCTGACGTGTGCACATACCCTAAGGGTCTTGGGACAGAGACTTGAGGAACTCCAACAGAGAGAGCGGGATGAGGAGCTAGTGTGGGAGTGGGAGATGCTAAATGTGCGGTTTGTGAGGTATGAGGAGACCCAAGATAGGGCAAGGTCTTTGACGTGAAGAGAGGATCAGTAGTAGAAGGCAGTGGTCAACTGTGTTGAAGGCAGAGGACAGGTCTAGAAGGAGTAGTCTAGAGAATTGTCTGTTAGCTTTGTCTGTAAGTCATTAGTAATTTTGGTCAGGGTAGCGTCAGTGGAATGATGGGCATGGAAACCAGATTGTAGGTTGAAAAAAGAGCGAGTTAGATGAGAAGTGGGAGGAAAGTCCGGAGTGGACGTGCTGCTCAAGGAGTTTGGAAGCAAATGGGAGCAGCGATATGGGGCATTGCTGGACATAGCTGTTAGGTCGATGAATGGCTTTTTGAGGATAGATGTGATTGTTTGAAAGCAGAATACCAGGTACCATGAGTATGTTAGTGAGGATGGAGAGATGAGTAAGCTCTTCTTCAGTGGTGTTGGAGAGGGAGATTATGTGGGAAGGGCATTGGTTTGGTACACAAAGTGGTTGTTGGTGGTTGAACAATAAAGACTAATCTTGTTTGGTCGATCTTATTTTTGAAGTGTGTGGCAAAGTCCTCAGCAGAGATTAGGGAGGTCAGAGGGGCCAGTGGTGGGTGGAAGAGGGAGTTAAGAATTTTGAATAACTGCTTTGGGTTGTAGGATAAGGAAGATACGAGGGTTGTGAAGTAGGCCTGTTTAGCAGAGGTGAGGGCTGATTTGAATGTGAGTGGTGCTTGTTTGTTTGTTTTCGTTCAATGATGCTCCGCAACCCTGGATGCTTATTGAAGCTTTTTAATGAGGTTATTGTGCCAGGGTTGTCTATTGCATCATTGCACTCTGCCATGTATGACATGGGCAAGTGAATCAATAGCTGTTGCAAGAGTGGCATTGTAGAAAGCAGTGGCACTGTTTGTGTCGTGGAGTGATTATATAGTTGCCAGTGGTAGAATAGAGTTAGAGAGTGCATGAGAGTCTAGATGTGCTAGATTTCTGCAGGGGTATGCTAGTTGCTGGACATGGATGACAGATGAGGAATACAGGAATGAGAAAGTGAGTTGATGGAGGTCAGATGGAGAGAGGGAAGAATGTGAAGATAGACAGGGAGCAGAGATGGGTGAAGATAAGGTCTAGTGTATGTCTGTCTGTGTGGGTGGCTGAGGAGGACCACTGAGAAAATCCAAAAGATGAAGTTAGCAATAGGACTTTGGAGGCTGCTGACTGAAGGGTGTCAGTAGGGATGGTAAAGTCACCCATGATGATGATGGGAACGTCAGCAGAGAGAAAGTGAAGAAGCCAGGTCAATTGGCAATAAAGGCAGTGACTGGGCCCAGAGGTCGGTACATGAGGCCACTTGAAAGTTGGAGGGAGAGTAGATATGGACAGATTTCTGTTATGAACAGGTAATTCAGAACCACAATGGACATAGAAGTACAGGGCACACAAAGTGACCTGACAATTACCAAAAACAAAGGACGAGCTCTGAGACGTGGGAACTCTGCTGACCGCAATCCCTAATCCTAACACACACACTAGAGGTAGCCGTGGATTGCGCCTAACGCTCCCTATGCAACTCGGCACAGCCTGAGAAACTAACTAGCCCTGAAGATAGAAAAATAAGCCTACCTTGCCTCAGAGAAATTCCCCAAAGGAAAAGGCAGCCCCCCACATATAATGACTGTAATTAAGATGAAAATACAAACACAGAGATGAAATAGATTTAGCAAAGTGAGGCCCGACTTACTGAATAGACCGAGGATAGGAAAGAAAGCTTTGCGGTCAACACAAAAACCTACAAACAACCACGCAGAGGGGCAAAAAGACCCTCCGCACCGACTAACGGTACGGAGGTGCTCCCTCTGCGTCTCAGAGCTTCCAGCAAGCAAGAAAAACCAATATAGCAAGCTGGACAGAAAAAATAGCAAACAAAAAATAACACAAGCAAAACTTGGCTTATGCAGGATAGACAGGCCACAGGAACGATCCAGGAGGAAGCAAGACCAATACTAGAACATTGACTGGAGGCCAGGATCAAAGCACCAGGTGGAGTTAAATAGAGCAGCACCTAACGACTTAACCTCATCACCTGAGGAAGGAAACTCAGAAGCCGCAGTACCACTCTCGACCACAGGAGGGAGCTTGGCCACAATTCACAACAGATTTCACTTCAAAAGAAGGGTGGATAAGGGAGGGTAGAGGTGGGATTGGGTTAAAGGTGTAGTTGGTAGAAAGGAGAAGATACACTCCTTCACCATGTCTGTTACCAGGGCGAGGAGTGTGGGTGAAGTGGAGGCCACCGTAACACAGCGCAGCTGGGGAGGTGGTGTTGGAGGGTGTCAGACATGTTTCGGTGAGGCCCAGGAACAGGGCCGGCGTCAGCACCCGGCGCTCCGGGCAAATGCCAGGGCCCTGGGGAGAGAGGGGGGCCCACTCACGCTGTCATAGATACAGCTGGGAGAGCAGAGCAGGAGATAACATGCTCTCTCCGCCCACAAAGTCACTGCTGGCTGCGTTCTCTTAACCCCTATGTGCCAGCTCTAACACAAGCATCTTCTCACTCAGTCAGTGCAGCCAGGCAGGCACACATAGGGGTTAAGAGTAGGCAGCCAGTGTGACATTGTTTGTGGGTGGAGAGAGCAGTTCTCTGCTCTGCTCTCCGCCCCTGGCTGGCTGCGTGCTGCTGAAGTTATGAGGCAGATTCAGGAGGAGCTCCTAGTCCTACCAGTGCCTGAGTGAGTGGCGCTGCTATATACTACGTGGGCTGCGCTGCTATATACTACGTGGGCTGCGCTGCTATATACTACGTGGGCTGCGCTGCTATATACTACGTGGGCTGCTATATACTACGTGGGCTGCACTGCTATATACTACGTGGGCTGCTATATGCTACGTGGGCTGCTATATACTACATGGGCTGCTATATGGCTGTGTTTATATGCGATCATGAATCGGGGTATGTGTTAAAGGGGGGGCCCACTGAGACTCTTTCGCCCGGGGCCCTCAAAAACCTGGAGCCGGCCCTGCCCAGGAAGGAAAAATTGCGAGAGGTAAAGAGGTCATGAATCACATGAAGCTTGTTGCATATGGTGAGGGGGGGCGTCAGGGGCACAGGTTTCACGTGGGAGAGATAGCAGTAGTTCATAATGGGTTGGGAGCGATAGGAGGGGGAGTTAATGGAAAGTATCAGCTGTGGAGGGCCAGGATTGAGAGATATGTTGCCAGCAGTGAGGAGAAGCAGAGAGAGGGAGAGCAGGTGGGAGAAGGAGAGTGGTCAGCCTGTTTTATGTTTTAGTAGGAGAGATCTGAGGTTGAGGAGCAGGCGTATTTTAATACTTATTTCACACATTACACACGTTAATGATTAGTAATATATGGGCTTCTAATAAAACCATTTTGAGTGCTCCTTAAATGATAATGTTCTTGCAGCCACCATATGGGCACTTGGAAACCTACAGTATATTGGTTCATTATAGCTTCATTGCAGTGAGGTCACCCTGGTGACAGACAGTACTTCCCATTTTATAAAGAAAAAAAAAGATGTACCTGATTCTTCAGAACTGTTACTCCTTGCACAACATCCCTGATCTGCAAATATAAAAAAGAAACTTACGATGAGAGTCACATTTATTATGTTAGTGTGATTCTAAGTTTGAATTTTAGGACAAAGAACTACTAGATTACTTTCCGCCTGAACTACTAGCTGAGGAGCCACAAAAATAAAGGTTCACTTACACTTAAGGGCTCATTTACACTTATACCACTGACTGCAAACAAAAATCATATTCAGTATGACTTCTAGGATATGTGTGTTACAGTTCACAAACTCTCTCCCAGAAGGCTTTGTCAAAAAGTCCTCATACACAACTGAGAGCCAACCCCCCCAAACCTGTTAGGCTGGTTTCACACTTCAAAATGCGATGTGCAGATCAGCCACAGGACTACTGACCTGAACTTATCAGTATCATAGACATATGAAGCTATTGATTACCACTAGTGATGAGCGAATATACTTGTTACTCGAGTTTTCCTGAGCATGCTCGGCTTCCTCCGAGTATTTTTTTATTGCTCGGAGATTTCGTTTTCTTCGCCGCAGCTGAATGATTTACATCTGTTAGCCAGCTTAATAACATGTGGGGATTCCCTAGCAACCAGGCAACCCCCACATGTACTTATGCTGGCTAAAAGATGTAAATCATTCAGCTGTGGAGAAGAAAACTAAATCTCCGAGCACTAAAAAATACTCGGAGAACACCCAAGCGTGCTCGGGAAATCTCGAATAACGAGTATATTCGCTCATCACTAATTACCACCCATGACCGGTCCAGAAATCATGGTGGTCTGTACTTGGACGGTGGACCATATTGTCACAAGAGGACGTTTGAACCAATCTTATTGCTCAAAATAAAGTTTATGACCATCGGAGCTCCACATAAGCTTCAATTGGGTTTAAGAAAGCTGCATGTCATGGACCCAGTGGTCCCTGGGCCCTATTAATGGGTTTGGTATCTGAGGATCCTGTGGTCACTCTGTCAGTACTAAGGCCTCCCTTTTTTAAGACTTTAGTTTCATACACCAGTCTTAATTATGGGTGTTGAAAAGTAAAATACGCCAATTTCATTAAGAGGTACAAGCCACTTAATGAATTTGGCGTATATAATCAGTGTTGTGGTCTCCATGAACCTCTGGAGTTGAGTGGGCCGAGTGGGGCATGGCTGTATGCACTTTTCAAATTAATCGAGAGTGTCTTATGCCAGAGATGTCACTCCAGTCCCCGATTGGAGTCTCATTAAGATTTTTTTTAAATATTGCATTATGATATCTGCTATTACAAACTATTATTTCTATTCTTGCCAGTATGAAACACACACATATATATATATATATATATATATATATATATATATATATATATATATATATATATATATAACTATTAGGGATGAACGAACATGCCCAGTGATACTCGGTTATCACTCGAGTATCACAGTGCCTGGATGTGCTCGTTATTTGGCGAGCAATGGGCGGTGCTCGAGTTCAAACTCGAATCCCTGCCCCACATGTTTGGTAGAGAGGTCATCTAAAAGTGTGTTAGACCAGAATGCCATTGTGGAAAAAATGTTGAAAAAAATCCCATTAGACAATGCTAGCGATAGGGGGTAGGCTTCTTTCTCCAACCAAAAGGGAGAGGCCAGGGAGATACACAGCACAGGCAGGCCTGATGACCTGGTATTTTTGACAAGGGGGGAAAAGTTTTTACACACGGTCAAGCAATACATGGCCACCAAACCAGCGTACTCCCTATTTTCAACTATTTAGTCTCAAAGCTGGACACCTGGCATGAGCTGTCCCTCTATGCCTTGGATGTGTTGTGCTGCCGTACTGCTAGCATCTGAGAGGGTTTTTAGTGCTGCCGGAGGGGCCATAACAGACAGAGGCTTCACCGGTCAACAATTTTGGTGGTATATAACAGTAAAAAAAAGCATTTGAAAATTTTGCTTGTTTGTTCACATTGATTACTGATACAGTATTACGTATTCTTGGGTACATTTTGTTGGTATATAACCCTCAAAAAAGTGTTCAAAATGTATTTGTATTATATTGCTCATCCATAGGAGTATTACATCTTCTTGGGTACATTTCATTGTTATATAAGCCTCGAAAAACTTGTTAAAAAATATATTGATATTATATTTCTCACCTATAGACTTTTCCGTGGTCTGGAGTCCATTTCGTTGGTATATATCCCTCATAAAACTTGTTTAAAAATATATCGGTACTTTATTGCTCCACCATAGGGTATTATATCTTCTGGGGTGCATTTCGTTGCTATATAAGCCTCAAAAAACTTGTTCAAAATTTTTTGGTATTATATTGTTCACCAATAGGATATTACATCTTCTTGAGTACATTTTGTTGCTATTTAAGCCTAAAAAAATTGTTCAAAATGTATTGGTATTATATTGCTCACCCATAGGGTATTACATCTTCTTGAGTACATTTTGTTGCTATATAAGCCTCAAAAACTTGTTCAAAATGTATCGGTTTTATATTGCTCACCTATAGACTATGGTCCATGGTCTGGAGTACATTTCCTTGGTATCTAACCCTCAAAAGTGCATAGCCTTTATGTGTCTAGAAGTGCCAATACATGACAATTTGAACAGAATGTGTATGAGGTGCTCCCTTATGTCTAATACAGAGTGTATCTGACTCCCTTATTTTTGGTATTTCTTGCTTCCTTCACAAATTACACTGAAATGTCTTATTTTTATTTTTTTTAAATAAAAACATCAATTTTGGTTTACCTAAATTTATTTTTTTTTTTTAATCCTTTTTAAATGTTGCCTTATATACAAGTCATTATGCAGGAAAGAATGTTTCTTAACATTTTTTTCCTGTAAAATGCAATTTCTTATCGGTTTGGAATGTTGTATTGTCACTCCTTAAAATGGAGTAAAAGTGTGACACAATTGTTCTCAGCAGCGATCTGGGAGTCAGAGATGCTTCCAGGGGTCTTCCCCATATTGTTCTCCTTCCATTCAGCACTTTTCCCATCCATTTGAACGTTATCACTGCACCCCAGACCTCTTTGTATGGTCTGATGGAAAAAAGCTCGGATTTCCCATTGACTCCCATTATACTCGTTACTCAAAACGAGCATGCGAGTATTCGGAATTGCTCGGTTCGAGCTACGAGCGTCCGAGTATTTTAGTGCTCGCTCATCTCTAATAATTATATATAGCATATGTGTAATAGTAAAATCGATCTCCTACCACAAGAACCATGGAAATTAATAGGTGAAGAAAGTGAGGCCAACATGGCTGTTATATATAATTGTTCAATAAGCCTTTGACCTAATTTCTAGTGAAAATTGGCATGGCTCACGACTGCGAAGGAGAGTTGCATTTTAAAAGCTAATGAAACTAATAGCAAGTTTCCAAGGTTTGAGAAAAACAGTGTATCATTATATAGGAAGGGTTTCAGTATTTGTTTTCCCTTAAAGCGGTTGCACAACCTTTCCATAGGATAGTAATCAATATTGGTTTGTTGGGGGCTCAACATCCAGCACCCCCACTGATCAGCAGAAAATAGCTCCAGCAGATGTAAGCACACTGAATGTAGCACCATTCAATGTGTAGCAGTCACTGCTGGGTACTACAGAACTGCTCCTAAGAAGCTGTTTTCAGCTGATCGTAACTTCAACCATCTCATGTTGATGACCTATCCCACCATTCAAAATGTATATACACACCATGTCACGAAACAGCACAGTGAGTATCTGTAGCCCTATATACAGGCCACTCACTGATTCCAAGATTGTAGACACCTGTGATGCTAGTTAGTGGACACACCTTGATTTAACATGTCCATTTTGTCATATTATTTTCTGGGGTACCATCATTTCTGTCCAGGCCTATTTCATGAGTTTTATTTTATTTTTTTTAATTCTGTGGAAGCATGGTTGAAATGCAATGTCTGAATTTCATTTGTTAATTTTCATAGATCTTTTATTTATTATTACTTTTGTCAGATTCAAGTTATTTCTGTGACCATTGTGGGTTTTTCTGTCATTAAACGAGGGGTACCAACAGTTTTGACCATGTGTGTACTTACAATATGCGTCAGCACGCTGCGACTAATGAATACATGAACCCCACTCTTGCTATGCATTTAAAAAATTATTAAAAAGTCATCCGCACACGTCAGGGTGTACCTCAATATGAATGGCTCCTACCTCTAATGACTCACTTCTCCATGTGCCCAGACCAGCCTCAAATGAAATGGGGGACGAGATATGAACTCAGCTCAGGCTCAGCTCACAATGAAATCTTTGTGGGAAAAATGGGTGGATAAGTGCGCTTATCAGGGAGAGGGCTACACCCCTCAATGCAAACTACAAAAAAGGGACCTGCACACCTTGAATATTAAATCAATATGCAGGTGACCAAATTTTCTTGAAATACTCTTTGATACAGATCTTGAAGCAGATCCGTTACAAAATCCATCTAATAAAATTGAGTGTGAACATGCCCTTAATATAATCTTCATAACATAAAAGTTTTAGTGACTTTACAATAACTTTCTGGTAGTGATCTTGAGTTACATCATCTCTATAGTGTTTCAGGCCCCAGATTATTTTTTGGTTGTCTTTTAAACCAGCCAATATTTGTGGACAGATGTTCCCAAAATGCTTAACTTATCTTGTATAATGAACGCTGCTCTGTATTGTGGGAGTTAGCTTTTCCCAAAGATGTAGAGCTTCATACACACCGGCAAAGATCCTGTTTGGTAGTACGTTCTATCAGATGCCATATACAAGAAGACATTCTCTCCTAAAAGAACTTTCGTTAGTTATGCAATGTACTTAGATCCCGGAGACACTAGAGGATGATCTTGATCACTTGTGGTGATCTCTACGGAACCACAATTACGACTCGGTACACAATAGAACCACAGTACGGCTGTGTGCTTGAGCCTGGGGGTACAGTCACTGAAACGCAAATTTAGGCTATGTGTATTGTTCATAGGAGATTTTCCCTATAGACTTTAAGTCCCTATGGAAAAATTATACACTGGTTTGCGTCGGACCACTCTATATATGTCTGGTTATGTAGAACCACGAAGGTCCGGGGCTTTTTTTATGACTGAACATCAGTTCCATAAGTAAAGGGAGTAGTTTCTGCAAAATTCACATCCATTCCTGCAAACCCCATCAGAGAGTTACAGAAATTTCGGCACTAGACACCTGTTATTATGATTTGTGGAGGTCCTTATCACCAATCTTGTTAATAGCAAAAAAAAAAAGATGTAATTGTGTGACAAACAGTTCCTACATAGCAAAAATTAATCAGATTTTCTGCTGCGTATTCATTTGCGTAAAATCCACTGTTTCACATGAGATTTTAAAAGGGTTTGTACATTACTGGGCAACTCCTTTTTTAAAAAATTATATAATTACCTCCAGAACCGACGCTGTTCCAGCATTGTCGGCGGCTCGGCGCTCTCATGTCATGCTCATTAAAATGTTATGTTATGTGAGTGCTGCAGCCCATCAGTGGCCACTGATGGGCTGCAGCTTTCGCAGTTCTGTCAGACACAGTTCCAACAGAACTGCTGCTGATGTGCTACAAAACCTACATAACATAACACTGGCAAAAAGTCCCAGGAGAGCGCCAACGTCGCTGGAACAGCACCAATCCTGGAGGTGAGTTTAGGATTTTTTTTTTATATGTGGCCTTTTTATTTTTTGAAATTTCATATGATGCAAAAAATATCCACATATCACATCTGCAGCCTGTCAATTTTTCCTGATGATGTCATTGCGTGTTTCACCAGGAAGTTTACAGCAGAAATGCTATATGTGACTGAGCCCTAAGGCTGCAGTTTTATGCATGTAGCTCTAGATAGGCCTGGAATGTAATGGGCTCATAGTTACAAGGTGCCATCACTTTTTGTAAAGATTATAGCTATGTAAACTATTCAGCGGTGAATCAGTGCGTTAAAGTTTGCTTTATGTCAAACCTTTCGAGTAGATGCGGTTTTATTTTCGCTACTAAATATACTAATTTCTGATCTATCCTGAGCCTATCGGGACAGCAATCAAAAGCCTGTATTCAGACAAATGATGAGAAATGTCCGTATTGTACCAGAGGAAAAAAATTAACAGTTTTCCATACAATTTGAATACATTTAGGGGGGCAATACTTTTTCCTACGTTATATTTCGGTACAGGGCTTGGTGGACAGACTACTCTTCCCAGAATAAAAATAACCAAAGCCAGCTGTGTGTGGATACTGAAGTGAATTGCAAATGTAGTTCTGGAGTGTAAAACAGGCTGTGACCAAGGATTACTTTCATCACTACTACATAAACCATGAATTTACAGCTTTAATAAAATATAACTTTTATTCAAATAATTTTTAAATAACCTATATGACATACAACATGGTGCCCTCATGTATTTCAATTCCCATAGCGACATAAAGAGTTGACAAAAAATAACAAAAACAAAACTGAAAATATCCACAATATAATCTATATTAAAAAATAATGTCTCTGTCTCAACGCGTTTCGTCGCTCTGATTAGAGCAACTCATCAGGAGACACACAATACTAAAAATGGAGACAACTTGGCTTAAAACCAATCTATAGTGGATTCCAATCCTCTCCAATGCATGTTTTCACAATATTCACAGACTCAATATATCTGCTGTAGAATGGGGTATGTGCACCGTGCCAATAAATTGCTGTATGTAGCCTAATTCAGGGGGATGGCAGCATTTTGTGTAGCAGCATATTGGTGAAGTGCCCTATTCAGAGACAAACTCATAGCCCATTTATCTATGCACTTATCACCGCGCAACAGAGGCAATACCTAAACTCTGCACATGACTAAGTGCGTGCAACAAACTTTAGAGGTTTGTATAATAATTGCCCTCCTATCTCAAGAGTCAATGTTGCTCTTATAACAAGACTCACAAAAAATGGAGACTTCAAACTAATTCCCATATCTACAAAAACAATCCACAAGAGGGTACTAGGGAGTATAGGAATGGGAATCATTCAAAGGAATCTGTCACCCCCCGGGATGTATATGCCCTATTAATATGGGCATACAGGTAATAGAAATGTTAGACCGGTCCTACCTGTATGCCTCATATTAATGGTCTTGTTGCTGAGAAATGCTATATTCTGTCTTTATGCTAATGATTTATTCCAAGCTCCGGGGCATGCGGTGCCAGGTAGAAATCCCGGCCTCCTGTCTTCATTGTAACACTTACCCTTTTTCCAATTAGCATCATTTATGGCCACGGAATCCAGCGCCTGTGTCCTGCACTCCCTCAGAAATACATACCTCTTCCTCCCTTCTGTGGGCGCTGCATTCAGGGATTTTCTACGCAGGCGCCAGCAAGTCACTGTGACATCCGGAGAGCGCACAGGTAAGATGCTCTCCTGATTTCCTCCCTGCATAGTCATCGCTAGGAACCATGTGTACATAGCATTGACTATGCAGGGAGGAAGTGGGGAGAGCACCTTATCGGTGCGCATATCAGAGGTCACTGGAGCGGAAGTCGCCGGCGCTGCGCAGAAGATCCCTGAATGCAGCGCCCACAGAAGAGAGGATGAGGTATGTATTTCAGAGGGAGCACAGGCTAGGATTATGGGACTGTAACTGATGCTAATGAGAGGGGGGTTAGTATTATAATGAAGACAGGAGGCAGGGATTTCTTACAGCACCGCACGCCCCAGAACCTGTAAGAAATCATTAGCATAAGGAAAGACGATAACAAACTCAGCAACTAGGCCACTAATATGAGCCATACAGGTATGACTAGTGCAACATTTCCATCACCTGTATGCCCATATCAATAGATCATATGCGTCCCGGGGGTGACAGATTCCCTTTTCCATGGACCTGTGTACTGCCACTTCGGTTGAAATATTATTATTATTATTTCTTATTATAGCCCCACTTTCTCCATGGCGCTTTACATGTGAGGAGGGAGGGGTATTCATAAGTATCACACTTATATTCTAAGAGGGATATTGAGGGTGTATAAGTGTGACGCTACAGCATTATAGTACTATTTATCTAGATGCCTTACATTGTTTCATGAGATATACCACATGTTTCTATGTTAATGATGTGTGTTAAAGATGTATCCATAGCACATATATTGCATCTATTGTGATATTTATACCCATTGTGACCATAGTGTCATAGCCCCCTTAGCTGCATGATTTGCGGCTGCTAGACAGCCTGAATACATGTGGGGATTCCCTAACAAACAGGCAATCCGTGCATGTGTTCAGGTTGTCTAACAACTGCAAATCATGTAGCTGCGGGGACTCAAACATAATCTACGAGCACGCCCCAAATACTCATGCTCGGAAAACTCGAGTAACGAGTACAATCGCTCATCTCTATATATATTTAATACAATGTCCTTACCCTATATACATGCACATTTATTTTGTCCGGTCATACATCTATTTTAGACTGCTTTTATCCCCCTTTTTTTACTGTATATATTTTGTGTTCACCCGTCTTTATAGTATCGGCACTGTATCAACAATTTGTTCAATAAAGTGTTTTTTAATATTCTGTATGTTTCTACAATTATTCTGGACCATATTGTTCAGCTTTCTCGCTAATTGTTTTTGTGTTTTTTTCCGAATGGTCTCATTAGCAAGATCAATATATGTGTAATTTACTGACGAATGTCGTGTTGATATACATAATTTAGTCTACACATATACTATATGCATCGTTCAGGTTTGTTTTGTAATTCTCAGAGTGGTGACTGAACCAGCGCTGGTGCCACCCTTGTGACTGAAACCGAGTGCTGCTGCGGAGAATAAAGTTAATTTTCTCCCAGCAGCGTTCTGTTGCGTGCAGGCGCCAGGCAGGTTAGTAATGCTATTAACCTGGTTTCGGCAGGTTAAGAGAATTTTTTTTCTGGTAACAGGTTCCTTTTAATCATGTGACTCCTTCTCTTTGTTCTCAATTATTATTTTAATATTTCATTATCAGTCCAGTATTGGATTTTTGTAGGCGTTATTAACATCAGTTATAAGTTTATTCAATAAGGTTGGGCAATGCACATCTGCATCATACCGATGCCTTCCACAAACAGTACCAAGTAGTGTAGATAAGTGCGGCACGCGCATGATAGTAAGCAGAAAGAGGATTGCGGTCAACATGGATTCATTTTAGGGGTCTGGTCTGGGGTACAAATTAATTTTAGTTGCAAGTCGGGGGTCTGATGAATAATTTATAGGTGTCCAGTTTAGTGTTTGCGTGAGGTCTTGTTTGGGGGTCTGTATTAAATTTAGCGACCTGGTTTGGGGCCAGGTTCATTTTAAGGGTCTAGTCTGAAATCATAAATTGTTTTGGAGTCTGGTGTGTGAATTAGTTTAGGAGTCTGATCTGGTTTTTCCAACTATCAAATAATAGTAATCTCGATCTAAATGATTCTGCAAAGTTCTAACAAGTCAACATCACTTATGTTGAGCTTGGATCTTCACCTGTCTGAAGACCCAGGTAAGTAGACTGTTATGAAAACTAGCGGAGTACCCCAGCCCTAAAACATTCTATACTGGAAATTGGAGAATTTTCACCTACGTTCCCATGTTGAGTTTTTGGTGATTTTTTTATGCTGCGTATTTTCGAACAAATGCAAGAAACCTATTTTACTTAATTGGTGAAGAAATGGTGTAGTAAGTCTGCAACATCAAACACTCACCAAAATCTCATTGTGGGAACGTAGCCTAATGTGGCCTGTAGATATTATCGTAGACATGTTTATGAGCCTCGGAGCTATTATACTTCGAGACACGGCCCCCCCCACTGCTTCCTCTTTCAGACAGATGTGCAGGAAAAAGGTATTTTCACAGAAAATTCACTATACGAGCATGTAAACAACACGGTTCAATGCAAACTGGTCCGACACAAATGAAACTTTTTCTACAGACTATCTATCCTAAAGAAAAGTGTTTTACGATGAGATATTTTATAATTCTGTAGTCCATTTTATACTTTTTTGCATCTGTTAGTTTTTTATTGAGATCTGCAGATGGTGTGATTGACTTTTTTAGTAAATCTCCAGATATAAAGGTATTAATAGACACAAGAGTAAATCCCAATATTACATGTTCTATAAGTAAAACATTATCAATAATGGTCAAATATGACATTTTACCTACCCAACAGAAGCGGAGCGATGCAGAGAGCGCAGAGAACGGCCACGCTCGTAGTCATCTTGAGACATGTAATCTGTAGATTTTTGGAGCATGCGAAGTCTCATGGGATGGACTATGGGACATGCAAATAGTCCAGGGCAGGGGCTTCTGCTTGGTAGCTGACATGTCATCAGATGCCAAGCTATTTTACTAGAGATATCTGAGCAGAACAAATTCCTTCCAGCGCAGGTTTTATTATATATAAAAGATCATTTCCCCCAAATGTTGTATATTACAGCTGATACCAGGCATTGTGTGGGACAGTTGTACTGATATAAGTACACCCTAAAATAAAGGTATGAATTGAAACCATTCATTGACTGGTATAATTTTATGATTTATGCTTAGTGATATTGTTAGGATTGTGTGTCTTGAAGATTTCTACCATAGACAATAAACATCATCTATTGACCAACAGTATTGATTGGTCTACCTTTTTCAGATCCATTAATGTCATATATCGTCTAATTTTAACCCTCAACATTGTTTATGAGATAAGCTTTTAGGTTTTTGCTTTTTTTTTAGAGTAGTTACTTTAATATTTCAGAAAAAAATGTTTGTTTTTTTTAGCATTTTTTTAGTACACCTCCAAAACTTCTTTGCTTTTGCAGCTGCTGCTTGACATTGAGCACGACTGCCTTTACTTAGATGCAATTAACACCTCTGTCAAGCCTTGATTTCAGATACTACTTAAAAAATAAATATATTTTTCATTTTTTACTATGTTATATTTGTTAATTTTTTATGTTTTTCCCCCCAGGCTTTCAACTTTACTTGTATTTATTGAAATTGTTGTTTTCTTCTGCTCTTTTTCTGCAATTGATCTTCAATGTTTGTTTCTTTTTTTTATCTGTTAGGCCAGCGTCACACTAGAGAGTTTTACGGATGTATGAGAGGCGCAAAAACTGCGCATTGCACACGGACCAATGATTCTCTATAGGGCAGCTCCTATCTGCCGTATATTTCTCAGCCATATTTTACAGGCTGAGAAAATCGCAGGATGCTGCGTTTGTCAGCGTATTGCGCAAAAAATCCGCCAATGAAAGTCTATGAGGGCGAGAAAAATACGGATTACACACGGACCATCAGTGTGACTTGCGAGAAATACTCTCTGGTGTTCTAGAAAAAAGCTGGTAATTCAGTGCGGTGTACAGTAAAATCACACTGAAAGGTTAGAATAGAATAGATCAAATAAATGTCTACACATAGTATAGGTGTGTGCATATATATATATATATATACTAGATGGTGGCCCAATTCTAACGCATCGGGTATTTATGAAGTTTTCAGAATAATGCAATTTATACGCAGGATTCGGCCGGCCGGCCGTGACCAATTAGCGAAGCATGGTTCAAATTCCGCACCAATTCGCGGCCGGACTGCGCCTGTCACTGATTGTTCACGCCCGGCCACGAACAATCAGTGAAGCCAGGGCCGGCTCCAGGTTTTTGAGGGCTCCAGGCGAAAGAGTCTCTGTGGGCCCCCCTCTTTAACACATACCACGATTCATGATGCACAGATACAGTAGAGAAATATAGCACAGCCAAGTAGCTTATAACACAGCCCACGTAGCATATAACACAGCCCACGTAGTATATAGCTCAGCCACGTATTATAAAACACAGCCACGTAGTATATTGCCCAGCCACGTAGTATATAGCACAGCCCACATAGTAAATAGCACAGCCACGTAGTACATTGTCCAGCCACGTAGTATATAGCACAGCCAATGTAGTAAATAGCACAGACACGTACTATATTGCCCAGCCACGTAGTATATTGCCCAGCCACTTAGTATATAACACAGCCACTTAATATATATAGCACAGACACATAGTATATTGCCCATCCACGTAGTATATTGCATAGACACGTAGTATATAGCACAGACACATAGTATATTGCCCAGCCACGTAGAATATAGCACAGCCACGTAGTATATTGCCCAGCCACGTAGTATATAGCAGACATGTATATAGCACAGACACGTAGTATATTGCCCAGCCACGTAATATATTACACAGCCACATAGTATAATATTATTATTATTATACATTTTTATAGCGCCATTTATTCCGTGGCGCTTTACATGTGAATACGGGGCAAATATAGACAAATACATTAGACATGAGCAGATAACAAGGCACACGAGTACATAAGGAGGGAGGACCCTGCCCGCGAGGGCTCACAGTCTGCAGGGGGTGGGTGAGGATACACTAGGAGAGGGAAGAGCTGGCTGTGCGGCTGTTCAGTAGGTTGAGGATCACTGCAGGCTGTAGGCTTGTCGGAAGAGATGAGTCAGCCATAGCACAGCCATGTAGTATATAGCACAGAGACATAGTATATAACACTGCCCACGTAGTATATAACACAGGCCACGTAGTATATTGCCCAGCCACGTAATATATACCACAGCCACGTAGTATATAGCACAGAGACTTAGTATCTAACACAGCCCACACAGTATATAGCAATGTGGGCACCATATCCTTGTTAAAAAAAGAATTAAAATAAAAAATAGTTATATACTCACCCTCCGACGGCCCCCCGGATCCAGCCCAGGCATTTACTGATGCTCCTCGCGATGCTCCGGTCCCAAGAGTGCATTGCAGTCTCGCGAGATGATGATGTAGCAGTCTTGCGAGACCGCTACGTCATCATCTCACGAGACCGCAATGCATGGATCGGTTACCGGAGCATCGCGAGGAGTGAGAAAGGCGCCGGAAGGTGAGTATATAATGATTTTTATTTTTTTAAATTATTTTTAACGTTAGATCTTTTTAAAAGCAGTTAATACAAGAGAAGATAGTATTCTGCTACAGATGGATCTGGATAAGTTGGAAACTTGGGCTGAAAGGTGGCAGATGAGGTTTAACAATGATAAATGTAAGGTTATACACATGGGAAGAGGGAATCAATATCACCATTACACACTGAACGGGAAACCACTGGGTAAATCTGACAGGGAGAAGGACTTGGGGATCCTAGTTAATGATAAACTTACCTGGAGCAGCCAGTGCCAGGCAGCAGCTGCCAAGGCAAACAGGATCATGGGGTGCATTAAAAGAGGTCTGGATACACATGATGAGAGCATTATACTGCCTCTGTACAAATCCCTAGTTAGACCGCACATGGAGTACTGTGTCCAGTTTTGGGCACCGGTGCTCAGGAAGGATATAATGGAACTAGAGAGAGTACAAAGGAGGGCAACAAAATTAATAAAGGGGATGGGAGAACTACAATACCCAGATAGATTAGCGAAATTAGGATTATTTAGTCTAGAAAAAAGACGACTGAGGGGCGATCTAATAACCATGTATAAGTATATAAGGGGACAATACAAATATCTCGCTGAGGATCTGTTTATACCAAGGAAGGTGACGGGCACAAGGGGGCATTCTTTGCGTCTGGAGGAGAGAAGGTTTTTCCACCAACATAGAAGAGGATTCTTTACTGTTAGGGCAGTGAGAATCTGGAATTGCTTGCCTGAGGAGGTGGTGATGGCGAACTCAGTCGAGGGGTTCAAGAGAGGCCTGGATGTCTTCCTGGAGCAGAACAATATTGTATCATACAATTATTAGGTTCTGTAGAAGGACGTAGATCTGGGTATTTATTATGATGGAATATAGGCTGAACTGGATGGACAAATGTCTTTTTTCGGCCTTACTAACTATGTTACTATGTTACTATGTTACTATTGATGCTGCATAGGCAGCATCAATAGTAAAAAGTTGGTCACACAGGTTTAGTAGCAGCGTTAACAGAGTGCGTTACACTGCGGCATAACGTCCGTTAACGCTGGCATTAACCCTCTGTGAGCGCTAACTGGAGGGGAATATGGAGCGGCCATTTTGCCGCCAGACTGTGCCTGTCGCTGATTGGTCGTCGCCATTTTGCCGCGACCAATCAGCGACTTGGGATTTCCGTGACAGACAGAAAGAAAGACGGAAGTGACCCTTAGACAATTATAAAGTAGATGTCATTGAGACACATATATCTACTATATAATTGTCTAAGGGTCACTTCCATCTTTCTGCCTGTCCTTCTGTCTGTCACAGATATTCATTGGTCGCGGCCTCTGTCTATCATGGAATCCAAGTCGCTGATTGCTCTCGTCAGCTGCCTGTCATGGCTGCCGCAACCAATCAGCGACGACCACAGTCCAATTAGTCCCTCCCCTGCAGTCAGCACCCGGCGCCCGTCTCCATACTCCCCGCAGTCACCGCTCACACAGGGTTAATGCCAGGGTTAATGCCAGCGGTAATGGACCGCGTTATGCCACGGGTAACTCACTCCGTTACCGCCGCTATTAACCCTGTGTGGCCAAGTTTTTACTATTGATGCTGCCTATGTAGCATCAATAGTAAAAACATCTAATGTTAAAAATAATTAAAAAAAAAAAAAAATCATTATATACTCACCTTTTGTGACGCTCCGGTGACCACTCCATTCAAGCGGCAGGTTCCGGTGCCAAGGATGGTATGGGAGAAGGACCTGCCATGACGTCATGGTCATGTGACCGCGACGTCATCACAGGCCCTGCGCGTCTGCTTGAGAAGGACCTGCCATGACGTCACGGTGAAGTGACCGCGACGTCATCACAGGCCCTGCGCACCTGCGCGAGAAAGACCTGCCATGACGTCATGGTCATGTGACCGCGACGTCATCATAGGTCCTGCGCGCCTGCGCGAGAAGGACCTGCCATGACGTCACGGTCATGTGACCGAACTACAAGGGGCTCTCGGAAGGTGAGAATATGTTTATTTTTTATTTTTTAACCTGTGACATACGGGGCTGGGCAATATACTACGTCGCTGGGCAATATACTACGTGGCTGGGCAATATACTATGTGGCTCTGTGCTCTATACTACGTCGCTGTGCAATATACTACGTGGCTCTGTGCTGTATACTACATCACTGGGCAATATACTACGTGGCTGGGCAATATACTACGTGACTGGGCAATATACTACGTGACTGGGCAATATACTACGTGGGCTGGGCAATATACTACGTGGCTTGGCAATATACTACGTGACTGGGCACTATACTACGTGACTGGGCAATATATTACGTGGCTGGGCAATATATTATGTGGGCTGTGCAATATACTACGTGGACATGCATATTCTAGAATACCCGATGCGTTAGAATCGGGCCACCATCTAGTATATATATATTTATATTTAATACAGCGCTAGATTGCATAAAAGCCGGTAATTCAATTACCGGCTTTTGCTATCTCCTTATCAAACCCGACAGGATATGAGACATGGCTAACATACAGTAAACCATTTCATATCCCTTTTTTTTTTGCATATTCCTCACTACTAATGTTATTAGAGTCTGTGTGCAATATTTGGGGGCTCTAGCTGTTAAAATAAAGGGTTAATTCACGGAAAACTGGCGTGGGCTCCCGCGCAATTTAAGAAAATATTCAGAAAAATTCCCATGCTAGAGTTCATATGAGTTTATACCAGCAAGTCTATGATGCTACGTTCCCCTGCATTCCATTCATTCCCCAGATTTTACAGCCAGGAGCACAACTGCATTAGCAGGCTCCTGGCTGTAACATTTTTTAACCCCTTCAGATGGATTTACAGCGTGGGACGTGACTGAGCACCGGAAAGGTATGGGATATTGTTGCTTTTTTCTTTTACAGAACGAGGGTCTTCAGGTGGATTAAGCGTACAAAAAAGATTTTACAACCCCTTGTGTGCTTTTATTTCTATAAAATACTTTATTCTTATTGTGTGTGTGTGTATTATTAACACTTTAATATTATTGGATTAATAATGGATAGGTGTCTTAATAACATCTCTCCATTATTAACCAGGCTTAATGTCACCTTACAATAGCAAGGTGACATTAACCCTTTATTACCCCATATCCCGCCGTCACAGGGGAGTGGGAAGAGAGAGGCTAAGTGCCACAATAGGCGCATCTTCCAGATGTGCCTTTTCTGGGTGGCTGGGGGCAGATGTTTTTCACCGGGGGGGGGGGGGGCCAATAACCATGGTCCGTCTCTAGGCTATTAATACCTGCCCTCAGTCACTGGCTTTCCCACTCTGGCAGAGAAAATTGCGTGGGAGCCCACGCCAGTTTTTTCTGTGAATTCACTCTTTATTTTAACAGCTAGAGCCCCCAAATTTTGCACACAAACTCTGCGGGCGGCACCGTGGTGCAGTGGTTAGCACTGCAGCCTTGCAGCGCTGGAGTCCTGGGTTCAAACCCCACCAAGTACAACATGTGCAAAGAGTTTGTATGTTCTCTCCGTGTTTGCGTGGGTTTCCTCCGGGCAGTCCGGTTTCCTCCCACATTCCAAAGACATACTGATAGGGAATTTAGATTGTGAGCCACATTGGGGACAGTGATGATAATGTGTGCAAAACGTAAAGCGCTGCGGAATATGTTAGCGCTATATAAAAATAAAGATTATTATTAAGATTACTAACATTAGTAGTGAGGAATGTGCAAAAAAAATAAGGGATATGAAATGGTTTACTGTAGGTAAACCATGTCTCATATCCTGTCGGGTTTGATAAGGAGATAGCAAAAGCCGGCAATTGAATTACCGGCTTTTATGCTATCTAGCACTGTATTAAGTATAAATATATATATATATATATATATATATATATATATATATATATATATATATATAGACTGCATATATGTTTTCACGAATATTTGAGCCCATGGATCCATTACATGTCCATTTTGCAAGGTGGGAGAAAAAAATGCAGTACGGATGCCATACGGATTACATACGGAGCATGCCATTCGTAAAATACGTAGCCACACCCTGCCTACGGATGACGTATGGATCACTGTTTTGGGATCATTTCTGCGTATTATGTATGTAAATAACGGACCGTATTTCCTTACGCTGAGTGTGACGCCGGCCTTAGTGTCAGTGACTTTTTTTACATTACAACTCATTCCATTCTTTGAGAAATATTAGAATGACATGATTTCTGATTTAAGTTTAAAAGGCTAAATAAAAAGATACAATTAAAAATAAAACTGTCTCTAACACTGGACTCAGTTGTTTTCAGCCAATTCTTCATTTTAGACTTTTTAAAAAATGTTTCAAAATTTTGGCCAAGTTGTACTTGAGCGCCATGGTGGAGTGCAAAGTCAAATTTTGTTTTGCGCAGTCAAATACTAACATAGGACTTTTTAAAATCTTATTGAACGGGTGCTGAATTTATCAAAGATATTGTTTCATTTTGCTGAACTTGGCACAAAAATCACCAGTGCAAAGAAAAGACAAAAAAATTAAAAAATATATAGAAATGTTGAATTGGGGCAATTATTATGAAGAAAAATATAACAAATTTGTTAAAAATACATAATCCCCAATTCATCCCTCGCAATTTTTAACATATTGTACTGTTTTTCTTTTTTTTTTCAGGCAAATTCATGTTAAATGTACAATATCACAAAGAGCAGCCAGATGTTATCTAAAAGACAGGCTTTTCTGATTGTGTCTATTTTCTCGTTAGCTTCTCTACAGAATGTGAAAATGACCATAAAAATGCAAATAAAAAAATAAAATAAAAATCATTGACTTTTATACGGCAAAAAGAAAAGCCTTTGTGAAGAAAGTCTCACAACAATTTCTTTAAATGCTGTTTTACGTGGTTGAACAGATCCAACTACATAGTCCTGCAATAGCTCAGCTAGCTAAAAAACAAACTCCTACAGCTCCATCAATGGGTTGGAAAAAGCAAAACAATCTATAGTACGTCTTAGAAAATGGGGAGACCTTCCAAATTTTTCTTTTTTTTACCAAACTTCAGAAACGTTTGTAACCACTTAAAACCTATTTAACTTGGTAACTGACATAACTGTACCCAAACTGTTGCCAAGCATGGTAATTTTACTACATAATGAGTGCCATAATACCGAACCCCCCTCCCCCCCCTCCCAAAAAACAAAAACAAAAAAAAACAATGGTGGAATGTGGTTCGGGTTTTTTTTTACGGCATTTCACCCCACTCAGAATCTTTTTTTTTTTTTTACTTTGTTTCGGCACTTCATATGGTAAAGTGAATGGTGTCATTCCACTGGTCCAGCAATAAACAAGCCCTTGTACGGCCATGGTGATGCGAAATAGAGAGAGGAGGAAAAAACAAAATCTCAAAAATGAAAAATCTCTGATCCAAACAATGAAAATGAAGGTGCTGGATCCAACTCATGACAGACCCCATTAACCATATTATTGACTAGATTTTTGGCAGGTATGTACAAAGCCTTAGAAGCGTTAAGCTTTTTTTTTCTTCTTTTCAGATGAAGCCTGTGACCGGATACATAATGTATTATTGTGAGCGGCTTACAATGGATGACACAGGACAAATGAAACTTAAGCCAGAGATGAATATTACAGAGGACTGGGACACCTCCACACACTCCTTATGTTGTGAGGCCAACTGGCTCTTGTTGGGTCTTACATGTGGATGAGATATAGGCAGAGATATATTCATGATTCTGTGTATTCGGGGATTAGTCCGGATGAATTTAGTAAACAAGCCGTTATAAGGTGAACATGGAAATATCATGCCATTCTTCATGTTTCAATGAGATGGTTTCACAACCCAACAGATGGCTCAGGTTTGTGTCTGACGGGCGTCCTGTTCATCAATAGATGTATTCAGTCATAGGGCAATGTTTTTATTGAAGTTGTTGTTGTTGTCATCTAGACATCCATGCCGTACTACGGTAGAGTTTGACTTTTCCAAGGTTGGATGCTGCTAAGAAGCTAAAATAAAGTTGGAGTTCCTTGGGGAAAGAGGCTCAGTTATAACAAATTTACTTCCCTACAAGCCATCTGTGTTTTTAAAGCTATGGCAACTGCTACTCTCTGCATTCTGGGAGTTGTAGTTTCACCCATAGGTTGCAGACTATAGGGAAGGGCTGAATCTGTGGCCACAAGTGGTCCCTGATCCCTGACGAGCCTACGGACTCCACAACCATATTAGGCTACATTCTCACAATGAGTTTTTGATATTGTAGATTCTCTGCGCCTATTAGGTTACTTGCATTTTTTCATTGCGTTTTTGAGTACGTGATTTTTACATGCATTTTTATTGTGTTTTTGTCTTATTATGGGGTGTCATGTTTTAAACAAAGCTGCTTTGTTTTTATACTTCCTGATATTCACCATTGACAAAACTTTATTGATGTGGTCATGTACGGATTACATGCATTTTAACTGTGTTCTTGCAGTGAAAAACACATGTGCGTTTTTTACATGCAGATTTTCCACATCCAATGCAATTCTATGGAGAAAATCTGCACAGAAAACTTGGAAGAGACATTGCTATGTTAAGGTTTTCAAAGACACATCGCAGGTCAGTTTACGCTGTGGAAATAAAAAAGCACAATGGGCAGGAGACTTCCATAAATCCAGTCTACTTTACTGGAATTGTAAGATGATGCTTTTTTTACACAGTGAAAATACTTAAAAACTCACCAAAACTCATCACTCAGTTATCTACTATATAATTGTCTAAGGGTCACTTCCGTCTGTCTGTCTGTCTTTCTGTCTGTCTGTCACGGATATTCATTGGTTGCGGCCTCTGTCTGTCATGGAAATCCAAGTCGTTGATTGGTCGTGGCAAAACAGCCATGACCAATCAGTGACGGGCACAGTCCGGCAGAAAAATAGCTGCTCCTTCCTCCGTACTTCCCTTCAGTCAGCGCTCACACAGGGTTAATGGCCGCGTTGACCGCGGTGTAACGCACTGGGTTAACGCTGCTATTAACCCTGTGTGACCAACTTTTTACTATTCATGCTGCCTATGCCGCATTAATAGTAAAAAGATGTAATGTTAAAAAATAATAAAAAAATAAAAAATAGTTATATACTCACCATCTGTCGGATCAGGAACAGGCCTTTCCCACTCCTCGCGATGCCCCAGTGACCGCTCCATGCATTGCGGTCTCGCGAGATGATGACGTGCGGTCTCACGAGACCGCTGCGTCATCATCTTGCGAGACCGCAATGCACTCTTCAGACCGGAGAGCGCGAGGAGCGTTGGTAACCGCTTCGATCCGGGGGCCACCGGAGGGTGAGTATATAACTATTTTTTATTTTAATTCTTTTTTTTAACAGGGATATGGTGCCCACATTGCTATATACTACGTGGCTGGGCAATATACTACATGGCTGGGAAATATACTACGTGGCTGGGAAATATACTATGTGACTGGGCAATATACTACGTGACTGGGCAATATACTACGAGACTGGGCAATATACTACGTGGCTGGGCAATATACTGTGTGGGCTGTGCAATCAATATACTACGCGATTGGGCAATATACTGCGCGGGCTGTGCAATCAATATATTACATGACTGGGCAATATACTACGTGACTGGGCAATATACTACGTGGCTGGGCAATATACTATGTGGCTGGGCAATATACTACGTGACTGGGCAATATACTACGTGGCTGGGCAATATACTGTGTGGGCTGTGCAATCAATATACTACGCGACTGGGCAATATACTGCGTGGGCTGTGCAATATACTACGTGACTGCCCAATATACTACGTGACTGGGCAGTATACTACGTGTCTGTGCTGTATACTATGTGGCTCTGTGCCGTATACTACGTGACTGGGCAATATACTACGTGGCTGGGCAATATACTACGTGACTGGGCAATATACTACGTGACTGGGCAATATACTACGTGACTGGGCAATATACTACGTGGCTGGGCAATATACTATGTGGCTGGGCAATATACTACGAGGCTGGGCAATATACTACGTGGCTGGGCAATATACTACGTGGCTGGGCAATATACTACGAGGCCATGAAACCAGGGATTCAAGCTTGAGGAGGCTAATTTGCATATTCCAGGTGCCTTCTGGGAAAAGCGAAGAGTCTCCCTAAGCTAGAAGATCGTTGGGTACAGCCGGGACCAGCTGCTTGGAAAGAATCACCAAACCAGGGATTCAAGCTTGAGGAGGCTAATTTGCATATGCCAGGTGCCTTCTGGGAAAAGCGAAGAGTCTCCCTAAGCTAGAAGATCGTTGGGTACAGCCGGGACCAGCTGCTTGGAAAGAATCACCAAACCAGGGATTCAAGCTTGAGGAGGCTAATTTGCATATTCCAGGTGCCTTCTGGGAAAAGCGAAGAGTCTCTATAAGCTAGAAGATCGTTGGGTACAGCCGGGACCAGCTGCTTGGAAAGAATCACCAAACCAGGGATTCAAGCTTGAGGAGGCTAATTTGCATATTCCAGGTGCCTTCTGGGAAAAGCGAAGAGTCTCCCTAAGCTAGAAGATCGTTGGGTACAGCCGGGACCAGCTGCTTGGAAAGAATCACCAAACCAGGGATTCAAGCTTGAGGAGGCTAATTTGCATATTCCAGGTGCCTTCTGGGAAAAGCGAAGAGTCTCCCTAAGCTAGAAGATCGTTGGGTACAGCCGGGACCAGCTGCTTGGAAAGAATCACCAAACCGCGCGCCTTACGGCGCACGAATTTTTGCCTGTAGGACATTAATGCAAGAGAGCTTGGCTGAGTAGATTACACAAGAAGGAAAACACACAGCAAGTCAGCAGGTTCTAGGAGCAACATGGCAGATGTGACAACCTACATGGTGAGCTGCAGCATGTGCTACATGTTCACAGATCGACCAGAAGAAGAATTAAATTTCACCTGTCAGAAGTGTAGACTAGTGGCCCTTTTAGAAGAAAAGGTGCGGGGTCTGGAAGAAAGAATAGCAACTTAGAAACTCATCAAAGAGAATGAAGACTTTCTAGACAGAACAGAAGCATCTCTACTGGTCACAGAAGGTGAAAAAAGTGTCAGAGAACCTCCAAAAGCAGATGAGTGGAAGCATGTGACCAAAAGAAGCAAGAAGACCATGGAGAAATCACCAACCACACAACTGAAGAACCGATATCAAATCTTTGTAGAGGATGAAGATGGCACACCTAAGGATGAAGCAATACCAGCAAGCAAAAAAGAAAAGGGCACACAGCAACAAGTGACAGCAAAAAGTACAGCCAAGAAGCAACGAAGAGTGGTGGTGGTGGTGGGAGACTCACTACTGAGAGGCACAGAAGCAGCCATCTGCAGACCGGACATAACTGCAAGAGAAGTATGCTACCTTCCAGGTGCGATGATCAAGGATGTGACCGATAGGATACCAAAGCTCTTCAACTCCAAGGACGTCCACCCATTTCTTCTGATACATGTTGGCACCAATGACACGGCAAGGAAGGACCTACCGACAATCTGCAAAGACTTTGAAGAGTTGGGGAATAAAGTAATGGAACTGGATGCACAGGTAGTTTTTTCTTCTATCCTTCCAGTAGACGGGCATGGCACCAGGAGATGGAACAGGATCCTTGATGCAAACAACTGGCTAAGACGATGGTGCAGACAACAAGGATTCGGATTCCTGGACCACGGTGTGAATTACTTGTACGATGGACTCCTCGCCAGAGACGGACTACACCTCAACAAACCTGGGAAACACACATTCGCCAGAAGACTCGCTACACTCATCCGGAGGGCGTTAAACTAGAAGAAGAGGGGACGGGAAGAAAAACATTAGATTTGAACAAAGAAGATCCAGGAAAACATACTCAGAAGGGAGGTAAGAACATTTCTAAAACAATCCACAGCGAGGAGATTGGAACAAAACAAAATCCTCTAAACTGCATGCTCGCAAACGCCAGAAGCCTGACAAACAAGATGGAAGAACTAGAAGCAGAAATATCTACAGGTAACTTTGACATAGTGGGAATAACCGAGACATGGTTAGATGAAAGCTATGACTGGGCAGTTAACTTACAGGGTTACAGTCTGTTTAGAAAGGATCGTAAAAATCGGAGAGGAGGAGGGGTTTGTCTCTATTTAAAGTCTTGTCTAAAGTCCACTTTAAGGGAGGATATTAGCGAAGGAAATGAGGATGTCGAGTCCATATGGGTCGAAATTCATGGAGGGAAAAATGGTAACAAAATTCTCATTGGGCTCTGTTACAAACCCCCAAATATAACAGAAACCATGGAAAGTCTACTTCTAAAGCAGATAGATGAAGCTGCAACCCATAATGAGGTCCTGGTTATGGGGGACTTTAACTACCCGGATATTAACTGGGAAACAGAAACCTGTGAAACCCATAAAGGCAACAGGTTTCTGCTAATAACCAAGAAAAATTATCTTTCACAATTGGTGCAGAATCCAACCAGAGGAGCAGCACTTTTAGACCTAATACTATCGAATAGACCTGACAGAATAACAAATCTGCAGGTGGTCGGGCATCTAGGAAATAGCGACCACAATATTGTACAGTTTCACCTGTCTTTCACTAGGGGGACTTGTCAGGGAGTCACAAAAACACTGAACTTTAGGAAGGCAAAGTTTGACCAGCTTAGAGATGCCCTTAATCTGGTAGACTGGGACAATATCCTCAGAAATAAGAATACAGATAATAAATGGGAAATGTTTAAGAACATCCTAAATAGGCAGTGTAAGCGGTTTATACCTTGTGGGAATAAAAGGACTAGAAATAGGAAAAACCCAATGTGGCTAAACAAAGAAGTAAGACAGGCAATTAACAGTAAAAAGAAAGCATTTGCACTACTAAAGCAGGATGGCACCATTGAAGCTCTAAAAAACTATAGGGAGAAAAATACTTTATCTAAAAAACTAATTAAAGCTGCCAAAAAGGAAACAGAGAAGCACATTGCTAAGGAGAGTAAAACTAATCCCAAACTGTTCTTCAACTATATCAATAGTAAAAGAATAAAAACTGAAAATGTAGGCCCCTTAAAAAATAGTGAGGAAAGAATGGTTGTAGATGACGAGGAAAAAGCTAACATATTAAACACCTTCTTCTCCACGGTATTCACGGTGGAAAATGAAATGCTAGGTGAAATCCCAAGAAACAATGAAAACCCTATATTAAGGGTCACCAATCTAACCCAAGAAGAGGTGCGAAACCGGCTAAATAAGATTAAAATAGATAAATCTCCGGGTCCGGATGGCATACACCCACGAGTACTAAGAGAACTAAGTAATGTAATAGATAAACCATTATTTCTTATTTTTAGGGACTCTATAGCGACAGGGTCTGTTCCGCAGGATTGGCGTATAGCAAATGTGGTGCCAATATTCAAAAAGGGCTCTAAAAGTGAACCTGGAAATTATAGGCCAGTAAGTCTAACCTCTATTGTTGGTAAAATATTTGAAGGGTTTCTGAGGGATGTTATTCTGGATTATCTCAATGAGAATAACTGTTTAACTCCATATCAGCATGGGTTTATGAGAAATCGCTCCTGTCAAACCAATCTAATCAGTTTTTATGAAGAGGTAAGCTATAGGCTGGACCATGGTGAGTCATTGGACGTGGTATATCTCGATTTTTCCAAAGCGTTTGATACCGTGCCGCACAAGAGGTTGGTACACAAAATGAGACTGCTTGGTCTGGGGGAAATTGTGTGTAAATGGGTTAGTAACTGGCTTAGTGATAGAAAGCAGAGGGTGGTTATAAATGGTATAGTCTCTAACTGGGTCGCTGTGACCAGTGGGGTACCGCAGGGGTCAGTATTGGGACCTGTTCTCTTCAACATATTCATTAATGATCTGGTAGAAGGTTTACACAGTAAAATATCGATATTTGCAGATGATACAAAACTATGTAAAGCAGTTAATACAAGAGAAGATAGTATTCTGCTACAGATGGATCTGGATAAGTTGGAAACTTGGGCTGAAAGGTGGCAGATGAGGTTTAACAATGATAAATGTAAGGTTATACACATGGGAAGAAGGAATCAATGTCACCATTACACACTGAATGGGAAACCACTGGGTAAATCTGACAGGGAGAAGGACTTGGGGATCCTAGTTAATGATAAACTTACCTGGAGCAGCCAGTGCCAGGCAGCAGCTGCCAAGGCAAACAGGATCATGGGGTGCATTAAAAGAGGTCTGGATACACATGATGAGAGCATTATACTGCCTCTGTACAAATCCCTAGTTAGACCGCACATGGAGTACTGTGTCCAGTTTTGGGCACCGGTACTCAGGAAGGATATAATGGAACTAGAGAGAGTACAAAGGAGGGCAACAAAATTAATAAAGGGGATGGGAGAACTACAATACCCAGATAGATTAGCGAAATTAGGATTATTTAGTCTAGAAAAAAGACGACTGAGGGGCGATCTAATAACCATGTATAAGTATATAAGGGGACAATACAAATATCTCGCTGAGGATCTATTTATACCAAGGAAGGTGACGGGCACAAGGGGGCATTCTTTGCGTCTGGAGGAGAGAAGGTTTTTCCACCAACATAGAAGAGGATTCTTTACTGTTAGGGCAGTGAGAATCTGGAATTGCTTGCCTGAGGAGGTGGTGATGGCGAACTCAGTCGAGGGGTTCAAGAGAGGCCTGGATGTCTTCCTGGAGCAGAACAATATTGTATCATACAATTAGGTTCTGTAGAAGGACGTAGATCTGGGGATTTATTATGATGGAATATAGGCTGAACTGGATGGACAAATGTCTTTTTTCGGCCTTACTAACTATGTTACTATGTATATTCTAGAATACCCGATGCGTTAGAATCGGGCCACCATCTAGTCTGTAATAGTACCCTCAGTGTCCAGAGGCTGCCATTGTTCTCTGCACGGCGAGTCCTGTTTACACAGAACGAAGCACCGCCGAGAACGATTATCTTTTGGCTGTGCAGGGGTGGACACAAGCAGCAATGGGCCCCTGTGCAAGAAATACGTTGGGACCCCCTCATGCATATACCCTTGTGTATAAAATACCCATAATCGCATACGTATTAAAGAACACATACCTGTATAAACATCAGTATAGACATACACACATTATGCAAACATTACACAATCATACATAAAGTATACACATACACTTCTTTATATAAAATACTCAAGCACATGAAAATTCACATTGCACGCATGCATATATTTATGCACACATCGACACATTACAGAGATGTACATACATATTATATATAATATGTACATATACATGCATGTACACAATATAAACACACATTACACAGGTACACATTAACATACACATTATGCACATACCCACATAGGACCTGAATCAAGGTGTTTTTTCCAGAATTCTTGTGTAAAACACCTTGAGTGTTGGCAAAATTTTTAGCAACTCAAAGTTGTGCAAACATTCTGCAACATTTGGCAGTGTAGTGCTGGCCAGCTTTGCCAAAGGGGACAGAGCTGGTGTGGGATGGGGCGTGACGAAGCCCACTCAGTAAATTCATCAAAATGTATGCCAATTTAATGTAATAAATTCGGTCTGCAACTAAAAAAGCTGTTTGATTATTTTCATCCAATTTCCATGTATTTTGGTGTGCCGAAAACGAAAAAAATATTGAAAAAAATCCTGGACGTCAGGATTTTCCACAAAATGCAAAATTTTCTTCAAATTTAGTATATTTTTCTCAATTTTTGGTATTTTTTTATCTTAGAGTTTTGAAAGTCAAAATTACTATTAATTAATTCATATCAATGCATTGAAGATATACAAGACCCTGACTACAAAACAATCGTCGGACGAATGCTGAAAGCATTTCAAGCTTTAGGTTGCCTGATGACTGGGTTTGAAAGTGCATTTCCTCCATTCCCATAGTTACTTAAATTGTCAGAAAACATGATGTCCTATGACAAAACGGAGGTCATTTTCGGATTCAGCGCATTTAAAAACATGAAGATTGCGTGGAATAACCAAAACAGCTCTTGAAAAAATTTTTTTGCAGACCTGTGTTACCCAGGAAATGAGGCATTGACTGGAGTAACCGTGGTGGAGGTGCATGGCACTTCTAACATGTGAGGGCATCTTACTTCCATGGCGCCTTCATGGAAAGGAGTTGTTCATATTAATATTAAAGTAATGGCATATTCTTAAGATTGGTCATTAATATCTAATCGGTGGGGATGCAATACCCAGCTCCCCCACAAATCAGCTGATCCTGATGCCAACGGCAGAAGTGCAATACACGGCCATGGGCACTATGCAGTTGATTGAGATATGCTGTGCAGCTCCACAACTGGGCACATCCGGCTGCCGCCAGCATCAGGAATAACTGTTTGGAGGGGGTGATGGGAATTGCACCCTTCACTAATCAGGTATTGATGACTTATTCTAATGATAAGGTTATCAATACAAAAGTCCTGAACAATCCCTGTAAGATTAGTATGCACAATGCCAGTCTTAACGAATGAGGACCATATTTCGCATGCATGCACACATTAAGAATATAAATGCACATACACATTACATATGCATGCAAACATTATAAATATTAAACATATATATATTCCATATAAAAAGAGAAGAAAGTATGACGGCACCAGGATAGATGGTTTTAGATGGCCTTCAAGTGAGCAATTTACTGCAGCAAGCAAAGTCTCTCATGGCAATCGGACCAACGGTGGAATATAATCGCACTGTGGTGCTCTACCAAACAGTAATTCGTATTGTATGCAAATTGCCTCTTCTGAGAAAAAGAGGACTTAAACTCTATAGCGCCACCTGTTGGAAGTAGCGATCCTACAAGTCACAATCAACTCTTGAACGAGTCGTGCAATATGACTTAGGATAAAAGCCAAACTAGTATCTCAATTCGCAGACACGGTGTTTCGAGCTGTTGGCCCTCGTCAGTGCGAAGCATGAGAACTAATTTGGGTAGGTGAGAGGCTCTGGACTGGGGTCTAAGGGGTATCGTTTCTCCGAAACGATACCCCTTAATTCGTATTAAACATCCAAAGAAAAAGAAAAGGTGGCACTCACCAGGCGATGTATTAAAAATCCTTTATTCTTCCATATATCGGAGTAAGGACATGCCTTTCGGGCTGCAGGTAAAACGAGAGGGTGCGGGGAGTGAACCGGACGACGGTATCCTGGACCCGTTGAAGCACGTCGTCCGGTTCACTCCCCGCACCCTCTCGTTTTACCTGCAGCCCGAAAGGCATGTCCTTACTCCGATATATGGAAGAATAAAGGATTTTTAATACATCGCTAGGTGAGTGCCACCTTTTCTTTTTCTTTGGATGTTTAATATATATATACTGTGTGTATATATATACAGAAGCAGTGTGAAAGACTGGTGGAAAGCATGCCGAGGCGCATGAAAACTGTGATTAAAAATCATGGTTATTCCACAAAATATTAATTTCTGAACTCTTCCCGAGTTAAAACATTAGCATTGTTGTTTCTAAATGATTATGAACTTGTTTTCTTTGCGTTATTTGAAGTCTGAAAGTGTAACACCCCAGGTAACCGGTTGTTACAGTGCCATTGCTTTCCTCCCAGGGAGAGTGATGTCATGCTTGGAAGCGAGGAAGAATCCCTTTAACAGGTATTCAGCACATACAACAATGTTCTGACTCCATGCCAGAAGGGGGAGCTCTGAACCCAGTTTCAGGGGAGCTTCCCTAGATAGTATATATTCTGGCTTAGAGGAGTTAGTCAGTCTGTGAGTGAGGAGTCTGTGAGACAGGGAAGGAGTTCAGTCTGTTGGAGGGAGAAAGAGGAGGCAGACAGAGATACTCTGAGAGGAAAGCAGGGGCCGTGCAGCCACGTGAGGTGCTGCAGCTCCTGGAAGGAACAAGAACAGAGCAGTCTGTAGGAGACAGAGGGGAAATGGAGCGCAGGAGAGTAAAGAGCTGGAGGGAAGCTGCGACTGAGTTTCCTCCATGCTGAAGAGCAGAATTCTGGTAGCCGGAAGACCGAGGTTGTGGGGGTAACTCTATGCCCCACGGCAGAAACCGGCGGACAGCTGGATTTCAAGTCACCTGTCCACCATTAACACCCGAAGCCACAGTAACAGATAGAGCCCGGAGTCATCTGAGAGACCCTGTAAAAAGGTTCGAGTTACCTGCCATGCGGGTAGTGTCCTACCAACAAGGGAGACAGAGAGAAAGTGAGGACCTTGTGTGAGGCCTAAGGCAGCAAGGGACTACAACACGGCACAGAAGGGAAGGCTTCCGATCCCACCTGGCTAAGGGAATTTCTGAGTTGCTTCCAAGCTGACAGGACCATGCCAGTACCTGTGATCCGGTGTCCTGGACTGTGGCTACCTTACACCAGTAAAGAGACTGCAACCTTGTGTCCTCTATTTCCTTCTACACCATCTTTATCTACTCCACCAGGAACCCTGGGGACCTAGCTTCACCTGTGGGAAGCCATACCATCCCAGCTGACATAACATCACCCCAGTGGACCCCTTTGAGCAGCATAGGTCATCCCTGACCAAATACCACAGGTGGCGTCACGAATATTCTTATTCCTAAAAACCCCTTTAAAGACCTTCCCTTTAATTTGGAGGCCCAGGGCCACTGACCAGGTCCCTGCCACCCCTTTAATGATGACCGGACCTGGTACCAAGTACCCTTAGGCCCTGGCTGAGGCGCTCCAAAAAAACTGTTTTTTTTTTTTATTTTGACCATTTTTCTTTGTCAGAAAAAAAATACAAAATGTATAGCTTGGAAACTCGGAGACCTATCAGAAGTTTATAGAGTAAAAGAACAATTTACATTTTTCTCAACAATATACAGTACCTATAAAGAGAAAAATCAGACAAACTGAACATTTTGTAGTGGTCTCTTCATTTTTGCC
This sequence comes from Ranitomeya imitator, assembly GCF_032444005.1. NCBI lineage: Eukaryota > Metazoa > Chordata > Amphibia > Anura > Dendrobatidae > Ranitomeya > Ranitomeya imitator. The sequence goes on along the minus strand of NC_091283.1, from coordinate 478,932,950 downwards.
AGGGCTGTATATTATACATACACGCATAATAATAATAATAATCTTTATTTATATAGCGCCAACATATTCCGCAGCGCTTTACAGTTTAACAGTTTCAAACACAAAAGTCATAAGTAACAACGTTAACAATACAATAATTAAAGCAAAATAAGACGACCCTGCTCGTGAGAGCTTACAATCTACAATGAGGTGGGGGAGATGCAAAGTACAGGTGTGTATTTACAATGATGTATTTACAATCATGGTCCAGCCATCTTCAGGGGTTGGGGAATAGATGGGGATAGTGAATGGGCTACACACACACACACACAAACATAACATAACTTTGATTAGTGAACGTGATAGGCCGCTCTGAACAAATGTGTTTTGAGTGAGAGCCTAAAACTATGCAAATTATGGATGGTCCTAATATCTTGGGGTAGAGCATTCCAGAGGATTGGCGCAGCACGGGAGAAGTCTTGGAGTCGGGAGTGGGAGGTACAGATTAGTGCAGAGGTTAATCGAAAGTCATTTGCAGAGCGCAGTGGTCTGTTAGGCTGATAGACAGAAATGAGGGAGGAGATGTAAGGGGGTGCCGCACTGTGGAGAGCTTTGTGGGTGAGAACAAGTACTTTGAATTGTATCCTGTAATGAATGGGTAGCCAGTGTAACGACTGGCGAAGAGCGGACGCGTCCGAGTAACGATTAGCCAGATGGACGACCCTGGCTGCTGCATTAAGGATGGACTGGAGAGGGGAAAGTCGAGTGAGGCCAATTAATAGAGCGTTACAGTAGTCCAGGCGGGAGTGGATCAGGGCAACAGTGAGGGTTTTAGCTGTCTCCATGGTGAGAAAAGGGCGGATTCTAGAGATGTTCTTTAGGTGTAAGTGGCACGAGCGGGCAAGAGATTGTATATGGGAGGTGAAGGAGAGATCGGAGTCAAACATAACACCCAGACAGCGTGCCTGCTGCCGGGGTGTTATTATGGTGCCACCCACGGAGAGGGAAATGTCAGATTTAGGGAGGTTAGTAGATGGTGGGAGCAGAAGAAGTTCAGTTTTGGAGAGGTTGAGTTTCAGATAGAGAGCGGACATGATGTTGGAGACTGCGGACAGACAGTCAGTGGCGTTCTGTAGTACAGCGGGGGTAAGGTCAGGGGATGACGTATATAGTTGTGTGTCGTCGGCATAAAGATGGTACTGAAAGCCAAATCTGCTGATGGTCTGTCCAATTGGGGCCGTGTAGAGAGAGAACAGAAGGGGACCAAGGACTGAGCCCTGAGGTACCCCAACAGTGAGAGGAGGAGGAGATGAAGTGGAGCCAGAGAACAGAACACTGAAGGAGCGGTCAGAAAGGTAGGAGGAGAACCAGGAGAGAGCAGTGTCCTTAATGCCTAGTGACTGGAGCCTAGAGAGAAGGAGAGGGTGGTCAACAGTGTCAAAAGCTGCAGAAAGGTCGAGAAGAATGAGCAGAGAGTGGTCACCATTACGTTTTGCTGTCAGAAGGTCATTGGTCACTTTGATGAGTGCAGTTTCTGTCGAATGTAGGGGGCGGAAACCAGACTGTGAAGGGTCTAGGAGGGAGTGAGTGGAGAGGTAACGGGTAAGGCGGGAGTATATCAGGCGCTCCAAGAGTTTAGAGATGAAGGGGAGATTGGAGACCGGTCTGTAGTTGTTTGTGCAGGATGGGTCGATGGTGGGTTTCTTTAGTAATGGAGTAATGATAGAGTGTTTGAAGGAGGAGGGGAAAATGCCAGAGGAGAGGGAGAGATTAAAGATTGTAGTTAGGTGACTTGTGACAACTGGAGAGAGAGACTGGAGGAGATGTGAGGGAATGGGGTCGGTAGTGCATGTAGTCGGACGAGAAGAGGAGAGGAGCTTGGAGACTTCTTCTTCTGTGATGGGATCGAATGTGGAGAGTGAGCCGGGGCAATGAGGGGAGGGATGGGAGTCACTGAACTTAGTTGTTGGGAGCGGATTTCCTGACGGATATTGTCTATTTTCTCTATAAAGTGGGAGGCCAGGTCACCAGCACAAATATTTGTGATAGGGGCTTGTGCTTTTGGCCTGAGGAGGGAGTGAAAGGTGTCAAAAAGTCTCTTGGGGGTTTGATACAGTATATACACAAACTCAATTATATAGATACATATATACACACACACTCACACCTTTCATCAATTAGATCAGGGGTGGGGAATCTTTTTTCTGCCAAGGGCCATTCGGATATTTTATACCATCCTTCGGGGGCCATACAAACTCCGCCCACAAAGTACATCCTGACTCTGTCACTGGTTTCAGGATGTAATCTTTCATTGCATGCCCTTCAGTGTTCAGTAGTGAACACTGCGTGTGTGTGCTAACAGGGCAAGAATAAATTAATGAGCTGGTTGTAATAAAAATACACCTCTCTGCCCAACAATGTGGTCCCTGAGAATCTGCCTGGGGGCCGGATAAAAGGTAATCGAGGGCCGTAAATGGCCTGGGGACCTGAGGTTACCCACCCCTGAATTAGACACATAACCATTAGCACAAACATATCATACATACACACAACTTAACACCAATATATACATAACTACAGATACACACACTAGACAGATCAGCATACATCATATAGAATGTGCGCCTACAATGAGTGCAATGCAGTCGCAGTCTGGGCTTTGGGTCTTGACTGGCGCTGGTCTGGTCTGCGGGTCTTGACCGGCGTAGTCGGGTCTTTGTAATTCATTTTGCGTCATCTGGACCTGGTCTGAGGGCGTCCAGCACCCTGCTGGCTCACGCTCTCCTCTGAGGCCTGTCACACTCACTTCAGCATTGTCTCTGGCCCACATCGACACCAGTTCTCTGGCGCTAAATCCTCCTGCAATTTGTCCCACAGGACATTTATATCTGGGAACTCCGTCATGCAGGGCATCTGACCTGGTTACGCACATGAACTTGCTACCCCTGCAACTTCTCTGGTGCTGGGTGGTTCCGCATGGTTTCATCTGGCCAGCAGATGGCAATCTTTCTTCACTAATTTTACATCATGCAGCAGCTCTTCAGGGGTACCATCGCTTCCTCTTACACGTTCAACAGGGGATTGTCAGACTATGTACATTAAAAGATAACCATGACAAGAGCGACCAGTTTATCTGTCAGTGTAAATGCCCCGTTAGTTTGCACAGTCTTAGAATTAGGTTATGTGCACACGATGCAGATTTTGCTGCGGATCCGCAGCAGTTTTCCATGAGTTTACAGTACAATGTAAACCTATGGAAAACGAAATCCGCAGTGCACATGCTGCGGAAAAAAATGCGCGGAAAAGTAGCGTTTTATTTTCCGCGGCATGTCAATTCTTTGTGCGGAATCCGCAGCATTTTTGCACCTGCTCCAATAGAAAACTGTAGATGTAAAACCGCAGTGGAATCCGCAATAGAAACCGCAGCGGTTTTGCACTGCGGATTTATCAAATCCGCAGAGGAGCTTTCTACGTGTGCACACACCCTAAGAGTGTGTTGATAAATTGTCTCCACTGTGTTTCCACAAATAGTATCTACTTCACACAATATCCTTATCAAGATCCATGTATGTTACGCTATTAAGGTACCTTCACACATAACGATTTCGTTAACGATATCATTGCACGCTTTTTGTGGCGTAGCAACGATCCCGCTAACGATCTCGTTATGTGTGACAGCGACCAACGATCAGGCCCCTGCTGGGAGATCGTTGGTCGCTGGGGAATGATCAGGACCTTTTTTTGGTCGCTGTCATCGCTGGATCGGCGTATGTGACGCCGATCCAGCGATGTGTTCACTGGTAACCAGGGTAAATATCGGGTTACTAAGCGCAGGGCCGCGCTTAGTAACCTGATATTTACCCTGGTTACCATTGTAAAAGTAAAAAAAAAAAACACTACATACTCACATTCCGATGTCTGTCACGTCCCCAGCCATGAGCTTCCCTGCACTGACTGTCAGCGCCGGCCAGACGTAAAGCAGAGCACAGCGGTGACATCACCGCTGTGCTCTGCTTTACGGCCGGCGCTGACACAGTCAGTACGGGAAGCTGACGCCGGGGGACGTGACAGACATCGGAATGTGAGTATGTACTGTTTTTTTTTTTTTTTAAACTTTTACAATGGTAACCAGGGTAAATATCGGGTTACTAAGCGCGGTCCTGCGCTTAGTAACCCAATATTTACCCTGGTTACCCGGGGACTTTGGCATCGTTGAGGACAGTTTCAACGATGCTGAAGTCTTTCCCCTGATCGTTGGTCGCTGGAGAGAGCTGTCTGTCTGACAGCTCCCCAGCGACCACACAACGACTTACCAACGATCACGGCCAGGTCGTATCGCTGGTCGTGATCATTGGTAAGTCGTTTAGTGTAACGGTACCTTTAGGAATGCACCAGTTTAATCAACACAAGACATCAGGTCCACTGGAAAGAGAGACCCAAAAAGTACAACTCCAAAATAAAATATCAAAATATTTATTTGAAAGAAAATAAAAAATAGATAGTAAATAGCAAAAGTTCCTCATAGATATAGGGCACAGAAGTGTCCAATGAATCATCTCAGAACATCCAAAGAGCACTCAGAATCCTAGAGACAATTTAAAGCTTATAGGTCAATACATGAATGAAATATAGTACTCATACTGGTGGTACTGGTGAATACAGGTAAGTAATACCTATCAGTGTGCTAAGTGTAATCAAAGCTAGGTTTCCATATATATAAACCAAGTGACAGATGTACAGTTTGCCCGCATTCATGTAAGACAAAAAATCATTTAAACTCAGGGCTAATCCAGTCTTAAACTTGCATTACCTGCAGTATCTGATGGAGAAGTAAATGATAATGTATACAGTGCTAGTGCAGAAACCTATACTATCCAGGAGCTTTGCTCTAAATACCAACTGCTGCTGTCAATGGCCTAGTGAATGAACAATATTAAGTATGAAAACAGCCTTACAATAGAGATGGCTGGTATTACCTATAGTGACTGATAGCAAGGTAGATGATAATCTATATGTAAAGTGCTAGTGCAGACATCTATACTATCCAGGAACATAGCTCCATACACCAATTGCTATTATAGGTAGCGTAGTACATGAACAATACTAAATATGGAAACAGCATTACATTGGAGATGGCTCAGTCACCGCATGTGCCAGGCACCAGCATCGTGGGTCTAAATCCCCACTGCTTCTGTGGATGGTCTAGCACTAGAACAGTATTAAAATAGGAAAACAGCCTTACACATTACGGATGATTCCATCACCGCATGTGCCAGGCCCCAACGCGCGTTTCACCCTGCTTCCTCATGGGACGTATGGATTTAGACCCACGCGCCTGGGGCCTGGCACATGCAGTGATATCGCCAATGTAATGCTGTTTCGATATTTAATATTGTACACTTAACTGAATGAGTACTATATTTCATTCATGTATTGACCTATAAGCGTTAAATTGTCTATAGGATTCTGAGTGCTCTTTGGATGAACTGTTATGATTCATTGGACATCTCTGAGCCCTATATATATGAGGAAGTTTTACTATTTACTATCTATGTTTTAATGTTCTTTCAAATAAATATTTTATTTTGGAGTTGTATTGCACTTTTTGGGTCTCTCTTTCCAGAGGAACTAATATTTTTTGTTTTACAAATTGTATCTAGTCTAGCAATTCAAAGTCAGTCTGGACTCCAGACTGGTATAATATACCAAACGATTATAATGTACCAAACTATTAGGGTGCATTAAGACTACATTTATTTATTTTACTCACCTATATAACACCATTGATTCCACAGGCATCATCATTACTGTCCCAATTGGGACTCACAAACTAAATTCTATATCACTAGGCCTTTGGAGTGTGGGAGGAAACCCAAGCAAACACGGGGAGAACATACAAACTCCTTCTTGGCAGATTATCAGAAAAGAACGTTATTAGGAACTCTCCTTCCCGGCTACAATCGGTCAGCGTAAATGCTCTCATAGGACTTTCATCAAAGAATTCTTGAAAATGGTAACAAGTTGATGCACAAAGTATATTAGAAAATTGCAGAACTTTGTACTATACGGTGATTAAAGGGTATTCCCATTATTTATGTTTTTTTTTAATAAATGTGGGTCCCACCTATGAGACACGCACATATTTCAAGAATGGGGCTCATCTGTCATTGCCATTAGTAAGGAGGAGGACATAAGTGTGCGGCTCTCTCCATTCACATCTATGGGAGTTCCAAAAATGTTAATATGAAGGGAATACCTCCATGTATGTAAGGTATTAATAAATAACACTTTAGTAGCTTTCCAATGAATAATTTATTAGAATTTGAATAATATACAAGAATAATATCTATGATTTCATTTCTGTTTCCAGCACTAGACAGGAATATGTACAGGCATAAGATGTAAAATTACACAGCACTGGAATTATCTTTTCATACATTGAAATGTAAACATACGGTTAATAAATCGCTGCGGGCATCACAAGATGCACAGAGTGGCTTAGAAATGACTCATTTAAGACTCGGCTGTGCAAATTAGTGTCACAGGTTTCTCTCTTTATTTGTAGTTTGTATTTAAGACATATCGGTAACCAAACTGCTTCCAATTCTCACCTAAACGCTTATATAATTTATATAATTCTAGTAATATGCTGTATTAAATATAGGGTTAAATGTTACACAGTGTTCCTTTGTAAATGTTCTAAATTTCACCAGGGTGCACTATTGAGAGCTAAAATGTATGTGTGTGTATATATATATATATATATATATATATATATATATATATATATATATATATATATATATATATATATATATATATATATATATATATATATACATATACAGTACAGACCAAAAGTTTGGACACGTCTTCTCATTTAAAAATTTTTCTGTATTTTGATGACTATGAAAATTGTACATTCACAATGAAGGCTTCAAAACTATGAATTAACACATGTGGAATTATATACTTAACAAAAAAGTGTGAAACAACTGAAATTATGTCTTATATTCTAGGTTCTTCAAAGTAGCCACATTTTGCTTTGATGACTGCTTTGCACACTCTTGGCATTCTCTTGTTGAGCTTCAAGAGGTATCATCTGACCAGACCCTTCAGGAGTTTCCAAAATTCTTCTGTAACCAATGCCATCAATATGTTTTGCAAGCATAAGGTTGCAAAGGTCTTGAGACAGCTCACTGGTTTTGCCCTACATGAGATGTTTCTTGTGTGGTAATGAGACACCTTTTTATAGGCCATCCATTGAACCAGCTGATATTTTTCACTAAATGGCAGGATTGCTTTCTAATTACTGATAGATTTCAGCTGGTGTCAGGATTTTCCATGGCTTTTTGCATCTCTCTTCCTTCATGTATTTAATACTTTTTCCCTGTGCCATTTCTCTTTATTACATATAACTTAAATTATGGATATCTATCACTTGATTTATTTGCCTGTGTGGATTGGATGGGTTGTTACCAACATCTGGTGAGAATTTCATGTCAACAGCACCTTTAGAAACATATTTACCTGTATAATTAGTGATGTGTTCAATGCTTATTTAACTCACTGTATGTATGTATGTATATATATATATATATATATATATATATATTTTATTTATTTATTTTTTTCCCCTAAGGCTGTTCCTTTTACTGAGATGAATAAAAAAAAAATCTTAGAGAAGTTTGCTTGTTGGATGCGTTTGCATTTGCCTTGTGTATAGAACGTTCAAGGTTGTAACATACAGAAGAAATACAGGAGTGAAGGGGGTAAAGTTAATTCTCCATAGCTTATAATAGAAAGAGCAGCTGTAGAATATAAACCTAAGACTATGGACCCGATTTCATTGTTTGTGATTTATTTAAATCCCTTTTTTTTGTCTTGCAGAGTTCGCTGACATTTAGTCTGACAAATTTTTCCAAATGGCGCACTTGTTTCATGAATTTGGTGCAAAATCAAAAATGCTCTTCTTTTTGTCTTTAAACATTTTTTTGCTACCAAAAGTTTCAAATCCTTTAAAAAGTCATAAAAATGCATCAAATTAAAACCACTTCCAAAAACTTTACTCCAGGCAGGAACTAGAATGAGATGCGCCAAATAAAAAGAAGCGACATTTGAAAAAAAGTTACATTTCAAGAATCTGTCTAAGGCTGCCATCACACTAGCAGTATTTGGTCAGTATTTTACATCAGTATTTGTAAGCCAAAACCAGGAGTGGGTGATAAATACAGAAGTGGTGCATATGTTTCTATTATACTTTTCCTCTAATTGTTCCACTCTTGGTTTTGGCTTACAAATACTGATGTAAAATACTGACCAAATACTGCTAGCGTGACGGCAGCCTAAGGCTAGAGTCACACTAGAGAGGAATACGGACGAGTGCTATGTGAGAAAAAAATCGCATAGCACTCGGACCAATATTGATCTATGGGGCAGCTCCCATCACCGTTTTTTTTCTCGGCCGTATTACACGTGCGAGTGAAATCGCAGCATGCTGCGATTTGCACCGTATATTGGCCGAGACTCGCCAATGCAAGTCTATGGGTGCGAGAAAAACTTGCACACCACACGGTGGGAAAGTGACAGTAGTTTACAGCCGGGACCGTCGCATTAGCACCGCTCCCAGTTGTAAACTATATATCCCCCAGATGTGGATTACGCCGTGGGACTGACTATACGTCGGACATGTATAGGTATATAAGTTTATGTTCATATTTTGGACACTTTTCTTATCCCATCAATTGAAAGGATGTTTGGGGATGATGAAATCACTGACATATATATATATATATATATATATATATATATATATATATATATATACAGTCATGGCCAAAAGTATTGACACCCCTGCAATTCTGTCAGATAATACTTATTTTCTTCCTGAAAATGATTGCAAACACAAATTATTTGGTATTATTATCTTCATTTAATTTGTCTTAAATGAAAAAACACAAAAAGAATTGTGCTAAAGCCAAATTGGATATAATTCCACACCAAACATAAAAAAGGGGGTGGACAAAAGTATTGGCACTGTTCGAAAAATCATGTGATGCTTCTCTAATTTGTGTAATTAACAGCACCTGTAACTTACCTGTGGCACCTAACAGGTGTTGGCAATAACCAAATCACACTTGCAGCCAAGTGACATGGATTAAAGTTGACTCAACCTCTGTCCTGTGTCCTTGTGTGTACCACATTGAGCATGGAGAAAAGAAAGAAGAACAAAGAACTGTCTGAGGACTTGAGAAACCAAATTGTGAGGAAGCATGAGCAATCTCAAGGCCACAAGTCCATCTCCAAAGACCTGAATGTTCCTGTGTCTACCGTGCGCAGTGTCATCAAGAAGTTTAAAGCCCATGGTACTGTGGCTAACTTCCCTAGATGTGGACGCAAAAGAAAAATTGACAAGAGATTTCAACACAAGATTGTGCGGATGTTGAATAAAGAACCTCGTCTAACATCCAAACAAGTTCAAGCTGCCCTGCAGTCCGAGGGTACAACAGTGTCAACCCGTACTATACGTCGGCGTCTGAATGAAAAGGGACTGTATGGTAGGAAACCCAGGAAGACCCCACTTCTTACCCCGAAGACTTAAAAAAGCCAGGTTGGAGTTTGCCAAAACTTACCTGAAAAAGCCTAAAATGTTTTGGAAGATTGTTCTCTGGTCAGATGAGACAAAAGTAGAGCTTTTTGAGCAAAGGCATCAACATAGAGTTTACAGGAGAAAAAAAAAGCATTCAAAGAAAAGAACACGGTCCCTACAGTCAAACATGGCGGAGGTTCCCTGATGTTTTGGGGTTGCTTTGCTGCCTCTGGCACTGGACTGCTTGACCGTGGCTTTATGAAGTCTGAAGACTACCAACAAATTTTGCAGCATAAAGTAGGGCCCAGTGTGAGAAAGCTGGGTCTCCCTCAGAGGTCATGGTCTTCCAGCAGGACAATGACCCAAAACACACTTCAAAAAGCACTAGAAAATGGTTTGAGAGAAAGCACTGGAGACTTCTAAGGTGGCCAGCAATGAGTCCAGACCTGAATCCCATAGAACACCTGTGGAGAGATCTAAAAATGGCAGTTTGGAGAAGGCACCCTTCAAATATCAGGGACCTGGAGCAGTTTGCCAAAGAAGAATGGTCTAAAATTCCAGCAGAGCATTGTAAGAAACTCATTGATGGTTACCGGAAGCGGTTGGTCGCAGTTATTTTGGCTAAAGGTTGTGCAACCAAGTATTAGGCTGAGGGTGCCAATACTTTTGTCTGGCCCATTTTTTGGAGTTTTGTGTGAAATGATCAATGTTTTGTTTTTTGCTTCATTCTCTTTTGTGTTTTTTTCATTTAAGACAAAAATAAATGAAGATAATAATACCAAATAATTTGTGTTTGCAATCATTTTCAGGAAGAAAATGAGTGTTATCTGACAGAATTGCAGGGGTGTCAATACTTTTGGCCATGGCTGTATGTATATATATATATATATATATATATATATATATATATATATATATATGTATATATGTGTGGGTGTATCTACCTATGCCTATGCTATGTGTATATATCTATTCTATCTATTCTATTCTGTGCGCGGCATATCATTTGCAAGCTTTTAATCTATCTGTATTTATATCTATAGCTAAATCTATATATACAGTGTAAATATACAGTATATATATATATGTTTTGAAGATTATTTGGTATTAAAATGATGTGTACAGTTCTGTATTACAATGCGATTTTAACATGAGCTTTTACATAGAGAACTACTGTATGTAAAAGCTCATGTTAAAATCGCATTGCATACGGATGCCATACGGATGTTACACTGTTACTAGATGCGAGGAAATCGCATTCTCGCATTGCAAACGGATTACGTACGGATCACTGTTCAGGGAACATTTGTGCGATTCTCGGCCATCAAAATCGGACCGATACGGCAAGTGTGACTCCAGCTTAATACAACTGGATAAGCACAGTTGTAGAGGAAATAAAAAAGACAGAAAAAATAAAGACAAACTAAAAAATGTCGCAAAATAAACAGACAATAAAGATCAAATACTAAAGCCACTAAAGAGAAGCAAATTACTACAGAAAACTGGAGGAACAGCCATGAAAAATCGGGTCCTAAGAGAGCAGGGATAGTGATAGGTGTATTATTTGAGTAAATATGGGATTAGATGTTAATACCCTTTAGGCTATGTGCACACGCTGCGGATTTTGCTGCGGATCCGCAGCGTTTTCGCAGCTGCGGGTCCGCAGAAGTTTCCCATGCGTTTACAGTACAATGTAAACCTATGGTTAACGCAATCCGCAGTGCACATACTGCGGAAAAAAACCGTGCGGAAACGCAGCGGTTTACATTCCGCAGCATGTCAATTCTTTTTGCGGAATCCGCAGCGGTTTTGCACCTGCTACATAATAGAAAACCGCAGTGGAATCCGCACAAAAAACGGTAAATCCGCAGGAAAAACAGTGTTTTTGCCCTGCGGATTTATCAAATCCACTGCGGAAAAATCCGCAGTGGACCATTTCTACGTGTGCACATACCTTTAGACTGGTATTAAGCATAAACTTGACATATCTTGGCATAGCAGTAAGAAGGAGGTTATTGTATACAGCTTAATAGAAATAATCTGAATACTTCACAGTATCAGTAGCTACATATATCAACATAATGTCCATTGATAGATATGATGGCAGATTAATGCTGTCATATATGAATAAATAAAACAAAAAAACTAATGAAACCATTAGAAGAGCTAGAAACATGTGAAAGAGATCGTATTTAAAAGCATCTAAATCTAAAAAAAAAAAGGTTGGATGTAAACTACTTTTTCAGTATCCGCGATACTAATGTTGCATTTAGTCGTGCTGGACATCCTTGAAGTTCACAATCAGAATATGAGAAGAGGAGATGGGCTCTTCATATGGACTAAAGGATATCCTTCTTGCAGTGGTGGCCAAGAGTTCAGAATAAGGGGCCAAGGTTAAGATTTATGAGTTCTACACTAGGCCTTCATCAATCATAAGAAACCGAAATCATCCTGGTGTAATCCCTTAGTACTCTGACACCTTCTTGTTCATGGAACATTACTGAAACCAGACCTCGATACCAAAGGACAGATAAACTTCTGCAGACAACTGTCTCAACGATGTAAAGTTCAGTTCTTTCCCAATGTCAAATTCTGTTAGGAGATGGAAACAGGAAAAACACAATTGTTGGCCAAGCTTCTTCCTCCAAGTCAGTGAATTCCTAGAAGAACCATGCAGAATACTATGGTCGTAGTCATTACCGCTAAGCTAGATGCGCATCTACAGCCCAAAGCTTGGGCAGGACATGCCAGCAGGAAGCAGAAGCCACGCTAAGCGGATATCAACGAGCCGTCGTTGTGTGTAATCCCAGTATTGTGTTGTGATTGGTGATTAATGACATAATAAATCTCATTACAGCCATCAGAACTCCATTTTTCTGATCCCTGCATAGACACAGAAAGAAATGACACAATTCAGGCTTCCTCCTGCCACCACTAAAGTGAAGGGGGGTTTATGGTTAATGTTAAAGGCAATCTGTCACCAGTTTTTCCCAATATAAACTAAAGGCCACCATCTTTAAGGCCTCTTTTACAGTATTCTAGTAATCTGTATGTAAGTCCCATCCGCCCTCTGCATAGCACACAAAATACCTTTTATAATCCCCCCCATATGGGGCAGTCTGGACTGATGGGACTCTTTGACTTCATTTCGGCACCTCCCCTCTTCCCACAATTGCTATCCTCCTGACTTGCTTCATGAGGTTGACACGTCCTTCGTCATCTACACAATGTCCTCCAATCTCGCTCCTGCACAGTTGTATTCTGCTATGCCTTGCTGAGGTCACATCAAAGCACTGTAATTCGCATGTGCCAGGAGAAGCCAAAGAGCGCCGATGACCCAGAAGTAAAGTCAACACATGCGTATTACAGTACGAAGTGCGCCTGCGCAGGAATGCTATTGTGGGACACTGTGGGGATGATGTAGAATGACTTAAGACAGGAGGATGGCAATTGAGATAATAGAGGAGGCGTCGAAAAAAGACCAGAGATGTCTATTGGATCAGATTGTGCCGTATGGGGGATTAAAAAGGGTAGTTTTTGTGAATTTTGGAGGGAATTGGAGACTTTATACGGCTCACTGGAATACAGTAAAACAGACCTTAAAGATGGTGGCTCTAGCTTAGGTTCCCTTTAAAGGCTTGTTCACATATAATAGGGTATAACTTACTAATCGATGGGGGTTCTACCACTGAGACCTCCAGCTATCCTAAGAATGGGACCAATGATTTATCAGGTGATTAATGGCCATGGTGCCATGAGTTTTTGCTGTGAGGAATTGGGAAAAGATTTTGCTGCATTTTCCTATTTTTTTATGTGGTTTTGGTGCAAATTTGAAATGGAAATGAGGATTTTGCATGTAAAAATGCAACTTCGTTTTTTACAAGTATTTTTCATGTTACCCATAGAAGCCTATGAAAAAAATTTACCAAAAACGGAGAGAGTTCAACAACGTCTTTAAACTCACTGTGGGCACGAGTTTCCTTGCAATCACATCCACTTTGAACTCTTAAATACAGCAGATATTCTGCACAGAAAAAATGCAGTAGAAAAAACAGAGTTTACATTACGTGGGAACATGGCCTCATTATTTACTCCCTTAGTTTCATTTTGTTTGTGATTTCAGAATAAAACTATGCTATAAATCATTGTTCTAGGTTGCGGATATTGTGTACACGAGATAAATGGCTTGTACAGCAGATTTTTCAGTTTCAGAGTCGTTTCTGTATGTTATTAAGAATCTCACTTTTCCCACGGGGGTTTATAGCCATGCAGGTGAGATCTCCACCCATTAAGTTAGAAGATCAGCAGTTCACTTTTTTTTTGCTGCAAAGCAGAGAGCGCATCTTGTCTCCATGACCCCCAAAAAGCATCAAAGCAGTCGCCATACAAAATCATGCTCTGAGCACTCACATTGTTTCCTTTGTGTGATACCAACGTCAAGACATTACTGTAATGGAAAAAGGAAGATATAGACTCAGACGGAGAATGAGATGAATGCACAGGGTTTTTTGTGTACAAGAAAAACTAGGATCAGTGTTTTTTATCTGATTTGTCAGATTTTATCACTTTGTCTTGTATGCACTGACCCTTTGACTTGAATATTTTTGATCAACACGTTAGATCAAAATCAGAAACCTCTCCAATATTTTTGCCAGCAATCTGCTAAAAGAAGGACATTTAAACATGCCCACAGACTACAATGGATGCTTGTCTGTAAAAAACATGGATAGAACACGTACAAGAAGCACAGTTGTGTGAATGGGGCCTAAGGGTATGTGCACACATTGCGGATTTGCTGCGGGTCCGCAGCGTTTTTTGAGGTGCAGAAATGCTGCAGATCCGCAAGTGATTTACAGTACAATGTAAATCAATGTGAAAAATAAAAACCGCTGTGCTGATGGTGCGGAAAATTCCATGCAGAAACGCTGCGGATTAAGAGAAGTAGCATGTCACTTTTTTTTTGCGGATCTGCAGCGTTTTTGTACCCATTCCTTTATAGAAATCTGCAGGGGTAAAAAAACGCAGTAAGTCCGCAAAAAATCCGCAGCAAAACCGCACAAAATCCTCATTAAAAACACGACAAATCCGCACCTGAATTTTCTGCCAAGAGATGCATTTTCTACACCAGAAATTCCTAAGCCTAATCCGCAACGTGTGCACATAGCCTAAGTCAGGCAAACTGTATAAATTCATTGCGCAGGATTGAGGAGGTATACACTTTCAATTGAGCACTGGCAGGTGACAAATGTCTTAAACCGTTGATCGCTGTTTTGTATAAGATCATTATAACGGTCAGAGCTCTTTTTCTGATACAAATTCAAAATCTGTGATAGAACTGAAAGATATATTTCTGTATTCTATGGCTGCCACTAGAGGGAGCTCAGGAGATAACTGCCTACTGGACATATTGAAAGGTATTGCTTCTTGTACATTTATGCCATATCAACAGGGTATGCCATATATGTATAGCAGATGTCGGTCCCATTAATGAGACTTGTCTAGAGAACGAGGCCCTGATGCCTCACACTGTTAGTGGAGTGGCGGTCATATTTCCCATACATATGGGTGGCTCTATCCTTTGATTTATATGTTGATTGCTATCATCTCTCCAATGACAGCTGTGCACAATTTTCAGGATATATCCCACCAATAGGACAATCTATAATGATGAGCTCTGTAAAGCGCGATTTAAATTAATATCCAAAGGATATGCCATAAATATACAAAATGGGAAAGCACCTGTCATGGTCTGTATGGAAGTTCGTGTCTAGTGTTTCAGAGGTTAATGCGGTTTGCCTCCCTCTGGCTGTGGGAGGGCTTTAAATAGCCTCTTTTGGGCTCTGTCCGTTGTCAGTGATACTTTTGACCTCGGCTGAGTTCCTGACCCCCGTGTATCTGAAGATACTGTCTTCCTGTGTGTGATTGTATGACCCGGTCCGTTCCTGCTTCTGAGTTTGCTACCCTATTCTGTACTCTCTTAGTCTCTTGGTTTTGACCTCTGCTTGCCCCTGACCTTCTGCTTTGTGTTTCCCTTCTGATACTATGCTACTATCTCTGGCTTTCTGACCCTGGATTGTTATTGACCATGTCTCTGTTTCCGTCTGTACTGTGTCGTCTCCTGATTGACCGGCTTCTGTCTGGCATCCCCCTGGGCTTCTCTAACCCAAGCTGGAGTCCAGGGCCCATCTCCACCCCCTGACACTCTCCTTGCGGTCACGTGCTTCAGGTCCTCTTTACCGGAAGCACACTTCCCCACCGCAGCCGTCCCATTCCTCTGGTATCTCTGGGCACCATCCGCTCAACTCAGGACACGCGCACTGGCTTGGTAAGCAAGGGCAGTGTGGTGTCCTTTACAGCACCTTAAAGATAACCTGTCACCATGAAAATGCAGTCCAATCTGCAGGCACAATGTTATAGAGCAGGAGGACCTGAGCAGATTTATATGTAGGACCACTCACTTGACTAAAAATCCAAGAAAGAGCAGAGGATTAAACAAAAACAGGTTATACTGAATCTTTTCTCATAAAACTATATATCAATCTGCTCAACTCTCCTGCTCTACAACATTGTGCCTGCAGATTGGACTGCATTTTCATGGTGACAGGTTCTCTTTAAACTTCAATGATAATATAGTATACTGCAAGCTCCCTCTAATGGTGGCTGCAAGCACACAAAATGCTATCTTTTAACTTTTTGACTATCCAGGGATTTGGAGCTATGTTTCAGAGAAATTGAGCTTTAACCCCTATAAAGCGGTATTAACAAATGAATCAACAAATAATAATTGATGGAAAAAATACATGAGAACAAAATACCCTTTCAGTACTCTCTGCATTCACTCCATTAGTTAATAGTGCAGGAGGAGAAGCAGCTGCCTTCAATAATAAGCTTTCTCTCTCTATATATAATGTACATTGTCTCCAGATGCCAGAGAAGTATTGCACTTTCTGACAAATCAAGTCACTGCCATACAATACACGTTAGAGGCGGCTTTAAAGATATTGCAATGACTTGGTCCTCCATATCTTGGCAACAATTGTTCCATAAAATTCTGTATATACGGTAAATTTATGACAGCTGTCAAAAATATCAATATATAAAAATAATATATTAGAAATAAATTAGATTTCCTGTACAAAGTCAGCTAAGGGCGCATGTTTTATAAATATGTATGTTACTTCAAGGGGAAAAATTAAGAGTTGGAAAAATGAAAACTTAATTGTAACTATAATCACATTAATAAAAGAAACATCCATTATATAAACTATAAATTGTTTCTTTCTGTCTACTGCTTATAGCAACTCTACTAGTGATGGGCATTTTAGACAGAAACAGACTTTTCCTCCATGCACTTCCTACAGCTGACTGCCTGGTATAGAGAGGAAACCCTCCCCTAATGTCTTCAAGTATGAAGTTACACATCTGTCTCCCTTACATCATCTCCACTGCTGCGTGAAAATCTGTTAGTTGTACGTGGACGCTGACTTCCATTGGTTCCTTCATCCTCAAGATATTGTCCATAGGCAGAGTTTATTCTGTCTGCTACCAAACCTTCTTTCTCTGGAGGGTCCTCAACAGCCGAGTCAAAATCCTTACTATGACGGTAGACGTAGGAAGCATGCTTTACCGAACGCTTTAGAAGATGCCGACGGAAAGCCCTCTGGATTTTGATGGCACAAACTTCTTCTTGTTTCCTTTTTAAAGTTGTCGTGATAGGTTCATAAGATACTTTGGAAGGGTTGGCTGCCATAAATTTTTCTTCCATCGAGGCTTTTAGAGCATCCATTTCTCCAGAGTCTCCCAATACTTCTTTAGTCAGTGCAAACAAAATGTCCAAGCAATGTATCTTATCTCCAACCACCATTGGGAGGTCCAACGTAATCAGCTTAATTTTGTTGGGTTTCGGAATTCGTAATGGATCCTGTAAGGTGTCTACAAAGTCTGACATTCGGCTGTATTCAACAAATTGAGTTGCATCAGGATCGAATTTCTCCCAAGTTTCATAAAACATCTCAAAATCATCCTCGCATAAGGGCTCAGCACTTTCTTCTGTGGCCACATTAAAGTTCTCCAGGATAATGGCAATGTACATATTTACTACAATCAAAAAAGAAATAATGATATAGCTACAGAAAAATACAATTCCTATGGCTGGATTTCCACAGTTTCCTCGCACAGCAGTTCCTGGATTCTCTATATGAGGGTCACAGTCTGGTTCACCACTGTTTAGAATTGGATTTAAAAGCCCATCCCATCCAGCCGAGGTGGTAATTTCAAACAAGCAAATAATACTATTCCCAAACGTCTCAAAATTAAACATGTCATCAATGCCAGATTCCTTCTTCACATAGGCAAAGTTAGACATCCCAAATATCGAGTAAATGAACATAACTAAGAACAAGAGGAGACCAATATTGAAAAGGGCTGGAAGAGACATCATCAGGGCAAAAAGAAGCGTCCGAATTCCTTTAGCTCCTTTAATGAGTCGAAGAACCCTCCCAATTCTTGCAAGTCGGATCACTCTGAAAAGTGTGGGTGACACAAAGTACTCCGCTATGAGGTCTGAGAGGACAATTCCTAGGGAAAAAAAAAGTCACGATAAGGACAATAAATACTGAATCTATTAAATAGGAGGCATTTTAAAATATGATTCTGATTTATTATAAAATATTGAGCCTAATAATATATATATTTTTTTCGTTTACCAGTCTCAAAGGTGTTGTCCACCTTTAACATACTTTTTCTTTCAATGGGTCAGAACACCACGAAAAAAAATCAAAAGAAATATTAATCTCTGTTGCTGTTATTTTACACTTCCGGATCCTTTCCTGGTCTCTACTTCCTTCCTTGTAACTCCTGACAGACTGAAAATGACTTCTGAGCCAATCACCGGCCACAGCAGAAGACTCCTTCTAAGCCAGTGATTGGTTGCACTGGTCACATGTCTCTGTTTCAGAATGTCATTGCTCAGAACGGACTGGGAAGCAAAGAGAGTGCAAATAGGGTTTTATCCGATTAACTGTACATTAAAACTGCCATTGCTCGCTCACCTGGTGGTTTGGCAATTGCAAAGATTTTTAAGCATATACCAGCTGCTGTAGACCACGGGTTATCAGAAAAAGAGAAATGTTTAGCAGAATTGAAGTGGTTTTCCTTGTGCTGTTGGCAAAATCCCACAAATGGACTCGAGATGAAAGCATTTATGGTACAATAGGGTTAAGGTTTCTCCTTGTGGAGAGTGACATACCTACCAGCTGTGGCTTGTCAAGGTAAGGAGGCTTTATTTGTTGTGCAATATTTATTGGACAGTTAAAATGTCTACACTTTCAAAGTTATCCAAGTTCTTCTTCCTGTGATTATGTCCTGAAGAAGAAGTTGGGTAACTTCGAAATGTGCAGACATTATGACCGTCCAATAAATATTGTATCTTAATCTTCTTCATCTCTTGAGTCCTTTCGTGGGATTCTGCCAGCAGCACAAGGAAAACCGCTTCAATTCGGCACAGGATGTCATTGCTGCAGCAGGAAGTAAAGGCCGGTAGGGGAACAGGCGGTACTGGAACAAAAGATGCATGGGATGGAATCAGTGAGGTGTTGCTTTTTTACCCATTCTGAGCTATTTCCTTTGGATAAAGCCAAGAAAATGTAATACAACGACAGTACTCGACACAGGGGTTTAAACAACACAAATTCCGTTGGGTTGTGTGTTGCTCAGTGCTCTTCTTGGACTCTGAGTTTGTAGAATTATAATTTACGTATTGACACTTACCAGCTATAGAAATGATGACCACCACAAAGTCAAAAATATTCCATCCAATCGTGAAGAAGTAATACCTCAGAGCAAACATTTTGAGGAAGCACTCTGTAGTGAAGATGACGATGAACACAAGGTTGATTTTGAAGAGAATATTTACTTTCTCGTCACTTTGGTCATCTGTCTCAATCATCATTGTAATCATGTTAAGGCAAATCAAGATCATAATAAAGATGTCGAACGCTTGCTTGGAGATAAAATCAAAGACAACTCCTTGGATCGGATTCTTTACCGTGTACAAGCATGGCATGGCAAAAAAGGTATAAAAAAAGTAAAGGAGATCAGTCAGCAGTAAAAACAAAAAACATACTTTCTGCTGGAACACTGCTTGTCCCGTTTCCTATGTGTTGTTTATTACATACAAAGAAGTGGAATAATATACAATGATCATACAAAGTAGTCAACGTAGTGGTGGAACTCATGCTATCAACTCTTCTACAAGGTCTATTATCTACAAGGTGCAGGGGTCACCAGCAGCAACCTCTAAAGGGGATAACCCATAATATTAAGTGATTACAATTAGGGTGGGATATGCCATCATCTACTGTGGCTCAGAATGAAGGAGAAAAACCACAGGTTTAACGCCGATCATAATATTTCTCTGTAAATTTTGTGGTCCCCCCATAAAGTTTTTTTCAGGGCACTCTTCTAACTAAAAGATATGTTCTTAAATAGATAAACCCGTAATTGGGAGTATCGTAGTTTATTTATATTCTCATCTGTTAGCCAGGGCAGAGTATCTCACATGTAACTGAATAACATAAATGGACTATGGATGTGTAACAAACATTGATCACATTTAGCCCCAAATCTCTAATTAACTATCTATCTAATCAAATGATTCCACCTCATTAATATGAGTGTCTGTTTTACCTCCGGTCTAGGAATTGGTTTCACCGGCTTTTTGGAACCCAGTTTTTTCATGGCATTGTAGTATTTTTTCTGCTCCTCAGTCATGAAGATATCTTTTCCTCCAAAGTATAAGAGAAAGACATGTCCGTTATTTGCAGTTTCATACACTCACACTAAGGGCTCATTGAAAAAACAGTGTTTTTTTTGTATGCAAAAAATTGTCCAAGTTTCATCACTGCTTTTGACCTGATTTTCATCAGAGATTGTCCACTGTGCCAGTTTTTGGCATCAGAGTTTCATCACACAGCAACCGGATGGCATCCAAGCGGTGTGATTTTTTGACGAAACCATAGACTTTGGCGAGTTTAATCAGATTAATATTAGACAAGTTTACAAGCCTCTGTGCAGACAGAGAAAAAAAATGGATATATGAAATACCCCACAGACTATCATAGGTATGAATGCGATCTGTAAGAAAAACAGACAACACTCATATGAGAAAAACTGACGTATGAAGGAGCCCTAATGGTACACTTAGACTTGTTAATTTCGACCCATTGGTGCACCTTAAAGAGCACTAGTCAGCTATCAGTCATCCTGTGCTTGTTTACTAGACTGTTTACACATGTCATCAAACAATGAAGGGGACAAAACGATCACTAATATGATCATTCTGCCCCCATAGAATGACATATCATTGGCAACACAGCTCTTTTGTACATCGGGCGATGTGCTGCCAATAACAATGATTGTTTTGCCAGCTCAAATGATCTGATCACCCAACGAACGAGCGTTTTGCTCTATCCTCAGCTGATCGCTGCCATGTTTGCACAGGCGAGTAGTCAGAAACAAGCAATCCTATGATGCATGATGATAAATCCTATGGTGATAAATACCGTGTTATCCACTGATCATACTCTGTTTGCTATGAATTATGAATCACCATGAGACCGTGTTGGTTTTTTACATTTCTAAAATACTTATCTTTTTCTTTTGCTGATTGAAATTGTCTATGATGACACCAATGAAAAGATTTAATGTGAAGAAGGCACCGAATATGATGAATATCACAAAGTACAAGTACATGTACAGGTTGATTTCATAGACAGGTTGATCCTCAATCTTTAAAACAGAAAGGAAAAAAAAAATCACAGAGACTATATATGAACATATACGGTATATTATATTTGCATTTATGGATATGTGTACAGAAAAAATACTTATGTATATATTTTTATTTTTTAGGCATTATTTTTATCTACCACATGTGGTTAGGTCATCTTTCATCCCTGGAAGAGACTCAATTTTCTGTCTCATCCCTCTGTCTAATTAAGCTGGCCAATACAGAATAAGCGAATGACACACCCAGGTCACATTTTTCACCAGACCCTAACCCCAAAACCCAAGTCAGAATGTCCTATATGGGATGTAAGAGACTCAAACTAAGGCTGGAGTCACACTAAACGTATGAAAAATCGGTCCCAGTCTCCCTGCTGAGAGTTGCACAAGAGTACTGCAAGTGTCATGCGAGTACAATCCGATTTTTCATACATAGCATCCGACTTACAGAGCTTTTACATACAGCAATTCTCTGTCATTTACACATCATTTTCAAAGGAAATATTCTTCAAAACACAGATAGATAGATAGATAGATACTGTAGATAATAATAATCTTTATATAGCGCCAACATATTCCGCAGCGCTTTACAGTTTAACAGCTTGAAACACAACAGTCATAAATAACAACGTTAACAATACAGTAATTAAAGTGAAATAAGACGACCCTGCTCGTGAGAGCTTACAATCTACAATGAGGTGGGGGGAGATACAAAGTACAGGTGTATATTTACAATGATATATTTACAATGATGGTTCAGCCATCTTCAGGGGGTGGGGGATAGATGGAGATAATGAGTGGGCTACACACAAACATAAAATGACTTTGATTAGTTAACATGGTAGGCCGCTCTGAACAAATGTGTTTTGAGCGAGCGCCTAAAACTATGCAAGTTATGGATGGTCCTAATATCTTGGGGTAGAGCGTTCCAGAGGATTGGCGCAGCGCGAGAGAAGTCTTGGAGTCGGGAGTGGGAGGTACGGATTAGTGCAGAGGTTAGTCGAAAGTCATTTGCAGAGCGCAGCGGTCGGCTAGGCCGATAGACAGAAATGAGGGAGGAGATGTAAGGGGGTGCCACACTGTGAAGAGCTTTGTGGGTGAGAACAAGTACTTTGAATTGTATCCTGTAATGAATGGGCAGCCAGTGTAACGACTGGCGAAGAGCGGACGCGTCCGAATAATGACTAGCCAGATGGACAACCCTGGCTGTCACATTAAGGATGGACTGGAGAGGGGAAAGTCGCGTGAGGGGGAGGCCAATTAATAGAGTGTTGCAGTAGTCCAGGCTGGAGTGTATTAGGGCGACAGTGAGGGTTTAGATAGATAGATAGAATAAAAGCCGGCAATTCATGTGTGCATACAGTTAAATCACAGAGGTACAGGTTAGAATACAATAGATATATACACATGGAATACATACACCGCGAGCAGGAGAACTTTCTCATGCTCGCGGTGCCCTCAGACAGGCAATAGAAGTTCACAGAGAGACACTGAGCACTCGCTGCTCAGTGTGTCTGCTGGATGACAGGCTGCATGTTCGCACCATGCAGCCTGCCATCTAGATAAAGCAGAGTTGGACCCGTCATAGGACAAATGGATTAAAAGCATCTCTGCAAAAAGGTGAGGATTAGGGTATGTGCACACGTTCAGGTTTTTTTGCGTTTTTTTCACGATAAAACGCGATAAAACTGCATTAGAAACCGCAGACATATGCATCCTATCATTTAGAATGCATTCTGCAATTTTTGTGCACATGATGTGTTTTTTAACACATGATGTGTTTTCGAAAAAAACGCATCGCGGTAAAAAAAAAGCAGCATGTTCATTAATTTTGCATTTTTTTCGCGATTTTCCAGATATTCTATGCATCAAAAACGCATCAAAAACGCGTGCAAAAAAACGCAAAAAAACGCATGCAGATTTCTGGCAGAAATGTCAGGTTTTTGTCAGGAAAATTTCTGCCAGAAATCATGATGTGTGCACATAGCCTCAATGTTGTTTGTTTGTTTTTTTACCTCTTTTGCACATGACTAGGGCATTGGGGGAATAAGCAAGGTCGTAAATATGGTTTAATTAAGAATATTAAAGGAGTCTGTCAATTTTCTGGGTGTCTGTTTTCTTACAATGTGACTATGGGGTTAGTAATGGGGGCATCTTATTGACGCCTCTCCATTACAAACCTCAGAGCTTGATGTCATCTGGTGGTGACATCAACCCCCCCAACTATCACCCCACTTACCACCGCTACAGGACAAGTGGGAAGAGCGAGGCTAAGCGCCAAAATTGGCGCATCTTAGAAATGCGCCTTTTCTTGGGCGGCTGAGAGCTGATGTTTTTAGCCTGGGGGTGCCAATATCGGTGGCCCCTTCCTAGACTATTAATATCAGCCCGCAGCTGTCTGCATTGCCTTTGCTGCTTTTTAATTATACGTCATTTTTGGGGGGGTCCCCATTTTAATAGCCAGTAAAGGCTAAGTATACAGTTGTGAGCTGATATTAATAGCCTGGGAAGCTCTATGGGTATTACCCCTTTCCCAGGCTATAAACATCGGCCCTCTACTGGTAACGAAAATTGCACGTCATTTTTTTTCAGAAAAATAACCTTTTATTAATTAAATACATGTACAGTAAGCTGCACACACTGTACTAATTGTATATGTCACAGACATCTGTCTATCTGCATATTCTATATGTATTTACTGTATGTAATTCATTTCTTTCATCCGGTCGGCTCCTGCTGTGATTTTACAGTACACGGCACTTGAATTGCTTTTCTTCTATCTATGCAATATATATACATATATATGTGTGTGTGTCACTGACATCTATATATTTATGGATTCTATGTGTATATACCTATTCTATCTATTCTATTCTAACCTGTCAGTGTGATTTTACTGTATGCGGCACATGAATTGCCGGCTTTTCAAAGGACACCGGTGCATAAAAAAAAAAAAAATCGGACAGCACTAGCACCCATAGGCTTGCATTGACAAGTCTCGGTGACGATCACAGCATGCTGCCATTTTACACGCATGCTGAATATGCCCGAGAAAATAAACGGTGATGTGTGCCCCATAGATTAACCCCTTTCTGACCTCGGACGGGATAGTACGTCCGAGGTCAAAACCCCCTCTTTGATGCGGGCTCCGGCGGTGAGCCCGCATCAAAGCCGGGACATGTCAGCTGTTTTGAACAGCTGACATGTGCCCGCAATAGCGGCGGGTGAAATCGCGATTCACCCACCGCTATTAACTAGTTAAATGCCGCTGTCAAATGCAGACAGCAGCATTTAACCGGCGCGTCCAGCCATCGGGCCGGAAATGAGCGCATCGTCACATGATTGGGGGTCAGCGATGCTTCTGCATAGTAACCATAGAGGTCCTTGAGTCCTGTAGGGTTACTGATCCCGGCTAGCTGTGAGCGCCACCCTGTGGTCGGCGCTCATAGCAAGCCTGCATTTCAGCTAGATAGCAGCGATCTGATGATCGCTGCTATGTAGCTGAGCCGATCGAGTTGTGCCAGCTTCTAGCCTCCCATGGAGGCTATTGAAGCATGGCAAAAGTAAAAAAAAGTAAAAAAAAATGTGAAAAAATAAAAAATATATAAAAGTTTAAATCACCCCCCTTTCGCCCCATTCAAAATAAAACAATAAAAAAATCAAACCTACACATATTTGATATCGCTGCGTTCAGAACCAACCGATCTATCAATTGAAAAAAGCATTAACCTGATCGCTAAACAACGTCGCGAGAAAAAATTTGCATCCCCAGAATTACGTTTTTTTTGGTCGCCGCAACATTGCATTAAAATGCAATAACGGGCGATCAAAAGAACGTATCTGCACAAAAGTGGTATCAATAAAAACGTCAGCTTGGCAGGCAAAAAATAAGCCCTCAACTGACCCCAGATCACGAAAAATGGAGACGCTATGGGTATCGGAAAATGGCGCAATTCTTTTTTTAGCAAAGTTTGTAATTTTTTTTCACCACTTAGATAAAAGAGAGAACCTAGACATGTTAGGTGTCTATGAACTCGTAATGACCTGGAGAATCATAATATCAGGTCAGTTTTAGCATTTAGTGAACCTAGCAAAACATCCAAACAAAAAACAAGTGTGGGGTTGCACTTTTTTTGTAATTTCACCGCACTTGGAATTTTTTTCCCGTTATCTAGTACACGACATGGTAAAAGCAATGATGTCATTCAAAAGTACAACTTGTCCCGCAAAAAATAAGCCCTCACATGACCATACTGATGGAAAAATAAAAAAGTTATGGCTCTGGGAAGGAAGGGAGCGAAAAACGAACACGGAAAAACGGAAAATCCCAAGGTCATGAAGGGGTTAACACTGGTCCTATTGCTATGGGATGTTTTCTTGCATAGAACTGGTATGTATTCTACAGTAGTGTGATGCCGGCCTAATATTAATAAACCTATTTCAAGAGAGAGAATACATTTACTTACATTCCTCGAGTCCACGGCCGCATACATGATATCCATCCAACCTTTAAATGTTGCCTATACATGAGAAACAAAAAAAAATTAATGTTTGGCTCTAATAAGACTTACAAGGTGTATCAAATTTGGAAAACTTTGCAGATTCCTTCCAAAAAAACAGCCCCACACTTACTCACAGGACACTTTTGGTATTGCAGCTCACTTCCATTCTCTGGTTTAGGATTAAACCGCAATATTAAGAGAAAAACAACTTGTAGTCAGCAGATATAGACCCCAATTCATCAAGCCCGGTGATTTTCATGCCAGTCTTGACAAGGGGGCTTGCTGGAATCAGACGCTCCTGATTCATTAAGAGTCAACTTCCCAAAGCTTTTTACATCAGAATTCTGGCGTAGAAGATCTGATGAATCAGGCCACAGTGTATGTGCTTTTATATGTTTTATTTGTGTCATAAGGCAGTAAAATGGGCAGAATTAGTACAGTTTGAGTAACTGAAAAGTTCCAGTGGATCTGTCACCAAATTTCACAATACAATCTGCATACATTATTAAATAGATCTTTTAGATCTGATGGACGATGTGTTACACTGGCTGCACAATCCTTTTTGAAAGTTTTTACTTAGCCTCCATACACTTAGCCTGAATGACAGACCTTCAGTGTCCCTACTCCCTCTGTGGAGATCTCACACTGCTCAGTACAAGCTGCACCTGGGAGTCAGATTGGATGAGTAGGTGAAGACTGAATACATATTATAGACTCAGAAAATGCTCACCTTGATATCAGAATTATACGGCCATTCTAACATGGATTTTCAAAGTAAATTTCCCAGCCTTCTTAGGTCCAAGTTTATCAAACAATGAATACAGTTTGTAATGTGAAACCTGGTGACAAATCTGTTTTTAATTGAGATGCATATTGTTAAAATAGAAAGGCACTATTGCTTTAAATTAAAATAAAGTGCCTAGTCCAACAACACAGATGCTCTACCATTATTTGTAGTTAGACAATATGCCAAAGTCGCTTGGCTGCTCAGTGTTCTATGGTTGCCCACTAGTAATAATACCCTAAACAGTGGAGCACCCGCTTTGAGAAAAACTCCAAAAAACAATTCTGGATTTTCACCCTGGCCTTACTATCAGCTCTTGCTATCGATGTCCCAATGTGTTTTGCCTCCTAACAATCCAGCTAATCAGGGCACAGAATGGAGTAAGGACCGGTTGTATTGTGGTTGTCTCATTAGACCCAGTCAATCGTCAAGCGTGGCTCTTTATTTCTTTATTTTTTTAGAAAGAAGGGGTGGTGTGGTGCTCAGAAAGCTCTAGTTTGGTGGTCAGGTTTCGCCGTTTATGTAACAAAAAGTTTGATCAAACTAATATAAAAAATTTGTTTTTTTTTTTTATTTAAAGAAGTTTACGGTTGTATAGGCTGAGAAGAGGCACACCCTTGAGAGAAAAAACCCTTAAGAAAAAAAGTCAAGTGAAAGTTGTATGTATGTAAATGAGAGAGATATCCGAGAAGTGATTTCAACACAATCTTTCTATAGTGAGTAATTAGGTACCTGTTTGGGACATTATATAGCTTGTCCATTTCTATTTTTTCCCCTGAAACACCACTACCCCTGTCCACTGGCTGGTATAAACAGCTCACCCTTAGGCTGCATTCAGACGTCCATGTAAATTGGTCATAGATAGGAAAGCAATGGACTCTCCTGACCAAGTGTGACATATATAAAAATAAATGCAGCTTTTACACTCGGGTCAGGAGACCAGTGGAAAGTATGTGCATTGTGATCAGATCCCGGTCCAATTTACATAGAGGTCTGAATACGCTCTTATTGACTTCAATTTTGCCAAACCAGAAACAGCCCAATGGTAAAAGTTGAACTGTTTTTGGTAAAAATACAGACCTTACAGCCTTGTAGGAACATATTATTGTGTCCTACACAGTTTTAATAATACCATGGACACCTATCATAAGAAAATAATAATAAGTTCCTTACCACTTGTAATAGGGACAAGTATCCAAGACCTACATTGTCAAAATTCACTTTGACATTAACCCATCGCACTTGTTCGGTGAAATTTAAAGCCATGCAATCTGAACGATTGTTCACAACGGAAATATCGAAGAGTTCCGATGTGGTTGTGTTGATACATCGATAATATTTTCCAGCAAACAGGTTGACACCCATTATACTGAAGATCAGCCAGAAGATTAAACAAACCAGCAGCACGTTCATGATGGAAGGAATGGCACCCAGCAAGGCATTGACTACAACCTTAAAGACATAGAGAAGGTTGAATGAATGAATGATGTCATTAGTCACAACCATCTTATCAACAGAATTTGTATCCCATGACAAGTACCCAAGTGGTTCTAAAATACATATTAGAAGAATTGATGGAATATCTACCCTCATTCCTTCAAATCTTGACAATGCTCTCAGTGGCCTAAGGGCTCTCAATGTTCTCAGTGACTTGATAGGACCAAGTTCTGAATAACCCAACCAGTTGGCAGTCAGGCTGATTAAAGACACCTATAAGTAAGGTATAAATGTTAATTTTGGAGGAACGTGACAAGAATGTAAGCATTGCTACTGTAATAATGTAATAATACCTCCTTTTGAAATACTTACATCAACAATGAGAAAATCCAACCAACACCAAGCATTAGTAAAATAAACTTTGAAGCCATATGCCACCCACTTCAGCAACATTTCAAGCACAAATATGTAGGAGAAGACTTTATCAGCATATTCTAATATAATTTTAATAACTTTTCTCTGTTCAATATTGATATCCTCAAATGCCTGTAAAAAGAAAATGAAAATATTACAATAATATCATATAAATATATACCCACATATGTATAGTATGTGATCTGATGAGAAGTGAGGAGACGGCAACAGAACACACTGTTCGTGCACATTGTAAGGGGAAAATGAATGAGCAGAGATCAGCGCTGCCCCTGCAAGTGACATCAAATGCGGAGGCGGCTCTGGTCTTTGTTCACTGGATAATCTTCTTACAATGCGCACTGACAGTGCACTCTATTGCTGGCTCGTCACTACTCATCAGAGTCGGAGAGGGAGTGCACTGTCACTGTGGACTGAGAAGAATAGTGCACAGTAACAAGATCCTACTGAGTATTTGTTGGAATTCACAACCAATGCAAGCTACATAGAGCACTAATGTTGCATCGTTTAAGGGTGGGGACAAAGGCTGCGCCAATGCCTGCAGCCTCTGTCCCTTGATGATGAATCGTTTGCATATTCCAGCATGCACTAGAATGCTCAAACAAACCATCATCCCACAGGAAGTAGTAAAAAAATAAAAATAAAGCAGTTAGTCTGCCATCACACTAGCAGTATTTGATCAGTATTTTACATCAGTATTTGTTTGCCAAAACCAGGAGTGGAACAATTAGAGGAAAAGTATAATAGAAACATATGCACCACTTCTGTATTTATCACCCACTCCTGGTTTTGGCTACAAATACTGATGTAAAATACTGACCAAACACTGCTAGTGTGACGGCAGCCTTAGATTGAGTAGTGAGGGAGCAATAGGTAATTTGTAATAAAAATATATTAGAAAAAAAAAGATTATATTATGATATTAATAATATAGATAGCGATTAAGGGTTAAAATACATTTTAGTTTCAGACCACCCCTTTAAGTCTTTAACTTTTAAAAATGTACTCCAAACAAAATTCTGTACCCATTTGTAAGAAAAAATTGTTACTCACAGCCACCTGATTTCAGGTACAGGAAAATAAATTGTAAATCTCCTTAATTTGGTTATAGTTCTATTAATTTGATGAAATAGCTAGTATTTATAAAAGGATTTTTTTTTTTTACCATGATTTCCCATATAATCTCTAAACATGGTGTGTACAGGCTTAGTGAAACAGTGCCACTTCTGTCCATGGGTTCTGCCTGGTATTGCAGCTCATCTCCAGTGAAGTGAATAGGAGTACAGGGCAATACCACACATAGCCTGTTAATAGCTGTGGAAATATTTTTGTACAAAAGGAGCCAGATTTTTGGAAGCAAAAAACAAACAAAAACTCTTTGTAGTTACCAAAGCTCCGCTACTGAGCAGGATCATGAATATGATAAAGGTTTCAAACCAGTTGTGTTCAACTATCTTGAAACAGGTCTTACGAATGTTCCACCAAAGCTTTCCCTTTTCAGTTTTGATGTCAACATACAGACATGGAAATCTTCGTACGCATGCTGAAAAATAGAAAAAAACAACATCTATTAATACAGATGGATCTTATTACTGGTTAGACAGATGTCTTGTGACTGAACCACGTGGAAATATTGGTCAAGTGCTATCCGTGATAAATGTTAATATGTATATATAACATGAGGGACGTGAATACTTAGATGACTGTAGGACAGTGGCTCAGTGGTTAGCAATGCAGCCTTGCAGCGCTGGGGTCCTGGTTTCAAATCCCACCAAGGACAACATCTGCAAGGAGTTTGTGTGTTCTCCTCGTGTTTGCGTGGGTTTCTTCCGGGTTCTCTGGTTTCCTCTCAAACTCCAAGGATATACTGATAGGGAAATTAGATTGTGAGTCCCAATGGGTAAAATAATGAGTAAAATAAATAAATGACATGGTGTTGCAGAACATAAATTGCACGAAGAATTAAACATGGTGTCTAGATATACTCTCCAGATAATTCCTCCCCTGAGACAGGTTTGCTTGATTGAACCACCATGAAATCCGATCTTGGATATAAAATGATTATCGCCCCTGCCGACCTCCCCAATCTACTGCTTAGAATCTTAGAGGTGGAATTTAAAACCACTTTACCCAAAACAAATTCTATACCGGTGGTCTTCCAATTTTTATTGTCACCTAATGTTTTTTATAACACAGATCTTACGCAGCAGAAATATGTGCTGCTGCATGATTTCCTAGGAAAAATCCTTGAGAGGTGATGTGTGGGTGGATTCAATAAAGAATTTGACAATCCATAATCCATATGAAAATTTTGCTACTTCAGAATACTCCAATTATAATTTACCATGATGAGTTTATGGTGATTTTTTAACCTGGATTTTTTTTTCGAAAGAATGCAAATAACCTATTTAATGTAATGGGTGCAGAAAATCTGGAATTTCAAAAACTTACTAATAGCTCATTGTGTGAACATAGCCTAAAAGAAAAATTGAGAAACAAATCAGTTTACACTTTCGTATCTATTAAGATTTAATAAAAACAATCAAACATGTTTTTGAGCTCATTAGGCAATGTTCACACTGAGTTTTTTTGGTGTAGATCATCTTCATTCAAAATTCAGCGAAGCCAATTCAGGAAAACGAATCATATTTCCTAATGGGCTTTAAGTAGGAAAACCTTGGAGGTTCCACCAGTGTCTTTTTGTCCACATGTAAGGGGACGACAGCACCACGGGTACATGCTTGCCGGGTCAGAACTGAAATGGCTGCATCCCCTGGTCCCTGGAGGAAGCTTTAGCGAGGTGGACCTTCCTTTGTTGCCTGGGGAAAGCTTGAGGGAGGCGGACCTTCCTCCTGACTGAGGGGGCAGGGAGATAAAAGGAGAAAGTGTGCGCAGCAGAGCAGTTTGGCGCTTCCCCACCGAGAACCTGTGCTGCGACAGGTCTGCAGAGGGACTGCTGCGCTGAGAGGAGCCGTGTGCTCAGCAGCAACTCAAAGAGAGACTTGGCGGTAAAAGATAGTAGTGCGCAGCAGGGACCAGTGAGTGCTGCGGCCCCGGAGCATTCTTACAGCACAGGCCTGCGCTGACAGAGACTGTGAGGAGATACGTGCAGGGTGCCCGTTGGTCACCACTGAGCGAGGTGTGGAATGTTCCGGGCTAGTGAGTACTGTGTGCATGCTGCCAGAGAGAGATCATGTGAAGCACCCTGCCGGGGAAGCACCACGCCACTGAATATCGGCGCTTCAGTCTTGGCGGGAACAGGCAGCGCGCAGCATAGAGAGAAAAGTGCAGGGTGCCCAGTAGCTGACAAAGATCAAGGTGCCGTGTGCTTCATGACTAAGTACAGCGCACGTGCTGCAAAGAGAGAACCGAGTACTGGACAGACTTTTGCAACCCACCTTACCAGCTCATACTTTCCCGCTCATAGGAGACCCTGCCAGTGTATATTTGCAGAGCCACATTGGGCTCATACAGAACTGTGGCCCACACCCTTGTCAGCCACTGCAGCATATGGACTAGGGGTAGCGGAAGGTACCGGAGACTGACCGTTGCCACCAGAAGATGGGGCATTGTTGCCCACAGGACCCCATGGGAAAAGACACCGCGCCAGCCGTTGTCGGCGCTATTCAAATCATGGACTTAGGAACCACTGAATTTCATCAGAACTGCCGCTATCTGAAACAATGTTCTTCAACTCACAATATCATTTGCCATTTGAACTGTTTAATCCCCTGTTTAACTCTGCACCTCCCTGCGAGGAGTTAACCCCCTGTTACATTAAAACTGTTATACTTGTAAAGTCTTGCTCTGTCTCCTATCCCTGTCTGTGACTGCATCCCGCACACCTGCTCACTCACATACCCCATAAGGGCAGTCCCACACGTCCAGATAATTCCGGTGCTGGAAAAAATCGGTACCGGAATTATCCGTGTCCGTGTGCCCCTGCGTTTCTGTGGCACATCAGTGTGGCACACGTGCGGCACACGTGTGCCGCCCGTGTGCCCACTGGGTACCACACGGAGCATGCAGGAGACAGCGCTAAAGTTTAGCGCTGTCCCCTGCATCGTGCTGAAACCGCGATTCATATCTTCTGTGCAGCAGCGTTTGCTGCAGAGAAGATATGAATAATCCATTTTTTGTGGTTTTTCGTGTATAAAATAAAGGTTCATGTCCCCACCCCCTGTGCGCCCCCCCCCCGCTGTTCTGAAAATACTCACCCAGCTCCCTCGTTGGCTGTCGCTGCTTCCTCTCCTGGCCGCACCTTCTATTGTATGCGGTCACGTGGGGCCGCTCATTTACAGTAATGAATATGCGGCTCCACCCCTATGGGAGGTGGAGCCGCATATTCATGTTTGTAATCGGCGGTCCCACGTGACCGCATACAGTAGAAGGTGCGGCCAGGACAGGAAGCAGCGACAGCCAACGAGGGAGCTGGGTGAGTATTTTCAGAACAGCGGGAGGGCGCACAGGGGGTGGGGACATGGACCTTTATTTTATACACGAAAAACCACAAAAAAATGGATTATTCATATCTTCTCTGCAGCAAACGCTGCTGCACAGAAGATATGAATCGCGGTTTCAGCACCATGTGGGGGGGACAGCGCTTACTGGAGCGCTGTCTCCTGCACGGCACACAGACTGCACACGGACAACGTCCGTGTGCTGTACGTGTTTTACACGGACCCATTGACTTTAATGGGTCCGTGTAATACGTGCGCTCCCACAAACACTGACATGTCTCCGTGTTTGGCGCACGGAGACACGGTCCGCAAAAAATCAATGACATCTGCACAGATGCATTGATTTTAATGCGTCTACGTGTGTCAGTGGCTCCGGTACGTGAGGAAACTGTCACCTCACATACCGGAGCCACTGACGTGTGAAACCGGCCTAAGTCAGTTGTGTCAAACTGCATTCCTCGAGGGCTGCAAACAGGTCATGTTTTCAGGATTTCCTTGCATTGCACAGGTGATAATTTAATCACCTGCAGAGAATGATTCCAGCACCTTGTGCAATGCTAAGGAAATCTTGAAAACATGCATGGTTTGAGGCCCTCGAGGAATGCAGTTTGACACCCCTGCCATTAAGAGGTTCCCAAAGGAAACCTCTTTAAGTTAGGGTCTAGGTTTTTCCAAAACTCTTCAAAACGGCCTCAGAAAATGAAAATGTCCTTCAAAAATTCCCAAAACTAAGTTCACATGCAGTGCTTTTGCTGTGTTTTTTCTGCAGCCAAAACCAACTATCTTGGCAGTAAAACCTCTGCATTCAAAAGACCCGTTTTTCAGCGTTTTCATGGTGTTTTTTATGCTTTTTTTGCAGCTTTTTTTGGGTGAGGATAACGTGCGCTTTGTTTACAGTATATTTTTAATAAAGTTGGTTTTAGTCACGAAAAACGCCACATAAAAATTGTGGTGGTTTTTTTGCATTTTTTTTGGTTTCTTGTTGCTTTCTATTGATGAAAATCCGTTGAAAGAATTGACATGCTGCAGATTTCAAGAACGCTGCAGTTCTCAAATTTAATAAGCGTGCATGAGATTTCTAAAATCTCATAGGTTTTACTGGCACTGTAAAAAGCAGCTTTAAATCTGCATAAAAAATTATAAAAAAATGCTGCATGTGATCGTAGCTCAAAATATTGGTCTACCAAAGTGGTTTCTTCTTGAAAACCTGATGAACAATAACAAATTATATTGTAGTACCGTGTTAGCCAGAACCTGAACTCCTATAAAACCTCTCTATTAAAATACATTTTTATAGGACTCTTATTGTATAGCTATGGCCGGGATCACACATACGCGAGATACGGCCGAGTCTCGCAGGTGAAAACCCAGCTTTGGCGCCGGCACTCCAGAGCGGAGCGTGCAGCCGCACAGCAACACATGGAGCCGGCGCCAGAGGAGGGATTTCACCTGCGAGACTCGGCCGTATCTCGCGTGTGTGTGATCCCGGCCTTAGCCCAGAACTTTGGACAATAAGAAGTAAATAATAATAAAAAAGAAATTAGAATTATTATTATTTATTTATTTTTACAGAATTTCAAGAACAATTTCACAAATTATTCGGAATCAAGACCTATTGATTTCCGGAGACGTGAAATTGCATTGCTGTGTAAATCCTCTTGTAAGAAGAAAACCCATTACAGAGATAAGGGTCTGTAACTGTTTAGTTTCTCTTCTCTTTTCTGGAAGGTTGAGTTCACCTATTCGTTGAAGCATATCCAAATATTCCCCCAACCCTGACAAACTGATCACCAGAAGTATCCGACATACAGCTGCCAGGAGGAACTAAAAACCATACTGAGACACCTATGTACAGGAAAAAAAACTGCTACCCTACATACTTTATCACCGCTGCAGCGATACCGACAACGATCCGGATCGCTGCAGCGTCGCTGTTTGGTCGCTGGAGAGCTGTCACACAGACAGCTCTCCAGCGACCAACGATGCCGGTAACCAGGGTAAACATCGGGTTACTAAGCGCAGGGCCGCGCTTAGTAACCCGATGTTTACCCTGGTTACCATCCTAAAAGTAAAAAAAAACAAACAGTACATACTTACCTACAGCCGTCTGTCCTCCAGCGCTGTGCTCTGCACTCCTCCTGTACTGTCTGTGTGAGCACAGCGGCCGGAAAGCAGAGCGGTGACGTCACCGCTCTGCTTTTCGGCTGACCGACGCTCACAGCCAGTACAGGAGGAGAGCAGAGCACAGCGCTGGAGGACAGACGGCTGTAGGTAAGTATGTAGTGTTTGTTTTTTTTACTTTTAGGATGGTAACCAGGGTAAACATCGGGTTACTAAGCGCGGCCCTGCGCTTAGTTACCCGATGTTTACCCTGGTTACCAGTGAAGACATCGCTGAATCGGTGTCACACACGCCGATTCAGCGATGTCTGCGGGGAGTCCAGCGACCAAATAAAGTTCTGGACTTTCTTCCCCGACCAGCGACAGCACAGCAGGGGCCTGATCGCTGCTGCCTGTCACACTGGACGATATCGCTAGCCAGGACGCTGCAACGTCACGGATCGCTAGCGATATCGTCTAGTGTGACGGTACCTTTATTCTCAGGGGGGTGACGTATTCATATGTATAGTACAGCTACTTTTCAATAAGTCTCGAATGAACACATTTTTATTAATTTATTTGGAAAAAAAATTTAATTATCCAAACCTCCCCAACTCCCCACAGCGTTGGCACCAAAATCGAGTGGAGGGTAATATTACACTCCAAGTATTTCTTGTCTGTACCAGTAAAGACAAGTTAGAAAAACACTCTTTTTGACTAGGATCTAGGATCAACTACGGTAGCTGTAAATCAAAAAGGCTTTATACACTCGGTAGGGTCACAAGACTATAAAAATTGTTCAGAGATTCATCCAGAAAAGTGGGACGATTTTTTTCCCACTTTGCAGACCTTAGCTCAGACCTCACAAGCCGCCCAACCACTCTGCCAGGTATACTGACACCAGCACTCTCAGCCAGGCAGCACCTAATTCAGTCATACTTTTGTCGCACACTTGTCCTGCGTTCAACCCCCATATTAAGCAAAAAGTTATTAGTTATTTCATTATAGCATAAATTACCACATTAAATTACTATTACAATAACATAAACATACAGGACCAATTAATTAAGACCGGAGTTGATCACACCGAACTTAAAAAGGGGGTGTGCTGGAGTCAGACGTGGTTGATTCATGAAGAGATGCATAAGTCTTCATGAATCTGGAGCATCTCACAAGTAGTGTGCACCTCCGTGCGCTATGCCAGAAATATTACTCCAGTCAGGTACTGTAGTGAGATTTCTGGAATAGAGAATGCCACCCCTCATCATGAATTAGACAAACTGTGGTGTCGCTCCATGCCATGCCCTTGTTCCATCTCCACCCATTATGTCGGAGAAACTGTCGTGAAAGTGCCAAAAGTTGTAACACTTTGGCGCAACTCCAAACTGCTTTAAAATTTGCAACTTTTCAAAGCTTTTACTCCACTTTTTTGGTGCAAAAGCTTTGAGGAATCGGGCCTATGGTGTCATGCCCATCTCACAAGGTCAATATGGACTAAACAAAAAGGATTGTCCAGTTTCTGGTTTGGTCCAGGATGAATAGGGGCTCATCTCTCGAATTGTCCCCTATTTTGAAAGAGGGTGCAGACATTACTTTAACCTCTTCAAACAGTGCTTAGCTTCTATATAGTAGATAGTAAATAGCCCTACAAACAACAATGGCAATAAACAGTGCAAAATGTCGCAGGATGGGGAAAAATCTATCAAATGTTATTAGTTTAGAATAAAAATGAATGACATGATGAATAGCGACATGGCCAGAGGGGAGATAATAAATAACACTATGATCATTAGAACATGAAAATCAATAGGTTACAGTACAAAAATTGGACAGAAAACGTAATCACCGTAGTCTGGAGGGAGATTCTGTATTATGGGTTTGTACGTTCGGCTCGAAGATGTGTTATATTAGCCACCTCGACTTGTATTTCATGTGCTCTTTAATGGCATTGCCACCCTACTGATTGTGCAAACAGCTTTCTTCTTAGGGCATTTATTCTACTGATTTATTTTATGCCTGGGTCTACTTTACAGATAAAATTATATAATATAATGATATAACAATATAATATTTTCTCTCTGTCCTGTGCCGATTTCCTTCACATCTACAATTGTACTGTAATTTACTGTTTTTCTTGTCGTAACGCTGGGGTTGTATATTATCTCCCCTCTGGAGAGGTCACTATCCATCATTTTTTACATAAATGGTTTTCATCTGTCCTAATTGAATATATTTTTGTATGTACTGCGGCACTGTGTGCTGTCTATTGCCATAGATGTTTGTAGGACTAAATTATAAATCTGGTTCAAACTTTGTTTGCATAGATAATCACCCCAAGATTACTCCCACTTTTTAAAAGTGATGGTAACCAAGTCAATTTTTGTTTCATTTTTCCCCCCAAAATTCCTCCTCCCCTTTGTTTGTTATGTGAGAGTATACCTTCTGTAAAGCATTCTTCTGGACCATCCTCTTCTTTATTTTCAAAGGTTTCTTCCTCTTCCTCTGGCTCCGGAGGTCTATAATCTGCTGTACTGCACACTGAAGAACCATCATCAAATTGCTTCTAGATAGAGAGTAACAGAAAAATTGTGAAGAAGTAGGAAGAAATCCTAAATGTCAATTCAACAAACTGTATCAATAAATTGTACATGAAAATATAAGAAACTTTGTAATATTGTGTACCGTATTTTTTCGGACTATAAGACGTACCGGACCATAAGACGCACCCGACCATAAGACACACCCCAAATTTTCAGAAGGAAAATAGGGAAAAAGATTAATGTGTCAAATGGGGATCCGTCTTACAGTCCGAATTTAGCTTACCGGGGGGAAAATTAGCAGCGCTGGTGGAGCATTGTCACAGGGGGTGTTCGGTGGCTCAAGGCTGGTGCTGCAGGTGCGGTGGCCTCTGGGAAATCCCATCCCAGGCTGTTGTGGCTATTGCGGCTGGTGCGGCAGGTTCGGCAGGTGCGGCGGTGGTGCTCTGTGGTGCTTTCACAAAATGACTGCGGAGCCCCTCATTGCTGAGATCTCAATCTGAGCATGCACCGCCCCCGGCGACCATTTTCCTGGAGGCCACCGCATCACAACAATGGATGTGCGGGGGCCTTTGGGCTTTCACAAAATGCTGGCACAGCCCCCCACACTACAGAGCACCACCACCGAACCTTCCGCACCAGCGTGGGAAGGGAGTGCGATCATCAGACTGGGACTACCGCAGAATCACCTGACTCCTGCTGCCGCCACAGTATTTGTGAGTATATTCCAACTATAAGACGCACCCCCATTTTCCCCCAACGCAGAGAGAGCAAAGCAGAGATGGGCAGGCCCTGCTGCAGCTTCAATCAAATGTTTTAGCTCAGTCCAGAGCTAGGTTAACAGCTACCGTGCTCATTGCTGCTCTAATATCCTCCATACTGCTGCTTCTGTCTGTATGCTACAGAGAAAGAAAAGTGGTAATTCCTCTTTTCTCTCTGTGCTACTGTATGTATAGGAGACATCATAGCAGCTAATCTCCATCCACTAGCTCAGAGACAACAGAAAATCAGAGATAGAATCAGTAAAACTAGCGAAAAGTTCAAGATATACGGTAAGTCATAAAATGGTCAGAAATATTATTATTCATATTATTCATCATATACTACACACAAATATAAACCTATTCTGATAAGATACCAGAAACGACGTGTGTATGCTTTAAAAAAAATCAGAGATATACTGACAACTCAATATTTCACTCCCTGCTGCTCGAACAATTAGTATTTGAAAACTAACAGATTACCCTATTACCTACTATTATAGTCCAGAATTACAAAACTAGGATTGGCTTTTGATACAATAAAATTGAGCACATTTGCCCCTCAGATCGCCATGGGCCTCCAAGCCCAGTGAGCCCTGGCAGCTGCCCAGGTTTGTTTGGAGCTGAAGTAGCCATACAGTATACAGTATTTTATAGCAAGTTTGTTAAAAATTAGTAAGCACACATGGAAAATATTAATAACTATGGGCTGTAGATTACGGCTTTACCTTAGGCTTTATTACTGTTTCCTCAAACTCAGACTGAGTGCTGAGCTCATCTGTTTCAAGATAATCCAGATCTGACTCTTCAGAAGCTATGGGCACTTCTATCCTGTAGTGCGGATTATTAATCAGGTTAATATGATCTAACTCAGTCATGATATAACGTGGCTTTTTCACGAAGCCATCAAAAGCTGGACGTTCAGGCTTGGGTTCTTCTTCAGTCTCTAAATGGTTCAGAACAAAACTCTCTTTATTCACATCCTCAATATTATCCTTGTCCTCCTCCTTATTCTGTTCTTTCTTCTTAAATGGTAGCAAGGAAATTACAGTTTTTTTTATAAAGTTGATGCCCCTGGTAATCCTTCCTATGGCAATCTGTAGGTTATTCATCTCCCCATCATCATCAGAGCCCGCAAGGGAGTCAGCACTAAAGGAGCTCAACAACAAAGCCAAGAACAGGTTCAACACCTGGAAACAGAAACAAAAACAACACAGAGATGAATATACTGTAGAACTTCCACCTGTATGACAACTTTAATATAGATCTATATTCATTTTCTGTATTTAAAGGGCACCTATAATGCAAAATACCACTTTAGATACATTATCCCAGGTCTTATAAGGGCCACAGATGAGCATGAGAAGAGCTCCAGTTTGATCTGCAGTTGCTGTTGTTTGTCCTTTGTGGAATAGGCCATTAGAAGAGGCTGTCACAGAACATAGAGGCATGTGGGCTTATTTGTGACTGTGAAGAGAGAATTTGACAGTTAGGTGACAGATTAGCTTTCCAGAGAAGCCTGTAAACTGATGACTGTGTGTGTAGAGGAGTTCCGTGCCAGAGATGGCTAGAGGAATTATGACTGTGTGTGAAGAAAAAAGTGATGAAATAGGTCAAAAGTGCAGCACTTAAAGAGGTGATTGAGATTAGGGTTGTGACCAGTACTGTGGATGAGTTCTGTGCTTCTAAGAAAATGAAAAATAGAAGTTGGTGCTGCTGAGGAGATTGCAAGCACATACTGATTAGCATCAGCAAATTGTTGCAAGTGTAAACCCACTGTTGCTTCTGTGAGACTATAAAACCATCACGTTTCCTTGCTACCTGAGAGTTAAGGTATTAAGTTGTCATTTGTGTGCAGTGTCGGACTGGGGTGCCAAGGGCCCACCAGTAACATTGACTTTAGGGGAGGCCCACTTTTCACCTGCATGCAAATATTATACTACCTTTGTTCACAAACGTACCTATATTTCTATATAATAATAAACTGGGTAGCGTGGTTAATGAATGATTAGATGCTGCTTTTTCTGAATCAAGTGAATTATGCCAAGTACTGCCCGTACAGTGGGGTTGGGGGACCAGATCTACACAGGGGCCCACCGGGGGATTCCCAAGTTACCCTGTGGGCCAGTCCGAGCCTGTTTGTGTGTGATAGTTTGTTTCCTCCATCTGTGATTGTGGAACAGCTATTTTCAGGGGCATACCATTTTCCGTTTTTTTTTTTTTTGCAAGCCTTTCTAGTATTTTTGATACCAATAATTTCAAGACCCCAACGGACCCCATTAAACTAAGGCTAAGGTCACATTGCGTTAGGGCAGTCCGTTTAGCGCATAGCTAACGCAATGTCCCAAAAGGGATCGCGTTAGCCGATCCCGCTAGCGCAGATCCCACTCAAATGATGGCACATCGCTAGCGCACGCCCAATGTGGGCGTGCACTAGCGATGCGTTCGCCATAGACAGTAATGGCGGCGTTATGCCGCGGTGTAATGTAGTCCGTTAAATGGGGTCACATAACGCAATGTGACCCTAGCCTAACCCTGGTGCTTCAGCATCTTATTTAGATCTGCTGGAAAAATGCAATAACTGACAATGTTTCATTCTGTATGGCCTACAGGCCAAAGACAAATAAGATGGAGTATTCAACTAGTACAACTGATACATGATGCTGAGATTTAAATAGCGCCTTAATATATATCTCATCTCTCCATATCTGTAATATCTGCATTATACCCCTGGACACCTTCCTCCAGTTTTCTATTTTCTATGAGGACAGGATTACCTTGCTACTTGGGTTGCTTCCCTTAAATCCTATTATAACTGTAAAGCAATGCTGGAGGAAATGTCTGGCTGCTTAGAATAGAGCTTAACTAATGGTTTGTCCAGCTGCCAAGGTTTTACTATTCCCCTCTCAGATCTGTCAGAACCTGGGCTGCTGCACATCATTTTACCGCACACAGTCATCTCTCTACAGCTTTAGCAGCAAATGACCCTTAAAAGTGACTAACCAAACAGCCATAAACAATATTGTCCTCTGCTCACATACTATGTAGATATATATATATATACATATACATATATATATACATATATATATACATATATATATACATATATATATATATATATGTATATACATATACATATATATATATATATACATATACATATATATATATATATATATATATATATGTATATGTATATATATATATATATATATATATATATAGCTGAATGTGTGTGTGTATGTGTCTGTGTCCGAGATTGGCATCTGCACCGTCGCAGCTACAGCCACAAAATTTTGCACAGTCACACGTCTGGACCCCGAGAGCGTCATAGGCTATGTTGTGAGGTGAAATTTTAACCCCGCGCGTTCCAATTCACCAAACAATTTTTCCCCTATCTACATAATGGGGAAAAAGTGAAAGGAAAAGTGTTGGAGGCAAATTGACAGCTGCCAGATATGAACAAGGGGGACTTAAAGAGTGAGAGCGATG
Source organism: Ranitomeya imitator (assembly GCF_032444005.1). Classification (NCBI taxonomy): domain Eukaryota; kingdom Metazoa; phylum Chordata; class Amphibia; order Anura; family Dendrobatidae; genus Ranitomeya; species Ranitomeya imitator. The sequence goes on along the minus strand of NC_091283.1, from coordinate 478,891,091 downwards.
ACGCCAAAGAGTATATACCGTACAGATGCTAAGGTGGGGCCCCGACATGGGATATTCACCACACACGGGGATATGAACACAAACACAAAATGCGCCACACACTACCACGTGCTTGAACACATATCACCCTCAGCACACATTTCACACATACACCAACCTCGCCGCATAAAAGTCGAAACACAAAAGTCGCCGCTCAAAACTCGCCACGCGCAAAACTCGCCACATGCAAAACTAGGCTCACGCAAAACTCGCCACACGTGCAAAACTCACCTCATGGAAAACTCGCCACAGGCAAAACTTGCACACGTGGAAAAATTGCTACATGCACAAAAGTTGCAACACATGCAAAAGTTGCCTCACACAACACTTGCACAAACTCAAAACGCACCAGACATAAAACTCGCTATGCGCAAAACTTGCTGAACACAACTTGCTACACTAACCTGTCACATGCAACTCGACACACAAAACGTTTCTACACACATGTCGCCACACAAAACTCATCTCACAAAAGTCGCTACATGCATGTCGCCACACGCAACTCAACACACACAACTTGACACATGAAACTCGCCCTAAAACACACACAAGTCTGGTATTATCCTTCAAAAATAAAAATCTGATTAATAAGCAGACAAACTACAAGAGCAACAAATGTACCATATAGGAAATCCGGCAGCTGTCAGTCACATGACCTGTCTATTATGTGTATGTGTGAGCTAATATATACTGCCAGGGGGGAGGGCTTCCTATTGGCTGGGGATATATCAGGCTGCCAATTTAGCTTACAAATACTGAGGTAAAAATACTGACCAAACAACGTGTGAACGCGGTCTAATTCAGGAGGAGATGACATACAGATATATACTATATACAGGGGACATGACACACAGATATATACTATATACAAGAGAGATGACACACAGGTATATACTATATACAGGAGGAGATGACACACAGGTATATACTATATACAGGAGGAGATGACACACACATATATACTATATACAGGGGAGATGACACAGGTATATACTATATACAGGAGAAGATGACATACAGGTATATACTATATACAGGAGGAGATGACGCACAGGTATATACTATATACAGGAGGAGATGACATACAGTTATATACTATATACAGGAGGAGATGACACACTGGTATATACTATATACAGGGGAGATGACACACAGATACATAATATATACAGGGAGATGACGCACAGGTATATACTATATACAGGGGAGATGACACACAGGTATATACTATATACAGGGGAGATGACACACGTATATACTATATACAGGAGGAGATGACACAGGTTTATACTATATACAGGGGAGATGACACATATATACTATATACAGGGGAGAGGACACACAGGTATATACTATATACAGGAGGAGATGACATACAGGTATAAACTATATACAGGAGGAGATGACACACATATATACTATATACAGGGGAGATGACACACAGGTATATACTATATACAGGAGGAGATGACACACAGGTATATACTATATACAGGAGGAGATGACATACAGGTACATACTATATACAGGAGGAGATGACACACAGATATATACTATATACAGGAGGAGATGACACAGGTATATACTATATACAGGAGGAGATGACACACAGGTATATACTATATGCAGGATGAGATGACACACAGGTATATACTATGTAAAGGGGAGATGACACACGTATATACTATATACAGGAGGAGATGACTTACAGGTATATACTATATACAGGAGGAGATGACACATGTATATACTATATACAGGAGATGACATACAGGTATATACTATATAAAAGAGGAGATGACACATAGGTATATAGAGGAGGAGATGACATACAGCAGGTATATACTATATACAGGGGAGATGACATACAGGTATATACTATATACAGGAGATGACATACAGGTATATACTATATATAGGAGGAGATGACATACAGGTATATAGTATATACAGAAGAGATGACATACAGGTATATACTATATACAGGAGGAGATGACACATAGGTATATACAATATACAGGAGGAGATTACATACAGGTATATACTATATACAGGAGATGACATACAGGTGTATACTATATATAAGGGAGATGACAAACATGTATATACTGAGGGGAAAATGAGAGGTGTGAGGTGAAAATGAGGGGTGTGAGGTGAAAATGAAAAGGTGTGAGTGAAAAATGAGAGGAGTGAGGGAAAATAGTGGAGTGATCGGAAAATGACAGATGTGGGGTCGAAATGACAAGTGTTAGGGGGGAATGAGAGGAGTGAGGGGGAAAATAAGAGGAGTGAGGGGGAAAATGAGAGGTGTAAGGGAGAAAATGAGAGATGTGAGGGGGGAAAATGAGAGGCGTGATGGGAAAATAAGAGAAGTGAGGTGCTATTACTAACCACAGATATTTACTATACCCAGGCAATGCCGGGCTCTTCAGCTAGTATATATATATTATTATTATTATTTATTTATATAGCACCATTAATTCCATGGTGCTGTACATGAGAAAGGGGTTACATACAGGGTTATAGATATCGTTTACAGTAAACAGGTTTACAGTGATGGACTGGTACAGAGGGGAGAGGACTCTGTCCTTGTGGACTTACATTCTATGGGATAGTGGGAAAGAGACAGAAGGTAGGGGTGAGGCGGCGGCTCTGGCGGTGGTGAGGCGGCGGCTCTGGCGGTAGTGAGGTGGCGGCTCTGGCGGTGGTGAGGTGGCAGCTCTGGCGGTGGTGAGGCAGCGGCTCTGGCGGTGGTGAGTATATATACATATATACACACACCCAGTCTGTATTTATTATAATGTACACCCATACTAAGTTGAGAGATAATGAGCTCTCTCTCATACATTATTGGCCAATTTTAAAGGATAACCATCAGGATTTGTGTATGCTTGGTTGGTCTTTGGGACCTCAAGGGTGGTCTAAATACAGTAGCTTTTAAAGCGACCTATATAGCAGTTATATTAACCCTATGGCACTATGGTCCATTTTGATCCCCATGGCACTAAGCTCAATTTATCTATACAATATCAGAACAAAGCATGCTATATGTAAAATAAATATCTCTGTACATGCAATATTATTAATAAAAGGCTCACCACCAGGTTACCAACCACCATGGCCATCAAGAATACAGTGAGACACATGGCTTGCCCTGCCACCTCCATACAGTCCCACATGGTCTCAATCCACTCCCCGCACAAGATCCGGAAAATAATGAGGAAGGCATGGAAGAAATCATTCATGTGCCATCGAGGAAGAGCACAGTCTGAGGTGATCTTGCATACACACTCTTTATAGCTCTTTCCAAAAAGCTGCATTCCCACCACAGCAAAAATGAAGACGATGATGGCCAAGACCAGAGTGAGATTCCCAAGGGCGCCCACTGAATTACCAATGATTTTGATGAGCATGTTCAATGTCGGCCAAGACTTCGCAAGTTTGAAAACTCTAAGCTAGAAGGATAAAAGAGTATGAGAATTATTACAAAATATATATACAGTATAATATTACCATGTGCTTTATGCTAATAATGGGCGAGTCAAGAACATAGAAAAATAAAAAAAATAACCTATACTATACTAACTTCCAGTAGTCTCTGAGGCATTTACATGGAACACCTCTGCAGCCAATCACTAGCCACAGTTGTCAGGTAGCATATATGCTGGCATCACTGTTGAGGCCAGTAATTGGCTGCAGCAGTCATATGCTTGATGTACAACATGTGATTTTTGCAGGAAGTAGGCAGAGACCTGCTGGGACCATAATATGTTGTGAGGTCCTAAGCTTGCAGATGTAGGGTAGGAAACTGTTGTGATTAGGGTGGGAACTAAGGATTTTTTTGCAGCACAATATTCACATACATCTCATTCATGTTTTTAGAATCATGTTGTTGGAGGTATTGATACTCCTTAAAGGGAATCTGTTATGTCTCCAAATGCTACAAAAGCCTACAGATAATTTAATAATCTGCAGGTTAAAAGCATTCCAAAGCTGCGCAGCTGCAGAACCAAGGATCCAACTACCGGGAGACAATGAACTTTATTCTCTCGGCAGCTTCGGGTTTTCAGTCATAGAGGAGCGTCCGATGCAATTTCAGTCACCGCTTAGTGCACAGTTATTAGCGGCTGTAACCACACCCTGGCAGATTGACTGACAGCTGGCTCTGTACTGATACACTGCAAAACTGGCTGTCAGTCAAGTGCTAGGAGCATTTACAGCCACCGCTCACTGTGTACTGAGCCACGCCTCTATGACTGAAAGACAGAAGCTGCCGGTTGGAATACTCTTCAATTCCTCCATACATCCAGGTTCTCAGTGCGGCACCCAGCACGGCTTCAGAACGCTGTTAACCTGCAGATTAACCTTAAATCTGCAGGTTATTATCATTTTGAAATGTATCAGGTTCCCCTTAAAGAGATGTACATGAATAATGTGCTTCAGAAGGTCCATGGGCCAGTGTCCACATCAGTAGCTGTCAGTCGGACGAGATTCCTGCAAACCGTCTCCTACCTGCCGCGATCCCAGGTGCCTCCCCTGATATTTTGGCTTGGCATGATGTCATACGGGTGTTTCACCACAACAATTATGGCTACCAATCAGAAGAGGCAGTGGAGATGTGGGCAGGTAGGAGGCGGTTAACAGAGCTCCCATCTGGTGGCCACAGAATACGACGTAGCCCTTGCTTGGGGGTCCTGTGAATTGATTCGCTTATCTTTGAAAACTACTCTGACAGCTAATGTCTTTCCCATTAAAGATCCTTAAAATATGACCTGGAATGGAGTTTAGGAAACCCTGAAGTTTTTTTCTGATATATTCCACTTTAATTAGGAGCATAGATTCTTTTTCGGGCACAGTTTGATAATTGCTTCATAGTAAGACGTATGCATGAACACAAACAATATCATCTTTACACAGAAGTTTAACGTTAGGTTTAGGACTTACCAGACGGAAGGAACGCAACACTGACAAACCTTCCACATTGGCCAGGCCAAGTTCCACCAAACTCAGAGTGACTATTATGCTGTCAAAGACATTCCATCCAACCTGGAAGTAGTAATATGGATCCAGGGCAATCAGCTTGAAGAACATTTCAGCTGCAAAAATACCAGTGAAAACCTGGAAAAGAAGTATAGTGCTAAGGGATGGGTGACATAATGATCAATTCAAATTATTATTATAAAATATACACTGTATATCTAAAAAATGGTTTGACCATATATTCTTTACGTATCAAACCAACAGAAGTCAGCAGACGTTGGCTCATTTTCTGGAGTACTTGAAAACACAGCTCCGAGGGGTGTAATTAGACAAAAATGTATCCAGAAACCGTAATACTTTTCAGTATTTTATTTGGAAACTCTTTGCAGAATATTTTTTTATTATTTTTTATATGTGATCTGTCCACTAGAGGGACAAACTAAAATAAACTATTCTTCACTTGCCAAAGAATCCTCGATTACTTTGTCGGATTTAGCATCATCATCAACCGAAATGTACATTTTTACACAGATTTCTTTTTTTTTACTATTATTACTCATTTGTTTCCTAAATTTAAAACCAAAGAAATGAGCCGGAGCATAAGTTGGTATAGGGGCAATGCTTAAGAGCACGTTCACGCTGTGGCCATTTCACAGACAGAACCCAAGAAAAAAACAAAATGAGTCCATACCGTGTAGTAAGTAAATAAGGCGTAAATAGTAATAGTATATATATATATGTATATAACATTCGGTACTTGGTTAACCCTATTTTGATTAAAAAAAAGCATAAAAGCCATCCCACAGTGTGAACGTGCTTTTATACATTGCACATATACCAACTTATGTTCCTGCTCATTTCTTTGTTTTTGCAGTAGTTTCTTATACTTTGTACAAACAGTGGTTTGGCCCCTCTTTTTTAGCATTTATGTAACTATCCATGGGCAGGAGTCTGAACAGTCAGGCCTCTGTCCTGCTCTGCCGTTATCTACTTTGAGATCGGCTGACACAAGGTAAGGTTTTAATACCGGAGAGAAGTTAGGACCATCTCGATGGGTACACTTTGTCGTAGCAGGAAGGCGTTTATGCTTTTTTGATCAAAATAGTGTTAACTGCGGTAAGTAACCTATGTTATTTATATGTACTTTTACTATTTATTAATTTATTACAGGATAATTGCTCATATTTTTCTTGGGTTTTGTTACTACATGCAATCTTAAGCAACTTTCTAAATAGTCTTCATATAAAAAAAATTCTAACATTTTGCTGCTGGTAAATGTCTCAATGTCCTTTATCTCATCTGCAAAAATTGTAATTCATAGCTCCTGCTCCTGGTTGTAAAGTCTCAATCTGCTCTTCCACTCCCTTCTCTCAGTGACAGAGATAGCAGCTGGGAAGGGAGGCTGGACACAGTGCTGCAGTGGAGAGAAGGGAAGGTACCCATAGTTTTATGGAGATTAGAAATCAGGCTATAGATAAGGAGGAAAAGAAGATGGAGGCGATAATAGTGTAAGAGCTGTGCAGACACAAGAAAGAAAATGGAGACAGACGCACACTGGATACACACAGAGCTCACGTACAGCCTGTATTACAGGGAGGGACACTCAAAAAGGACAATCAAATATTACTGACTTAGGCCATGTTCACACTATCAGTATTTGGTCAGTATTTTACATCAGTAACCAGGAGTGGAACAATCAGAGGAAAAGAATAATAGAAACATATGCACCACTTCTGTAATAATCACCCACTCCTGGTTTTGGCTTATAGATACGGAAGTACGATATTGACCAAATACTGAACGTGTGAATGTTGCCTAAGACAGTATTATTAGGGCACTTCATTGCATTATTATAAAGCTGTGTTATATACACTAAGTATTGTGATGACACTATTCCAGCACTGTATGGAGGTTTTATTTGAGCAACGCTAGTCTAACTATTGCTGCTTGTACTCTTTTAATACATCTAGCTGAGGAAATCTCAACATTATGTTTCTACCAGGAGCCTTCAAAGACCATGATATGGCTAGAATCCCTGTTATACAGTTTGAAGCCCCCTAATAATAGTATCATTTGACAGTAGGCACTTACCAGGTTGCCCACACTTAGCACATTCTCAAACTGTTCTGTCATTGGATAATGTTCCATGGCCATGAAAAGCGTATTGAGAACAATACAGATTGTGATCCCCAGGTCCACAAAAGGATCCATGACCACAAAGCGAACAAACTCCTTAAACTGTATCCAGGGTTTACAGCAGTCCCATTTCAAGAAAATGTTTGCAAACTTGTACCACCAAGGTGGACAGGGCTGTTGTGCCTCCTCTAGTTCTGCGGGAATGAAGACATTGAGCCATGTTAATGACTTATAACAATACAGGATAGCATATGTGAATGTGGCATAGTTTATAACAATGTCTATGCTGTAAGGGCTTGCATAAAGTGCAACTGACAGCCTTTTCTACAGAGAACCTGACCGCTGATACATGTGGGAAATGCCAATCAAAGAGCGAGAATTGGCGCATCTAATAGATGTGCCTTTTCTGGGAGGCTGCGGGCTGCTATTTTCAGGCTGAGGGAGACCAATATACATGGCACCTTACAGCCTGAGAATACCAGCCCCCAGCTGTCTGCTTTAGCAAGGCTGGTTGTTAAAAATGGGGGGGACCGCCATGCTGTTTTTTTTATTTAAACAATTTTAAATTTTATTCTTGATAACCAGCCTTGCTGAAGCTGACAGCTGAGGGTTGTAGCCCACAGCTGTCAGTTTTACCTGGCTGACTAACAAAAATACAGGGGAACCCATGCGTTTATTTTTTTAAAATTATTTATCTAGAGTTGTTATTAGCGACAGCAGGTGTAGGCTTATGGCAGAAGTAATCCCATCAGCCGACGCTGTCATCTGACAATGTGGAACAGCAGTGCTCTGACCAGTGGTATTAATCTTACTGCCGATCAGAGCCGCAAAAGTTTCTCGCACTGTCATCTGCACCCGGTGTTCAGTGGTCCGAACCTGAACAGTAAGGCCGGGGTCACACTTGCGAGAAACTTGCACGAGTCTCTCATCTCAATATCCGGCACTGTCGCCAGCACTCGGACCGGAGTGCTCAGCTGCATAGAAATAAATGCAGCAGCACACTCCGGCGTGCCGGGTAATGAGATGCAAGACTCAAGACAGTTCCTGGTGAAGTCTGTGTTCGGGGTTTGTGCAAAAAAACAGTAGGTGTTCGGTACGTACCCCAAACTTTACTGTTCGGGTTCGCCCATCATTAATATGTATATATACAGTAGGTCTAAGTCAGCATCAGTCCTTTCAAGACAGGCAATTTTTGTTACAGGACTGAAGAAAACACCCCTAATAAAGTGATTTGCAAAGTTTTATAACTTTCCATACAGAATAAAATTACAAAAAAAATAAATGTTTAGTTACTTTTTAAGATTGCTGGAGTAAAAGTACCAAATTAATTAAGATGTTCACACTTATTTACAAATTTGGCACATGATGAGCTGTCTTGAAGCCAGAAAATTAAATTCATGCCTGCTATGATAAGGCCTTGAATTTGCCCCATTTTAAGCTTTAGAATTAATACATTTGTCTAGCTGTTATAGATCTCATCTACTCCAGTCAAACACAAACAATTTTCTTGGCAGTTTTCTGTTTTGACATGGACGCAAAGTATTTAAAAATGTAGTGTATGCCTAAGTTTCTAGGTGTGCAACATTGGTTTGTTAAATACCTTCCCATTTCACAGACCTTCTATCATGGCTTCAGAAACAACACTAACAGAACTGCCTGTTCTCTTTTGCAAAGTTGGTTCCTCCAAATACACCTTGCAGTTCTTCTCAAGATCAGTCTTTACTGAGCTTACCTGGGAAGGAGGAGAAGACATGTTCTTAGATGGTCACTCAAGCTTGGCATGCAGGTACTGTATACAGATACCCAAAACACAATCATCCACATGCAGTAGCATCTTTCCCTTATCTTTTGGTATACTTGCTCTGAGCTATGGTCATTGGCTCTATAGTTACTGACTTACTGGGATCCTGGGTGGAGTATGACCATGGACAACATGTATGGGGAAGTAAGTGTCCCCCTACCCACATTGGTTTACCTCCAGGCGCTGTGGTTTCCAAAAACATACAAACAGACGTCAATGTGTGTCAGATAAGAAATTAAATTTGGACAGTGATAAAGGGAAAGTCATAAGGACTGTAGTTAGGAAATCCAGCAGCCTGATTGTACAGCCTAAGACACAGAGGCATACCTTTTGTCGATATTCTCACACAATCGAAAACACTTATGCTCCAAATCATCAAGATTTTCACTCTGGTGTCATGATGAAGGTGTGAGTTGGAGTTGGTTGCTCATGATTCATTAATAGGCACACGCCTCTTAATGAATCAGGATTGTCTGACAAGGGGCGTGCGCCTCCGTGCACCAAGCCAGAAATCTTACTCCAGTCATGCATTGGAGTAAGATTTCTGGCAAAAATGGCCCCCACTTAAAATGGGTGATGCTTGGAGAAACTGGTGTAAAAACTTTTCAACTTTGTGACTTTTCAAATTCTGCCGAATTTACTTTGATTAATTGGGGCCTTTTTTATTCTGTTGCATTTTTTTATGCAGGTGTCAAAATATGCAATAGCAATCTGCTTGGATTATTGCATTTTTACTGCAATTTTTTAATGTGTTTCCCCTTTTTTATGCTTTTAATTCAGATTTTGAATCAGTGCTTTTTATGCATTTTTTGGGCTATGTGCACACGGCATATTTTAGATGCCAGATCAGCTGTCAAGTTTTCGCAGGCGATGCCGCTTGAAGAATACATGGGCGGTTGTTTTCCTGAGGCGACTTTGCCGGTGGCTCGGCTGTCATTTTTGAGTCTCTTACTCTCTACTGTTGAGTATAGAGAGTGGGTGGCTTCTGAGCTGAAGTCACCCAAAGAAATAAACATATCACTTTTTTAACCGCTTTAGGGTTTCCGAACCCTGAAGTGACTTTAGACAGAACATGTGCACAACAATGTCATATTGACCTTGCTGTGCGTTTTAAGAAAATAGCTGTACTCATGCTGGCAAACAAATAAAAAATGTATTTTGTTTCCAACTAGAAAGTATGAACAAGACACTTGAAATAAAAAAAACAACAAGAAAACATAATGGGACTCACATCATCTTCTATGGCATCGACGGTGTCTATCACCACTCGAGGTATCACTCGCCCATTGCAGTCCATCTTCTCTTTGTCTTCTTCAGCTAAATCTGCTTCTGTTGATTTCTTTATGTCTTCATTGACAAGTCCCACAGAGGGCATGCTGGCTTTCTAGAATGGAAAATATATATGAATTTATGAAAAGTATATGAATATATGAAAGGTATCAAACTGTAGATATGTATGATAAACTGTGCTACAATAAGTGTAAGTATGTCTCAATCAACCAATCATTGGTATAATAAGAGACATGGGAAAACTTGGGGACGGGACAGTTAAAGGAGTGGTCCTAAATACAAATGAATTTTCACCCTAAATCCCTCTCTATTTAATAATAATCTAAACTATTTCTAATATTCTTGAATTGAAAATTCACTGTCTTTCCCTTACTACACTATCTAACTGCTATTCTATTTTTTCCTACTTCCTATTTGAAGATGCATCATTTGAGAATCCCAGTGCATGCTAGGATACTCAAACAAAGCGTCATCACGGGGCAGAGACTGCAGTCACTGCTGTGGCCCGTACACCTTCCCTGAAATTAAACGTCATCAGTGACACTCATTTCAGGGGCTGGGCTAGTCCCTGCGTGATGTGCACTGTGCAGTGTGCACAATGACAGTGCGCTGTCTGTTGCAGGCTCAAATCAGCAATAACGAGCCATCAAGAGAGAGTTGTCAGAATACCCAACGTGCCAACATCACTTGCGTGGGCGGCGCTGGTCTCTGCATGCTGGGTATTCTGTCATTGCTCTGTTTCCAACTCGATACTGCTGATGTGATTCGGTGAGAGAGCAGGCTGTCATTGTGCACAATACATAGGATATAGTCCTCACCTAAATAGAGCCACAATAGCTATAACAATAATTGAGAAAATTACTGGGGTAGCCTATATTGAAAGAAAGAGGTAAGACCAAGTGGGGTAAAAATTAAATGATATTACATAAATGAACTGACCTGCTCCTGATTGTGGGAAGAGAACCCCAACGCGCGTTTCGCACACTTGCTTCCGAGGACTATATCCTATGTATTGTTAGCACTATGCACTTTGCCTTTGTAGTCTCCCAGTAATTTTCTCAATTATTGTTATAGCCATTATTTAGGTGGGGACTATATCCTATGTACTGTTGGCACTTTGCACTTTGCCATTATTTGGCTAATTTATATGAATTTGATATGACATTTTGAACCGTTAGTCTATATACATAACTCTGTGAGTTACCACTAAAATCCTATAGAGAGAGATCTAGAGACTGGTTATTATATTGTGTAGTTCATTTAATATAAAGTGGCTATGTTGATTATTCCTGTTATATTCTTTCCCTGTACGTGGTACTAGTGTGTTGCCTTCTCCTTCTCAATTGTGTCTGCAAATATATTTATAATGATTATGTCTTGACAACAAAAAAACTTTAAAAAAAATATATTTTCACTAAATCTTCTAGTATTTTAATCAGCTCTAGTGTCCATTTTTTCTTTGCTTTTCTAGTTTACATTATTGCAGTAAATAAATAGGGATTTAGGCTGAAAATTAATTTGGATTTCGGACCAACCCTTTAAGAAGAAAAAATAAATGTACCGTAAGTTAAATAAAAAAAAATCAGTCAGTTGTTATTAAGTTTTTTTTAATTTAATATTTGCTTCTTATATCATATCATTGGAGGTCAAATTCCTGATCAGCTGAGGATCCTACATTGCACAAAAAGCGACAACTCCATACATTATGTAGTGGCTTGTTTGTAAGAGATCCACTACACAATGTACAGAGATCTGCCAGATCTTACAATATGCTTTGTCACCTTGAATCAGTTCAGTCCAAGGTGTCAGGAGTCAGACCCCAACCATTGTGATATTGATGACTTATTCTAGCCATGGTAAACCCTTTTAGGCTGGGATTACATGGCAAATTTGGCAGTGACACAGGTTCCCAAAGATTGCTCTATGCAGCATAATGCAAGTGAAGAGGGCCACACTGCAACCGAAAATCACAGAAAATCTAACTGGTTCCGACTTTTGGTGACTTGCTTGTTACAGCTGTATCTTCTTGTGGACCATAACATGGTCATGCTCATTTGCATAATGCTGAATAATCTGTGGCCGTGCATCTTGTCTCAAGGCCAAAGTCACCGTGCCTCCTGTTGTAGATGCATTCACGCAGAATTGTATTATTCACCTTAATGTGACTAAAAGCAGGGGATTTTGAGCTGTCTGTTAAAAAAAGAACAAAAGTCTAACCCATTAAAGAATTTTGTGAGAATATAGAAGAGATAAAATAAAATTATAGAGATCCTTTTTTCTGTAGACTAACCCCTTAAACATTCTAAATTATACAAGAAAACTAGATAACAATTATATTTTATAGCATCAACTGCTTAATTAATACTGTGGTGTTCAGAGAAAACATTTGAAGCCAGCCAGGGACTATACAGTCATGGCCCAATCTGTTGGCACCCTTGATATTATTCCAGAAAATGAAGTAATTCCAGAAAATTATTGCAATTACACATTTATTTCCTCTAAGTGTATTCGAACAACAGAAAAAAAAATGCAAATTGAACATAATTTCACACTAAACCTGACACTGATACATACTGTGCCTGCGGGACAGATTGCATTTCTTTGGAACTTGATTGGGGCTGCTTATCCACCATTAAGACTATCCTAAGTTGTAATCTTTCATCAATTTTTCTCTGTCGTCCACTTCCAGGGAGACTAGCTACAGTGCCATGGGTTGTAAACTTCTTGGTTATGTTGACAAAGGAATATCAAGATCTCTGGAGATGGACCTGTAATCTTGAGATTGTTGATATTATTCAACAAATTTGGTTCTCAAGTCCTCAGCCAACTCTCTTCTCCTCTTTCTGTTCTGCATGCTTACTCTGGCACACACAGACATACAATGCAAATATTGAGTTAACTTTTCCCTTTCTTATCTGGTTTCATGTGTCATTTTCTTATTGCCCACACCTGTTACTTGCCACAGGGGAGTTTGAATGTGCATCACATGCTTTAAACATGGTTGTTTACCCACATTTTTGGAAAGGTGCCAATAATTTGTCCAGCCCATTTTGGGAGTTTTGTGTGAATTATGTCCAACTAGATGGTGGCCCGATTCTAACACATCGGGTATTCTAGAATATGCATGTCCACGTAGTATATTGCACAGCCCAGGTAGTATATTGCCCAGCCATGTAGTATATTGCCCAGCCACGTAGTATATTGCCCAGCCACGTAGTACATTGCCCAGCCACGAAGTATATTGTCCAGCTACATAGTATATTGCCCAGCTACGCAGTATATTGCCCAGTCACGTAGTATATTGCCCAGTGACGTAGTGTATTGCCCAGCCACGTAGTATATTGCACAGCGTAGTAGTATGCAGCACAGAGCCACGTAGTATACAGCACAGACACGTAGTATACTGCCCAGCCACGTAGTATATTGCCCAGCCACGTAGTATATTGTACAGCTACGTAGTATATTGCCCAGCCAGGTATGTAACAGGTTAAAAAATAAAAAAGAAACATATACTCACCTTCCGAGGGCCCCTTGTAGTGCTGTCGCCTGTGTGCGGTGCACGCGGCAGCTTCCGGTCCCAGGGTTGGTATGAGCGCAGGACCTGTGATGACGTTGCGGTCACATGGCCATGACGTCATGGCAGGTCCTTCTCGCATAGCATCCTTAGCACCGGAACCTGCCGCTTGCACTGCCGAGGACACTGCGCCACGTCGGAAGGTGAGAATAACGTTTTTTTTATTATCATTATTTGTAACATTAGATCTTTTTACTATTGATGCTGCATACGCAGCATCAATAGTAGAAAGTTGGTGACAGAGGGTTAATAGCTGCGTAACCCGAGTGCGTTACACCGCGCTCCGGTAACTCTGGCATTAACCCTTGTGAGGGCTGACTGGATGACGGGAGGGGAGTATGGAGCGGGCACTGACTGCGGGGAGGAAAGAGCGGCCATATTGCTGCCAGACTGTGGCCGTCGCTGATTGGTTATAGCAATGGTCGTGGGCGTTTTGCCACGACCAATCAGCGACTTGGATTCCATGAAAGACAGAGGCCGCGACCAATGAATATCCGTGACAGACAGAAGGACAGACAGAAAGACGGAAGTGACCCCATGACAATTATATAGTAGATTTGCTTTTTTTTCTCTTTTTTTGTGTTGTTGCATAAGACATACAAAGGAAATAGACATGTATATAACAAAGCATGTGTAACTACAATCATTTTCTGGGAAAAAGACATTTTGGAACAACTACATGGGTGCCGACACTTTCGGCCATGACTGTATGTCTCAATTGATTAAACCGAGACTGGTCCCTGGCAGCTTCTTCACGCTCTTATTTCTTTGATTTCCAGGTATCTGCATATGCACACATATACAGTAGAGAGTCTGAGACAGAAGTGTCAGTTTAGGGGAGTGGGTCATGAAGAATCCACCAGGATTTGGCCTAGAACGTGTCAACTGAGACACATATTTTCCAACCGGCTTTTCAAAGTATGTTTTCTCTGAAACGCGTTTCAGACTAAAACATACACTGCTGCAATAGTGCAGTCAGACTCTGATTCCCGCTGCCCATAGTTCAGGCAGCATGAATTAGATGACAGATTCCCTTTAAAGTTTGAAGATAGTTTATCAGGAAGCATACGGGGAAGGTGTGTCTTTCATCACACCATTTACATTACATTTGTATATTATACTAGGTTATTCTCATGTATGAGACATTATATCTGTAAACACTTTGACATGGGACCATCTTCACTCTCCAGAGGTCCAAAACATCAACGTACTTCAAATTTCTAAAATGTAATCCTAACATTAGTCCTACTGAATGTCCAATTTACACATTGGTTGGAAACTAGAGAATAATGGTCTTGGGTGATTTTCTTATATTGGCGGTCAATCATAGCTGTTGAAGAATAGTTTTGAGGGCTTCTACTATATAATTGTCTAAGGGTCACTTCCGTTTTTCTGTCCTTCTGTCTGTCTGTCACGGATATTCATTGGTTGCGGCCTCTGTCTATCATGGAATCCAAGTCGCTGATTGGTCTCGCCAGCTGCCTGTCATGGCTGCCGCGACCAATCAGCGACGGGCATAGTCCGGCGGAAAAATGGCCGCTCCTTCCTCCCCGCAGTCAGTACCCGCTCCGTACTCCCCTCCAGTCAGCGCTCAGACAGGGTTAATGGCAGCGTTGACCGCGGTGTAACGCACTCGGTTAACGCTGCTATTAACCCTGTGTGACCAACTTTTTACTATTCATGCTGCCTATGCAGCATGAATAGTAAAAAGATCTAATGTTAAAAATAATAAAAAAAATAAAAAATAGTTACATACTCACCTTCCGGAGCCCCCGGATCGAAGCGGCTGGTTACCGATGCTCCTCGCGACGCCCCGGTGACCGCTCTGCATTGCGGTCTGATGAGATATTGATGTGCGGTCTCGCGAGACCGCAATGCACTCTTCAGGTCGGAGCGCGCGATGAGCATTGGTAACCTGCAGCTTCGATCCGCTCCGGAAGGTGAGTATGTAACTATTTTTTATTTTAATTCTTTTTTTTAACAGGGATATGGTGCATACTACGTGACTGTGCAGTATACTACGTGGCTCTGTGCTGTATACTACGTGACTGGCCAATATACTACGTGACTGGGCAGTATACTACATGGCTCTGTGCTGTATACTACGTGACTGGGCAATATACTATGTGGCTGGGCAATATACTATGTGACTGGGCAATATACTATGTGGCTGGGCAATATACTACATGGCTGGGCAATATACTACGTGGCTGGGCAATATACTACGTGGCTGGGCAATATACTACGTGGCTGGGCAATATACTACGTGGCTGGGCAATATACTACGTGGCTGGGCAATATACTACGTGGCTGGGCAATATACTATGTGACTGGGCAATATACTACGTGACTGGGCAATTTACTACGTCGCTGGGAAATATACTACGTGTCTGTGCTGCATACTACGTGGCTCTGTGCTGTATACTACATGACTGGGCAATATACTATGTGGCTGGGCAATATACTGCGTGGTTGGGCAATATACTACGTGGCTGGGCAATATACTACGTGGCTGGGCAATATACTACGTGGACATGCATATTCTAGGATACCCGATGCATTAGAACCGGGCCACCATATAGTAGTTCTATATTTAAAGTGGATTATCCAGGTGAACAGTGATACTAGGATCTTGCTAGGCAATACTGCTAAGGAGGACGCCTTGGAGGCTAGGGATTATAAACAAGCATTTAAGATGAAGAATCCTGCCAGTGGAGCTAGCAATCAGAGGCAATGAAGAATACGATCTCCAGGATGCCAAGTGGATTCTTGAAGTCTTGTGGTTTCTGCGTATCATACTCCTTATGATTCTTGTTCACTGCTGCGTTGGCTGTTTTACCAAGTTGTGCAAGCGTAAATACGAGAAGGATCAGCTCATCAGATTACAGCTATATGAAAGGTCACAGGAGCACTGTACATTACTACTGCTAGCAGTAATAACACTTGTGTCCTGCTCCGGCTGCTGTCACCACAGAACATTACACTGATAAAACACTCCACTTTCTAGTGCAGCTGCAGGGATGACCGGTGCATACACTAACAGTCTATCGGGTGCTTTCTCTGTCATAATGCCCTCTCAAGTTCATAGTGGCTGTCACCATAGGAATACTAAACTACTTTCAAAAGGTGTATGTACCATAGAGGCAGTCCACGTGACTGCTTTGGGATTAAAACCTGAGGAGCGGTTGGTGCCCACAGCAAGATTGAGTTCATTTGTATTTTTATGGGTGGCGAGTGGTGGCATAGAGATGTGGTCTCCACAGGTGAAGCAATGTCACAAAAATTAGGTTTTCGAAGTTATGAAAATGGGATTTGGCGCAAGGACCTCGCCTCAGATGGTGGTGCCGTCAGGCAGTTCTTGATAGAGGTCTCATCTTTAACTTTGCTAGGCTCTAATTATCCTTTCTATATTGTAAAAGGAACTAAAATCTAGACCATAAATCTACTGTACAAACCAACTTGACAGATATTAGAAGGACCATAGCTTCTAATTAGAGGTTTCAATATGGTCTCTATCTCCTTTTCCACAACATGACATTATTTACACTGGCATGTAAAAGTTTGGGCACCCTGGTCAAAATTACTGTTATTGTGAACAGTTAAGCAAGTTGAAGATGAGATGATCTCTAAAAGGGCTAAAGATGACACATTTCCTTTGAATTTAAGGCAATTTTTTTAAAGGGAACCTGTCACCCCCGTTTTTTCAGATTGAGATATAAATACTGTTAAATAGGGCCTGCGCTGTGCGTTACTATAGTGTATGTAGTGTACCCTGATTCCCCACCTATGCTGCGAAATACATTACCAAAGTCGCCGTTTTCGCCTGTCAATCAGGCTGGTCAGGTCGGGTGGGCGTGTTCACAGCGCTGTTTCTTCCTCAGCTTTACGTTGGTGGCGTAGTGGTGTGCGCATGTTGAAGTGACTAATCCACTGTGGGCACGTGAACAAGCAGCGCGCGATCTGCGCTATCACCCCCTGTAATCGGTGGGGGCGGCCATCTTCCTGGGGCCGCGCGTGCGCAGATGGAGTGCTCTGCTGCACGGGGCTTCAGGAAAATGGCCGCGGGATGCCGCGCGTGCGCACAAGAGATCGCGGCGGCCATTTTCCCAAAGCCGAGTTTGCATCTCGGCTTTGGGAAAATGGCCTCCGCGATCTCTTCTGCACACGCGCGGCATCCCGCGGCCATTTTCCTGAAGCCCCGTGCAGCAGAGCACTCTATCTGCGCACGCGCGGCCCCAGGAAGATGGCCGCCCCCACCGATGAAAGGGATGACAGCGCAGATCGCGCGCTGTGTCTTCAAGTGCGCGCAGGGAATTCGGAACTTGGACATGCGCACACCACTACGCCACCAACGGAAAGCTGGGGAAGAAAAGAGCGATGTCACCACGCCCACCTGACCAGACCAGCCTGATTGACAGGCGAAAACGGCGACTTTGGTAATGTATTTCTCAGCATAGGTGGGGAATCGGGGTACACTACATACACTATAGTAACGCACAGCGCAGGCCCTATTTAACAGCATTTATATCTCAATCTGAAAAAACGGGGTGACAGGTTCCCTTTAATATATATTTTTATCTTTTACATTTTAAAAATTACAAAAAGGAAAATGGGCCGATGCAAAAGTTTCGGCACCCTTGGAGATTTGTGCTCTCGTGTAACTTTGATCAAGGTTTCGGGCCTTAATTAGCCAGTTAGGGTTATGGCTTGCTCACTATCATTGTTAGGAAAGGCCAGGTGATGCATATTTCCCAGCTTTATAAAAAAAAGCCTCCTCTAACCTTGTGCTAATAAACAGCAGCCATGGGTTCTTTAAAAAGCTGACTAATAACACTTTGAAATGAAAATGGTGGATGCCCACAAAGCAATTGAATGAGAAGATGGCACCGTGTTTTCAAATTGCCCTTTCCTCAGTTTGAAATGTAATTAAGAAATGGCAGTTAAGTGGAACAGTGTAGTTCAACATAGTAACATATTTATTAAGGTTGAAGGAAGACTATAAGTCCGTCTAGTTCAACCCATAACCTAACCTAACATGCCCTAACATGTTGATCCAGAGGAAGGCAAAAAAAAACCCATGTGGCAAATAGTAAGCTCCACATTGGGGAAAAAAATTCCTTCCCGAATCCACATACGGCAATCAGACTAGCTCCCTGGATAAACGCCCTATCAAGGAATCTAATATATATACCCTGCAACATTATATTTTTCAAGAAAGGCATCCAGTCCCCTCTTAAATTTAAGTAATGAATCACTCATTACAACATCATACCGCAGAGAGTTCCATAGTCTCACTGCTCTTACAGTAAAGAACCCGCGTCTGTTATTATGCCTAAACCTTCTTTCCTCCAGACGTAGAGGATGCCCCCTTGTCCCTGTCTCAGGTCTATGATTAAAAAGATCATCAGAAAGGTCTTTGTACTGTCCCCTTATATATTTATACATTGTAATAAGATCACCCCTTAGCCTTCGTTTTTCCAAACTAAATAGCCCCAAGTGTAATAACCTATCTTGGTATTGCAGACCCCCCCCAGTCCTCTAACCTTGGTCACTCTTCTCTGTACCCGCTCTAGTTCAGCTATGTCTTTCTTATACACCGGAGACCAGAACTGTGCACAGTATTCTAAGGGTGGTCGAACTAGTGACTTGTATAGAGGTAAAATTATGTTCTCCTCATGTGCATCTATGCCTCTTTTAATGCATCCCATTATTTTATTTGCCTTTGTAGCAGCTGCCTGACACTGGCCACTGAACATGAGTTTGTCATCCACCCATACACCCAGGTCTTATTCATTGACTGTTTTGCCCAGCGTTTTAGAATTAAGCGCATAGTTATACATCTTATTACTTCTACCCAAGTGCATGACCTTACATTTATCCCCATTAAAGCTCATTTGCCAACATAAGGTCTGGGAGACCAAGCAAAATTTCAGTGAGAGCTGCATGTAAGATTGCTACAGAAGTAAATCAGAACCCCCGCTTGACTGCATAAGACCATCAGAAAGATTTAGCAGACTCTGGAGTTGTGGTACATTGTTCTACTTTTCAGAAACACCTGCACACATCTGGCCTTCATGGAAGAGTCATCAGAAGAAAACCTCTCTTGCGTCCTCACCATAAAATTCAACATCAGAAATATGCAAAAGAACATCTAAATAAGTCTGATGCATTTCAGAAACAAGTCCTGTGGACTGGAATTTCAACACATTCTTGATGCAAACATACCAACACCTGCCAAAAAAATCTGAAGTTGAAAAGAGGATGGCTTCTACAAATTGATAATGATTCTAAACACACATCAAAATCCACAATAGACTACCTCAAAAGGCACAAGCTGATGGGTTTGCAATGGCCCTAACAGTCCCCTGATCTGAACATCATTGAATATCTGTGGCTAAACCTCAAAGTAGCATTGCATGCAAGATGACCCAGGAATCTCACAGAACTTGAAGACTTCTCTCAAGCAAGAATTTAAAGACTCTTGGCTGGCTACAAAAAAACATTTATAAGCTGTGATACTTTCAAAAGGGGGTGCTACTAGGTACAACGACAGCAGTAGATAGTGAATGTGTTGACACAATTACTTTGCATTTTAGGCAAAAAAATGTATCTACTGTATGCTTCTCACAAAATTAGAATATCATAAAAAAGTTAATTTATTTCAGTTCTTCAATGCAAAAAGTGAAACATATTATATAGAGTCATTACAAACAGAGTGATCTATTTCAAGTGTTTATTTCTGTTTATGTTGATGATTATGGCTTATAGTCAATGAAAACCCAAAAGTCGCAGCCATTGCTGTTTTCCCTGATCTGTCTCCAGGAACTCTTGCCCTACGTAGGGCGTTTTTACCTTATACCACAATTCTGAGGGAAAAAGGTATACTATACCGCTGGGGATTCACTACCAAGCTCTGCATTCGCAAACATGGATCGATTGTCACATGCCAAACCCCATCACAAGCAGCCAAGACTCTGTCACAATGGGGCTTTGAGCCTCCTGGACTCCCTCCTGCCTCTACCCCCTCTAAACCCGAAGGTCCTGACCCCCGAAGATGCCGTATTACCCCAGATTGGAAGGTCGCCTGAAGTGCCATTTCTTTCCTTCTCCTGGATGGAAAATTTTCTTTTTTTCCTTTTTCCCGCATAGTTCTAACTTTCTTTTTTTCTTCTTCGTTCCGCTGATTTTTCGCTGAGGTCGGCTCCTGGTTAGTCCCTCCTCAGTTTATTGCCCCATAGGTGAACTGTTTACTGTTTTCACCTTGGACTCAGGAATTTCCTGGATATCCTTTTGTTTAAATGTCTGGTTTTTGTTTGTCTGGTTGTCCCCCCCCCTTCCCTTCCCCTTCCCTCTTCACATTTTAGGTTGATATCATTTGATACCCCACGACATTATTGCATATCTCTAATGTTCATAAGATTGCATACCCCCACCTGCATTTTTATAATTGTTTGTTATGAGTATTTCTTTATATTCTATTAATGTTAACGGCCTTAACTCCCCTGGTAAGAGGTCACTTGTCTGGCATCAGCTTGCTAAATCTAAGCATGATATTATATGTTTACAGGAAAAACATTTGCTAGAACAGGATAACGCAAGAATGTACTCAAATATATACCCCTACCAATTTTTCGCAAACGGGAAAACAAAAAAAGCTGGGGTGGCAATTTTTTTTTAGCAAAGCTAACTCTTTCCAGCTAATTAACTCTGTAGTTGATCCTGTGGGCAGATGCATTATAATTTTATGTTTAATCAATAATATCCCCTACACCATCGCCTCTGTGTATGGCCCAAACTTTGGTCAGGTTAAGTTTTTAAACGGCTTATTCCAAACACTAGGTAATTTTCAGCATGGTTATAAACTAGTTGCCGGTGATTATAATATCCCAGTATCTTGGAATCTGGACTGCTCTTCGTCTTCTGTGACTACGGGTGAGGCGGCACAGCTGATTAACTCCTGCAACCTACACGATATTTGGAGATACCTTCATTGCAATGAGAGAGACTACATGTTTTGGTCGTCTCGACATAACTCCAACAGTAGAATTGATTATATCTTAGTAGATGACGTAGCCCTTCCTCATTGTATATCTGCGAATATTGGTAATATCACCTGGTCTGATCATGCACCAGTGTCAATTACTCTAAAAGACCCTCTTGCAATCAGACCCCCTTCACACTGGCGTCTCAATGACCACCTTCTATCTGAGCAAGCGAACTCTACACTAATTGAAAACTCTGCAAGAATTATTTGCTATTAATGATTCGGCGGAAGTGCACGAGGACTCCCTTTGGTTTGCTCACAAGGCAGTAGCTCGTGGCCTTTTTATTAAAATGGCTGCGACAGCCAAACGTAAATACAATTCAAATCTTCAGTCTGCCTTAGCCGAAGTGGCCCGTTTGGAGTCTCGCCACAAGGCTCATCCCTCCCTCCAGTTATTTTCTAACCTCTCCTCTGCACGGCTTCACCTTCGCCAACTCCTTCATAGAACTGAAAATTCGCTTAGGAAGTCGAAGGCTAAATTCTACTCTATGGGTGATAGAGCAGGTGCTTTACTTGCTAAACGCGTTAAAAAGAAAGAAGCCCAGTCCAAAATTGCTTACCTCCTCAAACCGGATGGTGCCTGTATTTATAACCCAATTCATATTGCTGAAGAATTTGCTTCATACTATTCTTCGTTACATAATCTTGATTCCGATCCAAATACCCCACAACCTTCTCAAGCTTGCATAGCCGCTTTTCTGAGTAAAGCGAATTTCCCTGCAGTCAATCCGGACCAGCTTTCTTTCCTTAGCGCTCCCATTGAGGCATCTGAAATTTCTCAAATAATCAGAGAGGCCAAAAAACGTTCTGCCCCAGGCCCGGACGGCTTTTCCTTCTCGTACTACTCTCAGTTTCTCACTATTCTCTCTCCCTTCCTCATACGTTTATTCAATTACTGGCGCTCTATGGGTACCATTGAGAAAGAGGGATTGGAAGCCTGTATAACGACCCTTCCTAAACCTGGTAAACCTATGACCTCTCCTGGTAATTTCCGTCCCATTGCCCTTCTAAATTGTGATGTTAAAATCTATGCTAAGGTCTGGGCCAATAGGTTACTGTCGGTACTTCCGACCTTGATTCACTCAGATCAGGTTGGTTTTGTCTGGGGCAGGCAGACTAGAGACGGCACAAGACGCCTGATTGACCTGCTGGATGTGGTGGAGAGGGGGAGTCTTCCCAGTGTGTTCTTGTCACTCAACGCGGAGAAGGCGTTCGACAAAGTGCACTGGGGGTATATTGCATCTACTCTGCACAAATTTGGTCTCACTGGCCAAATCTTCTCAGCCATTATGGCTTTGTACTCCAATCCTTGTGCTTCTGTCCACTCAGCCGGCTTCAAATCCCGTATCTTCTCCATCTCAAATGGGACCCGGCAGGGTTGCCCCCTCTCCCCTATCATCTTTGCTTTAGTTATGGAGCCCCTGGCGGCTGCTGTAAGGCAATGCCCTGATATTGGGGGGATTGTGGTGGGAAGTCGCGAACACAAAATTGGCCTCTACGCTGACGACGTAGTGTTGTTCTGTTCTACTCCCCTGCGCTCGTTGTCTGCGATTTCTTCCATTCTCTCAATTTGCCGAAGCCTCCTACTATAAACTTAACCTGTCCACATCCACGATCTTTCCCTTATTTATTTCATCTTCCCTCCAATTACAAATTCAAACTAATTATCCATTCATTTGGTCCCTTCTTGGCTTTACGTATCTAGGTATTCAAATTACCCATAGAAAAAACATTGTCCGTGTTAATTGTGACTCGACCCTTCTTGAAATTAAAAAGGAATTAGACCAACTTGCTAGCTCTCATCTATCCTGGATGGCTAGAAAACAAACGTCCAAAAAGCTAATCCTCCCTAAACTTATATATCTTTTTAGATGCCTCCCCCTCACTATTCCCTCTAAGCACCTCTCTGCTTTTCAATCAGTTATTGACTGTTTTATTTGGAATAACAAACCCCATATAATAAAATGCTTATTAATGACTCTTCCATACTCCAGGGGTGGTCTAGGTGCCCCCAGAATCCAATTATATCATAAAGCTGCCCTCCTAGAGCCCCTTAAAATTTGGTGGGAAGGGAATTCTTCACTCCAGTGGTTTCATATTGAATCGCAGTTTGCCCCTAGGGGTTCCCTCAAATTGTTACTGGAGCTTTGCTTGCTCCTTCCGCCTAGGTGGGGCTCGTCTCTCAAAACAATTTGTTCTGCCTCTAAGGCCTGGGCGAGCCTTTGCCCAACTCACTTTCCATTCTTATTTGATTATGTCTCTATTCATGCCCTGGAGAATGCGATAGAGGGTTTGTCTCTCGCTACCTGGGGGCACTGCTGGATACATCGAGTGAATGATCTCTACAACGAGTCTGGCCTAAGGTCTTTTTTGGACCTTACTGCTCGTTATAACCTGCCACCCAGGGCCTTCTTTCAATATTTTCAAATCCGTAGCTTCCTGAAACATCGAAGTTCGTTCGGTGTGACCGCGTCCCCCTCAGGGGTGGAGACGCCAATCCAGAGATTTTTTAGACCAAACACCTGGATCTCACACGGTATCTCCATAATCTATAAATCCCTCCTTTCCCATGACTTTTCCGATAGGCTCCCATTTATGTCCACTTGGGAGGCTGCCCTTGCATTCGACGCTTCTTTAGAGGATTCTGCGCCGCCATCTCTCCCTTCTCTCCCTGCTCTGCCGGTCACTACCGGACACTGGTCTCTCGGTAACCCATGGTTACTACTCTTTCCCTCATTTACAGACCTAACGGATTTGTTACGGCTCTACAGCTTTCTCTAACCGGGACAGCAGCCCTTACTGGCCTCATCACAAGGTATTTGCCATTACCTGTACTTGACCACTCTGAACTTCTGTGGGCACTCCCTATTACATAGTACCCCTCAGCTTCAGCAATACTAGTGGGATCCTTATTCATAGGGACAGTATATTGTCCACTGCATTATGCCCGCTACTACCTATTTCATCACATATACTATTCCATCAGGGCTACACGTGTCTTATACCCATTGCATTAGGAGGATGTTGTCACATAGAGTTGAGCGACCTTGACCTTTTTAGAGTCGAGCCGGGTTTTGCGAAACCCGACTATGTCCAAAGTCGGGTCGAGTGAAATCGGCCGATTATGACGTAAAGTCGGGATCGACCGAAACACGAAACCCAATGCAAGTCAATGGGGCAGCATAGTCGGCAGTGAGTGGGGGCCAGGAAAACACCTAGAGTGGCCATTTTAATGTCAAAACCATCCATTCTTCTTAATGAAGCTTGTCAAGCGTAATTTACCTTATAATAATTGGAAGGCATTTGAAATTGGGGGTCATTTGGCTAAAGTTGTGGGGGGTAGGGCTGGTTCAAGTAATTAGTGGGCCCAGGAAATCTGGACCACGTCACGGCAGTGGAGCAGGGAGAGGTAAGTATTTCAACTTTGCAAGTGCTGTGAACCTGAGCAAGCAGGGGGGGCCCACTCGTTGGCATTGGCACTGGCACAGGGCCCCTCAAAGTACAGCGGTGTGTTTGCACGGCGGGGGCGCCTCCCACCGGCAGCAACACTTTTGCGTACTATGAGAGGCCCTGTGCCAGTGACGTCGCCAACTAGTATTCCTCCCCCCACCTGATGAAGGAACCTGCACTTTCATCTGCACCTTCCTCTTTGTCCCCGTGTAAGGTGGTATGGTATGCGGGAAGAGCAACCTGACTTTCAGCAGGGTCACAATGTTGTTGTGTAGCGTGCACGGGGAATGTTGCGTTATGGGTCAATGTACCAGCAGACTCATCTATCACTGGCTGGGCAATGGGCACGATGAAGTGGAAACACAGATATAGGCCCAAAGAAGAAAGTGGGCTAAATGCAGTTCAAAATTGGTAACACAGGAATAACCAGGGGGCATTGCAGTGGAGGACAACTGGAATGAGAGGCTGACACAGAGAGTAGGGCCAAATCAGTAAGTAGTCGAAATGCAGTTCAAAATTGGCAACCGTAGTAAACAGGCGGCACAGCTTTGTTCAGTGGAGGAGAACAGCAAGGAGTGGCAGACACCGATAGTAGGCCCCAAACCAACTAGTACGCCAAATGCAGTTGTTCCATTTAACCACAATTTAATGAGAGCCTGAAGATAGAAGCTCAGGAAAGGCAACCTGGGGAACACCTTGGAGTGTAACACACCATCTCTCTCCACCCCATACCCATTTTGTATGGCCTAATGCAGTGTACTTTTCTACAACTACTAAACGAGAGTCGGAAGACCGAAGCAATGGCAAGGAAACCTGGGGAACACCTTAGAGTGTAACACACCCTCTCTCTACACCCCATACCCAATTTGAAGGCCTAATGCAGTGTAGTTTCCAAGAACTACTAAACGAGAGCCGGAAGATCGAAGCTCAGGAAAGGCAACCTGGGGAACACCTTGGAGTGTAACACACCCTCTCGCTACACCCCATACCCAATTTGAAGGCCTAATGCAGCGTAGTTTCCAACAACTACTAAACGAGAGCCGGAAGATCGAAGCTCAGGAAAGGCAACCTGGGGAACACCTTGGAGTGTAACAAACCCTCTCTCTACACCCCATACCCAATTTGTAGGCCTAATGCAGCGTAGTTTCCGACAACTACTAAACGAGAGCATGAAGATCGAAGCTCAGGAAAGGCAACCTGGGGAACACCTTGGAGTGTAACACACCCTCTCTCTACACCCCATACCCAATTTGTAGGCCTAATGCAGCGTAGTTTCCGACAACTACTAAACGAGAGCCGGAATATCGAAGCTCAGGAAAGGCAACCTGGGGAACACCTTGGAGTGTAACACACCCTCTCTCTACGCCCCATACCCAATTTGTAGGCCTAATGCAGCGTAGTTTCCGACAACTACTAAACGAGAGCCGGAATATCGAAGCTCAGGAAAGGCAACCTGGGGAACACCTTGGAGTGTAACACACCCTCTCTCTACACCCCATACCCAATTTGAAGGCCTAATGCAGTGTAGTTTCCAAGAACTACTAAACGAGAGCCGGAAGATCGAAGCTCAGGAAAGGCAACCTGGGGAACACCTTGGAGTGTAACACACCCTCTCGCTACACCCCATACCCAATTTGAAGGCCTAATGCAGCGTAGTTTCCAACAACTACTAAACGAGAGCCGGAAGATCGAAGCTCAGGAAAGGCAACCTGGGGAACACCTTGGAGTGGAACACACCATCTCTCTACACCCCATACCCAATTTGAAGGCCTAATGCAGAGTAGTTTCCAAGAACTACTAAACGAGAGCC
The DNA here is from genome assembly GCF_032444005.1 of Ranitomeya imitator. Classification (NCBI taxonomy): domain Eukaryota; kingdom Metazoa; phylum Chordata; class Amphibia; order Anura; family Dendrobatidae; genus Ranitomeya; species Ranitomeya imitator. Next base: position 478,863,967 of record NC_091283.1, on the reverse strand, counting down.
GGAAGATCGAAGCTCAGGAAAGGCAACCTGGGGAACACCTTGGAGTGTAACACAACGTCTCTCTACACGACGGAAGGGCTGATTCTTAGGAAGGAAGGCTGTTGGAAATAAGCATTGCGCGTCCGAGGGTGATTATATTCTTATTAGGTATATACTCACCCTCGGACGCGCCCTGCTTCTTTATTTGGAATGAATGTTTATTTGCAATGTGGTGTTGACTTTCTCTATTATTTTGGTAATTAATGATTTTATTATTTTCATTATTTTGCATCTTCTCGGCAATAATATAAAGAAGACGCGACAGGACAACACTCGGTGGATGCCATATGTGTGTTTTCAATTTAAAAAAACTTTCAGTTAACTACTTGCAGGAGAAAGTAATTGTAGCTGGTGGCCATTTTTAGTACTGTACCAGATTAGAGTTGTGTGTTTGTTTTTAATGTTAAAATGTCTGCATTTGATATCTCACCAGTATTTTCTTTTTTATAAGCAAAATACTTATTTTTATATTTTCTGATGTTGGTTCCAGGGGTACACGGCCAGCAGTGCCCTGGTCAGTGTAGTAGTAGTTGAAAGAATGGACCGCAGACAGGCATCGAAGGCCTAAAATAATAACACATGGCTGTAGGCAATTTTAAATTGGTTCCAGGGGTACACGGACAGCAGTGGTGTGGTCAGTGGAGGCCTAGTGGAAGGAGTGACCGCAGACAGGCATCGAAGGCCTAAAATAATAACACATGGCTGTAGGCAATTTTAAATTGGTTCCAGGGGTATACGGGCAGCAGTGACCTGGTCAGTGTAGTAGTAGTTGAAAGAATGGACCGCAGACAGGCATCGAAGGCCTAAAATAAAAAAATTGGGCTGGCTGTAGGCAATTTTAAATTGGTTCCAGGGGTACACGGGCAGCAGTGGTGTGGTCAGTGGAGGCCTAGTGGAAGGAGTGACCGCAGACAGGCATCGAAGGCCTAAAATAATAACACATGGCTGTAGGCAATTTTAAATTGGTTCCAGGGGTACACGGGCAGCAGTGACCTGGTCAGTGTAGTAGTAGTTGAAAAAATGGACCGCAGACAGGCATCGAATGCCTAAAATAATAACACATGGCTGTAGGCAATTTTAAATTGGTTACAGGGGTACACGGACAGCAGTGACCTGGTCAGTGTAGTAGTAGTTGAAAGAATGGACCGCAGACAGGCATCGAAGGCCTAAAATAAAAAAATTGGGCTGGCTGTAGGCAATTTTAAATTGGTTCCAGGGGTACACGGACAGCAGTGGTGTGGTCAGTGGAGGCCTAGTGGAAGGAGTGACCGCAGACAGGCATCGAAGGCCTAAAATAATAACACATGGCTGTAGGCAATTTTAAATTGGTTCCAGGGGTACACGGACAGCAGTGGTGTGGTCAGTGGAGGCCTAGTGGAAGGAGTGACCGCAGACAGGCATCGAAGGCCTAAAATAATAACACATGGCTGTAGGCAATTTTAAATTGGTTCCAGGGGTACACGGACAGCAGTGACCTGGTCAGTGTAGTAGTAGTTGAAAGAATGGACCGCAGACAGGCATCGAAGGCCTAAAATAAAAAAATTGGGCTGGCTGTAGGCAATTTTAAATTGGTTCCAGGGGTACACGGGCAGCAGTGGTGTGGTCAGTGGAGGCCTAGTGGAAGGAGTGACCGCAGACAGGCATCGAAGGCCTAAAATAATAACACATGGCTGTAGGCAATTTTAAATTGGTTCCAGGGGTACACGGACAGCAGTGGTGTGGTCAGTGGAGGCCTAGTGGAAGGAGTGACCGCAGACAGGCATCGAAGGCCTAAAATAATAACACATGGCTGTAGGCAATTTTAAATTGGTTCCAGGGGTACACGGACAGCAGTGACCTGGTCAGTGTAGTAGTAGTTGAAAGAATGGACCGCAGACAGGCATCGAAGGCCTAAAATAAAAAAATTGGGCTGGCTGTAGGCAATTTTAAATTGGTTCCAGGGGTACACGGACAGCAGTGGTGTGGTCAGTGGAGGCCTAGTGGAAGGAGTGACCGCAGACAGGCATCGAAGGCCTAAAATAATAACACATGGCTGTAGGCAATTTTAAATTGGTTCCAAGGGTACACGGACAGCAGTGGTGTGGTCAGTGGAGGCCTAGTGGAAGGAGTGACCGCAGACAGGCATCGAAGGCCTAAAATAATAACACATGGCTGTAGGCAATTTTAAATTGGTTCCAGGGGTACACGGACAGCAGTGACCTGGTCAGTGTAGTAGTAGTTGAAAGAATGGACCGCAGACAGGCATCGAAGGCCTAAAATAAAAAAATTGGGCTGGCTGTAGGCAATTTTAAATTGGTTCCAGGGGTACACGGACAGCAGTGGTGTGGTCAGTGGAGGCCTAGTGGAAGGAGTGACCGCAGACAGGCATCGAAGGCCTAAAATAATAACACATGGCTGTAGGCAATTTTAAATTGGTTCCAGGGGTACACGGACAGCAGTGGTGTGGTCAGTGGAGGCCTAGTGGAAGGAGTGACCGCAGACAGGCATCGAAGGCCTAAAATAATAACACATGGCTGTAGGCAATTTTAAATTGGTTCCAGGGGTACACGGACAGCAGTGACCTGGTCAGTGTAGTAGTAGTTGAAAGAATGGACCGCAGACAGGCATCGAAGGCCTAAAATAAAAAAATTGGGCTGGCTGTAGGCAATTTTAAATTGGTTCCAGGGGTACACGGGCAGCAGTGACCTGGTCAGTGTAGTAGTAGTTGAAAGAATGGACCGCAGACAGGCTTAGAAGGCCTAACATAACAAACTTGGGCTGGCTGTAGGCACTTTTAAATTGGTTCCAGGGGTACACGGGCAGCAGTGGTCTGGTCAGTGGAAGTCTAGTGGAAGGAGTGACCGCAGACAGGCTTCCAAGGCCTAACATAACAAACTTGGGCTGGCTGTAGGCACTTTTAAATTGGTTCCAGGGGTACACGGGCAGCAGTGGTCTGGTCAGTGGAAGTCTAGTGGAAGGAGTGACCGCAGACAGGCTTCCAAGGCCTAACATAACAAACTTGGGCTGGCTGTAGGCACTTTTAAATTGGTTCCAGGGGTACACGGGCAGCAGTGGTCTGGTCAGTGGAAGTCTAGTGGAAGGAGTGACCGCAGACAGGCTTCGAAGGCCTAACATAACAAAATTGGGCTGGCTGTAGGCACTTTAAATTGGTTCCAGGGGTACATGGGCAGCAGTGTATGGTCAGTGGAAGTCTAGTGGAAGGAGTGACGGCAGACAGTCTTCGAAGGCCTAACATAACAAAATTGGGCTGACTGTAGGCACTTTTAAATTGGTTCCAGGGTAACACGGCCAGCAGTGGCCTGGTCAGTGTAGTAGTTGTAGAAAGAAGGGACCGCAGACAGGCTTCGAAGGCCTAACATAACAAAAATGTCAAAACAATGGTATTGTCAGTGCCAGGCATTGAAGGATGTCAGCGGCTAGACTACACATTGGTGAAGCTGTGAGAGATAATTTTGCTAGTGGTAGAGCACTGTTTGAGCTGGGGGGGGGAACTGTCTTGTGGCCGGCGGTACAGGCACAGGGCCCCTCATATTACAACGGTGTGTCTGACGTTGGGTGCGCACCACCACCGCCAGAGACACTTTATTGTACTATGAGGGACCCAGTGGCAGTGCCGTCGACCAAAAGCGGCCACACCCACCTCTTCAGACAAACAGCACTCTCAAGGGTCCAAGCGCAAAGTGGCGATAGCACGGCCCCGTGTGGGGAGTTTGGCCATTTCGTGAGGTGGAAACATGTCGTATGCTGGACAATCAGGTGAAGAAAATTACGAGATTGGAAAAGTCATTCAGAATAGTCCACAGGCAAGACCTTTTCATAGGAAAGCTAGGTGTCAGCCGGGCAGGGTGGGGCAAAAGATTTTGAAATCCAGTTGTGGTTCATTTTAATGAAGGTTAGATCATCTACATTTTGGGTAGCCAGACGAGTCCTTTTTTCTGTTAGTATTGAACCTGCAGCACTGAATACTCTTTCTGATAGGACACTAGCTGCCGGGCAAGCAAGCTCCTGCAATGCATATTCTGCCAATTCTGGCCAGGTGTCTAATTTGGATGCCCAGTAATCAAATGGGAATGACGGTTGAGGGAGAACGTCGATAAGGGATGAAAAATAGTTTGTAACCATACTGGACAAATGTTGTCTCCTGTCACTTTGAATTGATGCTGCAGTACCTGTCCTGTCTGCGGTCATAGAAAAATCACTCCACAACCTGGTCAGAAAACCCCTCTGTCCAACGCCACTTCTGATTTCTGCCCCTCTAACACCTCTGGTCTGCTGGCCCCTGGAGCTCGTGTGAGAACGATCACGGGCGCTGTGTGCAGGGAATGCCAGAAGCAAACGGTCAACAAGAGTTGATTGTTTTGTTGCTAATATTAGTTCCAAGTTCTCATGTGGCATAATATTTTGCAATTTGCCTTTATAGCGAGGATCAAGGAGGCAGGCCAACCAGTAATCGTCATCGTTCATCATTTTTGTAATGCGTGTGTCCCTTTTGAGGATACGCAAGGCATAATCCGCCATGTGGGCCAAAGTTCCCGTTGTCAAATCTGCGGTTGTGCTTGGTTGAGGGGCAGTTGCAGGCAAATCTACGTCACTTGTGTCCCTCAAAAAACCAGAACCCGGCCTTGCCACGCCACCAATTTCCCGTGCCCCCGGGAAAGCTTCCTCATTAAAAATATACTCATCCCCATCATCCTCCTCATCCTCCACCTCCTCTTCGCCCGGTACCTCGTCATGTACACTGCCCTGACCAGACAATCGCTGACTGTCATCAAGGCTTTCCTCTTCCTCTGGTGCAGACGCCTGATCCTTTATGTGCGTCAAACTTTGCATCAGCAGACGCATTAGGGGGATGCTCATGCTTATTATGGCGTTGTCTGCACTAACCAGCCGTGTGCATTCCTCAAAACACTGAAGGACTTGACACATGTCTTGAATCTTCGACCACTGCACACCTGACAACTCCATGTCTGCCATCCTACTGCCTGCCCGTGTATGTGTATCCTCCCACAAAAACATAACAGCCCGCCTCTGTTCGCACAGTCTCTGAAGCATGTGCAGTGTTGAGTTCCACCTTGTTGCAACGTCTATGATTAGGCGATGCTGGGGAAGGTTCAAAGAACGCTGATAGGTCTGCATACGGCTGGAGTGTACAGGCGAACGGCGGATATGTGCGCAAAGTCCACGCACTTTGAGGAGCAGGTCGGATAACCCCGGATAACTTTTCAGGAAGCACTGCACCACCAGGTTTAAGGTGTGAGCCAGGCAAGGAATGTGTTTCAGTTGGGAAAGGGAGATGGCAGCCATGAAATTCCTTCCGTTATCACTCACTACCTTGCCTGCCTCAAGATCTACAGTGCCCAGCCACGACTGCGTTTCTTGCTGCAAGAACTCGGACAGAACTTCCGCGGTGTGTCTATTGTCGCCCAAACACTTCATAGCCAATACAGCCTGCTGACGTATGCCAGTAGCTGCCCCATAATGGGAGACCTGGTGTGCAACAGTGGCAGGTGCGGATGGAGTGTTTGTGCGACTGCGGTCTGTGGACGAGCTCTTGCTTCTGCAGGAGGACGAGGAGGAGGAGGAGGAGGGGGTGCGAACGGCTACAGACAACTGTTTACTAGACCGTGGGCTAGGCAGAACTGTCCCAAACTTGCTGTCCCCTGTGGACCCTGAATCCACCACATTTACCCAGTGTGCCGTGATGGACACGTAACGTCCCTGGCCATGCCTACTGGTCCATGCATCTGTTGTCAGGTGCACCTTTGTGCTCACAGATTGCCTGAGTGCATGGACGATGCGCTCTTTAACATGCTGGTGGAGGGCTGGGATGGCTTTTCTGGAAAAAAAGTGTCGACTGGGTAGCTCGTAGCGTGGTACAGCGTAGTCCATCAGGTCTTTGAAAGCTTCGCTTTCAACTAACCGGTAGGGCATCATCTCTAACGAGATTAGTCTAGCTATGTGGGCGTTCAAACCCTGTGTACGCGGATGCGAGGCTAAGTATTTCCTTTTTCTAACCATAGTCTCATGTAGGGTGAGCTGGACTGGAGAGCTGGAGATCGTGGAACTAGCGGGGGTGCCGGTGGACATGGCAGACTGAGAGACGGTGGGAGATGGTATTGTTGCCGCCGGTGCCCTAGATGCAGTGTTTCCTACTACGAAACTGGTGATTCCCTGACCCTGACTGCTTTGGCCTGGCAAAGATACCTGCACAGATACAGCAGGTGGTGCGCTAAATGGTGGTCCTACACTGCCGGAAGGGATGTTGCGTTGATGACTAGCTTCATTGGCCGAGGGTGCAACAACCTTAAGGGACGTTTGGTAGTTAGTCCAAGCTTTCAAATGCATGGTGGTTAAATGTCTATGCATGCAACTAGTATTGAGACTTTTCAGATTCTGACCTCTGCTTAAGGAAGTAGAACATTTTTGACAGATGACTTTGCGCTGATCAATTGGATGTTGTTTAAAAAAATGCCAGACTGCACTCTTTCTAGCATCGGATACCTTTTCAGGCATTGCAGACTGAGCTTTAACCGGATGGCCACGCTGTCCTCCACCAGGTTTTGGCTTTGCCACGCGTTTTGGGCAAGATACGGGCCCGGCAGATGGAACCTGTGGCGATGTTGATGCCTGCTGCGGCCCCTCCTCCTCCTCTGCTTCAGAACTGCTGCCGCCTGCACCCTGTTCCCCCAATGGCTGCCAATCGGGGTCAAGAACTGGGTCATCTAATAACTCTTCTTGTACCTCCTGCGCAACTTCGTCTGTGTCACCGTGTCGTTCGGTGGTATAGCGTTCGTGATGGGGCAACATAGTCTCATCAGGGTCTGATTCTTGATCAGCACCCTGCGAGGGCAATGTTGTGGTCTGAGTCAAAGGACCAGCATAGTAGTCTGGCTGTGGCTGTGCGTCAGTGCACTCCATGTCAGATTCAATTTGTAATGGGCATGGACTGTTAACTGCTTCACTTTCTAAGCCAGGGACGGTATGTGTAAAGAGCTCCATGGAGTAACCCGTTGTGTCGCCTGCTGCATTCTTCTCTGTTGTTGTTTTTGCTGAAGAGGACAAGGAAGTGACTTGTCCCTGACCGTGAACATCCACTAACGACGCGCTGCTTTTACTTTTACCAGTTTCACGAGATGAGGCAAAAGAGCTAGAGGCTGAGTCAGCAAGATAAGCCAAAACTTGCTCTTGCTGCTCCGGCTTTAAAAGCGGTTTTCCTAATCCCAGAAAAGGGAGCGTTCGAGGCCTTGTGTAGCCGGACGACGAACCTGGCTCCACAGCTCCAGACTTAGGTGCAATATTTTTTCCCCCACGACCACCTGATGCTCCACCACTACCACTACCCTCATTACCAGCTGACAATGAACGCCCCCGGCCACGACCTCTTCCACTAGACTTCCTCATTGTTTTAAAAACGTAACCAAACTAACGTTATTTGTTGCAGTCACACAACTTACACGGTGAGCTATAACTTCAGTATGATTTAGCTACCCCTTTACAGGTTGGTGAGACCACAGCGAAAATCAGGCCCAATGTTACACACTCTTTTTTTGGTGGCTGCAAATTAGAGAGATGCCCCACACGCAGGACTGTCACTGAAGCACAAATGTTAATATTAATGTCACACTATTATTTTTTTTTTATTTTTATTTTTTTCAGGAACACTTTAGAAACCCCCCAAAAAAAAAAAAATAGATTTTTGCAGGGAGAATTTAGAAAACAAATGTAACAAACTATATGCTTTCTATGGGCCACTGAGTGAGAGATGACGCACACAGGAATCAGGAGTGGCACACAAGCCCAGAGGCCAATATTTTTCTACCAATGATTGATGGAGTTATTTTCTCTGGTAGATTTTGGAACCCAAATCAAGGAAAAAAAATGTAGGCTTTCTATGGACCACAATTGGAGAGAGAGAGAGAGAGAGATGGCACACCCAGGAGTCAAGACTGGCACACAAGCAGAAAGGCCAATATTAATCTCCCACTGTTTTTTTTTTTTTTTTTTTTTTTTTTTTTTCAGGGAGACTTTAGAAAAAAAAATAATAAAAAAAATATGATTTTATCAGGAAGAATTTAGAAACCAAATAAAATAAAATGATTTTTTCAGGGAGAATTTATAAAACAAATAAAAACAAAAATAGGCGTTCTATGGCCCACTGACTGAGAGATGACGCACACAGGAGTCAGGAGTGGCACACAAACCCAGAGGCCAATATTTTTCTACCAATGATTGATGTAGTTATTTTCTCTGGTAGATTTTAGAACCCAAATCAAGGAAAAAAAATATAGGCTTTCTATGGACCACAATTGGAGAGAGAGAGAGAGAGAGAGAGAGAGAGAGAGAGATGGCACACCCAGGAGTCAAGACTGGCACACAAGCAGAAAGGCCAATATTAATCTCCCACTGTTTTTTTGGTTGTTTTTTTTTTTTTTTTTTCAGGGAGACTTTAGAAATAAAAATAATAAAAAAAATATGATTTTATCAGGAAGAATTTAGAAACCAAATAAAATAAAATGATTTTTTCAGGGAGAATTTAGAAAACAAATAAAACCAAAAATATGCGTTCTATGGCCCACTGACTGAGAGAGAGAGAGAGATGGAACGCTTAGTACTGGCACACAAGCCCAAAGGGCAATATTAATCTCCCTTTTTTTTTCCAGGGAGAATTTCTGAAACCCAAAAAAAAAATAAAATAGGCTTTCTATGGCCCACTATTTGTGAGAGAGATGGGACGCTCAGGACTGGCACAGATGGCACGCTCAGGACTGGCACAGAAGCCCAGAGGCCAATATTAATCTCCCTTTTTTTCTGGGAGAATTTATAAAACCAAAAAAATATTTAAATAGGCTTTCTATGGCCCACTATTTGTGAGAGAGATGGCACGCTCAGGACTGGCACAGATGGCACGCTCACAACTGGCACACAAGCCCAGAGGCCAATATTAATCTCCCTTTTTTCAGGGAGAATTTCTAAAACCCAAAAAAAAAATAAAATAGGCTTTCTATGGCCCACTATTTGTGAGAGAGATGGGACGCTCAGGACTGGCACAGATGGCACGCTCAGGACTGGCACAGAAGCCCAGAGGCCAATATTAATCTCCCTTTTTTTCTGGGAGAATTTATAAAACCAAAAAAATATTTAAATAGGCTTTCTATGGCCCACTATTTGTGAGAGAGATGGCACGCTCAGGACTGGCACAGATGGCACGCTCACAACTGGCACACAAGCCCAGAGGCCAATATTAATCTCCCTTTTTTCAGGGAAAATTGATAAAACAAAAAAAAAAATTAAATAGGCTTTCTATGGCCCACTATTTGTGAGAGAGATGGCACGCTCAGGGCTGGCTGGCACAGATGGCACGCTCAGGACTGGCACACAAGCCCAGAGGCCAATATTAATCTCCCTTTTTTTCTGGGAGAATTTATAAAACCAAAAAAATATTTAAATAGGCTTTCTATGGCCCACTATTTGTGAGAGAGATGGCACGCTCAGGACTGGCACAGATGGCACGCTCACAACTGGCACACAAGCCCAGAGGCCAATATTAATCTCCCTTTTTTCAGGGAAAATTGATAAAACAAAAAAAAAAATTAAATAGGCTTTCTATGGCCCACTATTTGTGAGAGAGATGGCACGCTCAGGGCTGGCTGGCACAGATGGCACGCTCAGGACTGGCACACAAGCCCAGAGGCCAATATTAATCTCCCTTTTTTTCTGGGAGAATTTATAAAACCAAAAAAAAAAATAAATAGGCTTTCTATGGCCCACTATTTGTGAGAGAGATGGCACACTCAGGACTGGCACACAAGCCCAAAGGCCAATATTAATCTCCCACTGTATTTTTATCAGGGAGAATTTATACACCCCACAAAAAAAAATACAGAAAAATGAAAAGGCTTTCTATGGCCCACTATGTGAGAGAGATGGCACACACAGGGATGGCACTCTAGCAGAAATGCCAAATTGCCAATCTTAATCTCCCACCAAAAAAAAAAAAAACAGGGAATGTCCTACAATTACTATCTCCCTGCCTGCAGTAATCTCAGCCAGGTATGGCAGGCAGCTACTATCTCCCTGCCTGCAGTAATCTCAGCCAGGTATGGCAGGCAGCAATAAGGAGTGGACTGATGCACAAATGAAATAAAAAGTGTGGACAAACAAAAAAGATAGCTGTGCAGAAAGGAAGGAACAAGAGGATTTGTGCTTTGAAAAAAGCAGTTGGTTTGCACAGCGGCGTACACACAGCAATGCAGCTATCAGGGAGCCTTCTAGGGCAGCCCAATGAGCTACAGCGCTGAGGGGAAAAAAAAAAAAAAAAAAACTTCCACTGTCCCTGCACACCGAGGGTGGTGTTGGACAGTGCAAATCGCTGCAGCACAAGCGGTTTTGTGGTTAATGGACCCTGCCTAACGCTATCCCTGCTTCTGACAAAGCGGCAGCAACCTCTCCCTAAGCTCAGATCAGCAGCAGTAAGATGGCGGTCGGCGGGAACGCCTCTTTATAGCCCCTGTGACGTCGCAGACAGCAAGCCAATCACTGCAATGCCCTTCTCTAAGATGGTGGGGACCAGGACCTATGTCATCACGCTGCCCACACTCTGCGTTTACCTTCATTGGCTGAGAAATGGCGCTTTTCGCGTCATTGAAACGCGACTTTGGCGCGAAAGTCGCGTACCGCATGGCCGACCCCGCACAGGGGTCGGATCGGGTTTCATGAAACCCCGACTTAGCCAAAAGTCGGCGACTTTTGAAAATGTTCGACCCGTTTCGCTCAACCCTATTGTCACACACTTTGCCTTATTTGATATTTATTAACATTATAATCTTGTCACTGCGATAGGTTATGCCTTAATACTAAAGGGGTCGTCTGCTCTTCCCTACTACTGCCACCTTTATGCTTGTATATCCAAGGACTAGAGGTAAACTTCATACAGTCTATTACCATGACCCTCGTTTCATATGACAGTAGTTTCCGTCGTTCCTTGTCGTATGACCATCCGAGATTTTAGTTGCTATGTACATAATGTTTTGTCTTACCTGTTTTCTCCTTTCTCCCCCTTTGTTGGTGATTTGATGTATATGATTTTGTATATAATGTAATCTTGCCGTCTTCTCTTAAAATGCCATCAATTGTTATATTTTATTTATACGGTTTCTTTACTTTTCTAGTAACCCCATGAATAAGACTTATGTGGCAACCAATATATTTTTTGATTTGTTTTCTTGAATAAAATTGGCATATACCTTTTTTGCATCATACCAGTATCGAGTGTGCGGTAATTTTTTCTATGATTGACTTGACCACACGGTCGGTTTACCAGCACCTCATTGTCCCATGACCTGAGTGCACACCATTTTCCCTATTTACGTGATTTTTTCTTGGTGTAGCACCGGTCCACCAGATGTCGTCTGAGACTTTCGCATACGACGTTGCAACCAGCTCTAGCATTCTATCCCAGGTCTCGAACTCGAGTGAGTTCTTGAAAACTCCTCTCCACGAACTCAGGACAAGGGACTACGAGAAGGAGCGACGGAAATTAATCTCCTTTGATCTGCACTGCATCACTTTGGCGGAGTATCACAAACAAGGAAGGATCGCGAGGGGCCTCCGCTGCAACCTACGCCCCACCCTTTTTTCAGATAACCCCGAGTTCTGTGACAAGTATAAGAAGATCCTAAATAAATGCTCTATGGACATAATCATACTGACCGTTGAATTTCTACAAAAGGCTATTACTGAGACAAAGGACAGCATTAGAGCTATAGAAACCCAATTATCTTCAACCTTGGCATCTGCGGATTGGACTAACCTTAAAGAGAAGACAGACAAGATCCTTACTGATCACCAAAAATTTCTGGAAGAAAAGAAACGCCAAAAGTTTCAACGTGACAACGACGATTATACCCATAATAGGGTGTACAGATGGAGCGACTCTGCAGGCAACAATTCTTGGCGTCGCCCATACCAACGCAAAACGGGCTCCTTCAGTACAGAGAGCGACTCGTCCACGGGCTCAAGCAGACCTCCTTTTTTATAGAAAGGCCGCAGGGAAGGATACCAGCGTACCGACCAACAAGGAGATCGAGGAAAAATGACAACTCGGTCACAGGTAAGACATCTAACCTAGTTATCAATATTTCAGGTTATACGCTCTCCCCTGCGGAACTCGACGTATTACAAAAAGGACTGTCATTCTGTCCCACTCCTATCTGGGATAGCTTCCAGCTGGAGCGGGACCTACAAAGACTATATCGTTTAGTGAGACTGAAGACTCACTTCGGGACATTGATGGGAAACTCCGAGAACAGAGTGTCTCCTAGCGGGGACGTTTCTGTTGCGGAGATCCCTCTGACATCATTGGGACTAAGGAACCCTAGTTCCTTTAACCCACCTCGTACGTTCCATGCTGTTGAAACGTTTATTTCTTTTGTCGATAAAGATATTAAGGATCTATCTCACCAACACCGGTTGGGTCTCTTCCCCACACGGGCAAACCTGACACCATCCGAAAAACAAGCACTCACTTCTCTACATAACAACAGAACCATTGTCATTAAACCAGCGGACAAAGGTGGGGCAATAGTTGTTCTGGATCGCACACAATATTCTACGGAGGTACTACGCCAGCTATCAGACACCAGTACGTATAGGGTAGTGCCCAGGGACCCCACTTTTGAGATCCGCAAGAAAATAGAGACTGTCATTAGAACCTATAGTGACAATGGTACGATTGACCAACAGACTGCCAAGTTCCTCTCCAATCCCCACCCCACTACCCCGGTATTCTATATACTACCTAAAATCCATAAATCCTTGACAAATCCTCCCGGTCGCCCCATAGTGGCGTCCACTGACTCGATACTGTCACCCCTATCAGTCTTCCTAGAAAAGATCCTGACACCACTGATTAAGAATAACAGGTCCTTCATACTGGACACTAGCCATTTTCTCAGAGTACTTAGACAACATGGAAATGTTCCCCCTGACAGTCTCCTGGTGACCATGGACGTTAACAGCCTCTACACCTCCATCACCCATGAGAAAGGCATTGCAGCATCTAAAACGCTCTTGGAGAATTCGGGTAAATCCACTACCTATATACAGCTTTGTGTAGACTTACTGAGGCTAGTCCTTTATGAGAATTACTTCCTCTATGAGGACACCTATTACGTACAGTGCCAGGGGACCGCAATGGGCTCGAACGTCTCACCGGCGTACGCAAATGCATACATGAACTCATTCGAGGAACATTATGTCTATACGGATGTCAGATATGAGGCACACATCAACTGCTACTTACGTTACATAGATGACATCTTCTTCATCTGGACAGGGTCCACTGATACACTACAGGCATTCCACCAAACACTCAATTCTATCTACCCAGAACTACAGTTTACTATGCACTTTGACTCAACTCAGATCTCCTTTCTGGACACTCTCGTCCGGAAGGATGACCAAGGCCTTCTATCTACAGACCTTTTCTGTAAACCAACAGACTGTAACAGTCTTCTGCATTATTCCAGCAGCCATCCAAAAGCCACACGAAATAGCCTCCCCCGGTCACAATTCTCCAGGGTAGCTAGAATTGTCTCTAATCCAGATATACTCCCCACACGTCTAGAGGACATGTCCCAGAAGTTCAGGGAGAGGAAGTACCCACAACGTCTACTCGACCAAGAAAGAGCACGGGTCCTACAACCACGATCTACATCTCCTAACAATACCAATGAGAACAGGGTCCCATTTGTTCACACGTTTCATCCTTTTATGCCAAAAATTGAGAGGGTGATTAATAAGCATTGGCCTCTCCTGAGGAAAGCTTACCCCAGTATTGCTAGTTTTTCCGCACCACCTCTCATGTGCAATAGAAGAGCCCCTAACATTAAAGGACAAGTTGGTTCGGGCGGACATTGGCAGTCTACGCCCCATTACTAATCAGACTACACTGACCCCACATCGCTCAGGGACATTCCCATGTCTCAACTGCGCCTCGTGTTCTAACGTGATCAAATCGGATAGTGTGACACACCCCAGGACAGGCAAAACGTACCCGATTCGTGGCTACTATACGTGTAATTCAAACTTCGTTGTCTACGTTATAAAATGCCCGTGTGGCCTCCTATACGTAGGTGAGACAACCCAGCATGTGAAAGATCGTATAGCGAGCCACAAGTCTACTATTCGTTGCATCAAGACTTGGCTACCTATCCCTGAACACTTCATCAAGTGTAGGCACACGGTGGCACAGCTCAAATACCAAGTCATTGAGCAGGTCCCTAGACCCCGTAGAGGGGGGAATCATATCAGACAACTTAAAATGAGGGAGGCATTCTGGATTCACAAATTAGAGACCCTAAGCCCTAAGGGTCTTAACAGGGAAATCGACTGGTTACTGTAACATGTTACTAATCCTCTACTTTACCTTCCAGACACGTTGAGCCCACTTCCCATTAGGTGAGTTTTCTGATATATATCTCTCCGGTTTTATTTTTATTTTTCATTTTCATTCTCTTTTCATTTTCCTTTTTTCAACTTACATTTTTATTTTTTCTTATTTTATTTTTCATTTTCCATTTTTATTTTATTATTCTTTTATTCATTTTTTCAATTTTTTACTTTTTTCATTTTCGTTTTGCCCTTAGTCCATTTACCATATTTCTCCTCATGCCAGCTCCCCTTGGTTCTATTTCTGTTTCACTTTCATTTTCATAATCATTCATTCCATGTCAGGTCTCATTTCATCTCAGTGCTTCCATACCCCCTCTATATTTACATCTGTTTACTTCCATACCCCACCCCTCTCTTCCCCCTGCAGTGCCCACGCTCTGTTAGTACTCCCATAGAGTATCCGTTAGTGCGAGCTATCCCCTTTCTTATTGCCCTCAGCGTTCCTATTAGCGCTGTTACACTCCCACTTCTGGGCAGCGCTCTGCCCTTACTCGCATGGTATACCGTCTGCACATGCGCGGCTC
The DNA here is from genome assembly GCF_032444005.1 of Ranitomeya imitator. NCBI lineage: Eukaryota > Metazoa > Chordata > Amphibia > Anura > Dendrobatidae > Ranitomeya > Ranitomeya imitator. The sequence goes on along the minus strand of NC_091283.1, from coordinate 478,848,953 downwards.
AGTTACCGCGTCACTTCCGGTCCGGGACTTCCGGTCCGGCGGTATTTTAGGGCGGCATTCCCTCCCATCCCCACTCCTCAAGCCTCCTTCTAGTACTATGCAGCAGGGCGCGGGATGCGCCGCTGACCTCCAGATCAACCATATTAAGGTATTCTGCGCCGCCATCTCTCCCTTCTCTCCCTGCTCTGCCGGTCACTACCGGACACTGGTCTCTCGGTAACCCATGGTTACTACTCTTTCCCTCATTTACAGACCTAACGGATTTGTTACGGCCCTACAGCTTTCTCTAACCGGGACAGCAGCCCTTACTGGCCTCATCACAAGGTATTTGCCATTACCTGTACTTGATCACTCTGAACTTCTGTGGGCACTCCCTATTACATAGTACCCCTCAGCTTCAGCAATACTAGTGGGATCCTTATTCATAGGGACAGTATATTGTCCACTGCATTATGCCCGCTACTACCTATTTAATCACATATACTATTCCATCAGGGCTACACGTGTCTTATACCCATTGCATTAGGAGGATGTTGTCACACACTTTGCCTTATTTGATATTTATTAACATTATAATCTTGTCACTGCGATAGGTTATGCCTTAATACTAAAGGGGTCGTCTGCTCTTCCCTACTACTGCCACCTTTATGCTTGTATATCCAAGGACTAGAGGTAAACTTCATACAGTCTATTACCATGACCCTCGTTTCATATGACAGTAGTTTCCGTCGTTCCTTGTCGTATGACCATCCGAGATTTTAGTTGCTATGTACATAATGTTTTGTCTTGCCTGTTTTTTCCTTTCTCCCCCTTTGTTGGTGATTTGGTGTATATGATTTTGTATATAATGTAATCTTGCCGTCTTCTCTTAAAATGCCATCAATTGTTATATTTTATTTATACGGTTTCTTTACTTTTCTAGTAACCCCATGAATAAGACCCGGGAGGGTCGAAACGTCGGGTTCATTGTCTACCTTACTTATGTGGCAACCAATATATTTTTTTATTTGTTTTCTTGAATAAAATTGGCATATACCTTTTTTGCATCATACCAGTATCGAGTGTGCGGTAATTTTTTCTATGATAAACAGTGTTGATACAGTAACTGTGTTCAGCCACCGGAGGTCACCCTTGAGTAATAGACAGGATAATTACAATGTTGTTGCAGTAATTTTGTTCAGCCACCAGAGGTCACCCATGAGTTAAAGACAAGAAGATTCTGGAAACAGGACAGTTACCTCAGAGAGAGTTTCTGGGCATTTGAGAAGAAGCAGCGCGGTGATGGAGAGTGGAGAATCCAGATCTTGAGGCATTCCTGTTTTGGGACTGTGTGATTTCAAGAAAGCTATTCTTGTGAGTAAACAGAGAAGTGTGACCGGTGACCAACTGTGTAGTTAGCTAGGGATAGCTAGATAGGAATCACAGCCTAATTAAGGACAGTCTTGCATTAAGAATTGCATGATAACTAATAGACACTGTGTGGATTCCTGCGCTTCACGATTCTGGCTGTGGGATATTCCTGGAATTATTTGTGAACTTTATCTGGATCTGCAGCAGAAGATTTGGTGGCTCAAATACCTATTTAATCCGCTGCTGGACATCTGTATAACAAATTCAGTTATTTACTATTGAAGCATATATTGTGAAAGAGTACACTGTGAGCACTCAACAATAAGACAGTGCACTGAGTATACATTGAGTACATACTGTGATATATATATATATGTTGGGAAAAACCGGGTAACAGTGATCTAAACTAGGTGGGAGGCGGGTGTAAGATTGTATTCCTGAGAGGACCACGTGTCACAGGCACAGTGTAACCCCGTGTAGGCCCATTACAGGTAAGGGAGGGAGTGGTATAGTTGTGGGGTATTCTGATTCCTGTCTGTGAAGCTGGCACTTGGGGTCTCTCAGGCTGCATAACTTGTATTCTGTGAGTTGTGGCTGTTGTGGCCCATATTGTGTTGGGAGAGAAAATGCTGTCATTTTTTGCATTAAGTTATAAAGAAAAGTTTGTTTAATAGTATATTGTGCTCTGAGTCATTCATAGCAGCGCCGTATTCTGTTCTCGAGCAGCGACTGGCATAACGGTCGTTACATCTATCTGAAACTAAATCTCTCCAAAATGAAACTTCTTGTGTTTCTCCCTTGTGTTTCTACTAACCTCACTCTACCCAACATCGAAATTACCCTGGAGGGTTCAACCATAACTCCCAAGCAGCATGCCCACTGTCTTGGGGTCATATTCGACACCTAACTTTCCTTTACTCCCTATATCCGATCACTCACTCGCTCTTGTCACCTGCATCTTAAAAACATCTCCAGAATCCGACCTTTTCTCACCTTTGAAACTGCTAAGACTCTTACTGTCACTCTTATTCATTCCCATCTGGACTACTGCAACTCTCTTCTAATCGGTCTCCCTCTTACCAAACTTTCTCCTCTACAATCCATCTTTGCCCTGTTCCCTCCTTCCAAATATTTTTCTGAATCTGCACCCTACTATTCTTCTGTCTCCACACCCTCCATGCACATAACTGCACTTGATACTTGACTATTGCACCTAAACACACGGGCTGATGACCGGATCATGCAGCTTTATATGAAAATCCCTATTTATTATAATTGCCAGACCTGAAATAACAATCACCTATTGTGTCCCCCCATTTCCTTGTAGATTGTAAGCTTGCGAGCAGGGACCTCACCCCTAATGTCACCGTTTAAATTGTCTTAACTTGTATTGAATTTATTGTCTGTACATGTCCCCGCTGAATTGTAAAGTGCTGCGGAATATGTTGGCACTATATAAATAAAAATTATTATTATTATTATTATTATTAAATGGTAAATCACCATAGCCAGTTTTTCAGACAATGAACCAATGAGGAATGTCAAGAGATTTGAAGTCTGAAAAGAGTAGGACTGTAATCTAATATTTTTGAACATTTTTGAACTCCAAGATACAGAACTTCTCCTAAATGTTAAGCGGATACAAATACTTGAGTTGCATACTGACCCGTTGACCTTGCTCTTCTTGATGTTTCTTTAGCTGTTCTAGCATGTCCTGGAATTCTTTCTCCTTTTCTAAGGCTTCCTGAATGGTGGCTTCATTTTGCTCATCATATGCCATGGCCACCACAGCAAGGATAAGGTTGATGAGATAAAAAGAGCCCAGGAAAATCACCAACACAAAGAAAACCATATAGGTTTTACCTGCAGCTCTTAGAGTCTAGGAACAAAAAAATAAATTACTCTATAGCATCAGATAAGAGAGCATACATAACTCCAGCTGTTGCGCAACTTTAACTCTGAGCCTGGCCGGACTGCTCCAATTATGGTCAACCAAAATCTTTATAAAATAGTTAATTAAGGCGAAGTTGGACTATGACAAAAAGGGTATATTTATGGTAAAATGTAGTCTCGGGGTAAGGTTTGGGGTTAGTAGTGTTAAGAGTGTGATACCAGTTGAAACAGGTTCTCCCAGTAGTCCTGAGTCATCAGCCTGAATAGTGCCAAAAAAGCCCAGTTGAAAGAGTCAAAGTTGGTATACCCATAGTTGGGATTTCTTCCAGTCTTCTTACATATAAAGTTTTCTGGGCATTTCCTGGTGGTAGAAGATACACTCATCAAGAAGACCAGAACTCCAAAAAATATATATATTACTCACTAAAACATAGTGGTATACATGCTATACATCCCATAAGAGAAAGAACTCTAGGTTTCCCCAGGCCTGACCACAGTGATTCACAGAAATGCTTACTAAACCTGGTCCAGTTTCATTAGTAAGTGACATAAACCTATTACTTGAAAGGGAACCTATCATCGCATTTTTGATAATTCATCTGACAGCAGTATGATTCCATAGGGGAAGAGATCCTGATTCTAGCAATGTATCACCTACTGAGCTGCCCTGTGCTTAGTAACCCGATGTTTACCCAGGTTACCAGGTGACTTCGGCATCGTTGGTCGCTGGAGAGCTGTCTGTGTGACAGCTCTCCAGCGACCACACAACGACGAAACAGCGACGCTGCATCGATCGGCATCGTTGCCTATATCGCTGCAGCGTTGCTCAATGTGACGGTACCTTTAGATTAGACAGCAAAAACTGATAAGAGATTCCTTCTGGAGGTCCAGACAGATGTCTTTGCTGTGTGCGAAGCACCAAGATCCCAACAAATCTGGAGTACTCCATGAGCCATCATATGGTGTCTTTGGAAAGCGCAGTATTTACGAATCAGTGGCTTGCGGGCCACATATGACATTAGGCCCCCCATGGTTCCTCAGTAGTGATGAGCGAACATGCTCAGATAATGTTTTATGGTGGTATCTTGGGTGTGCTGGTAAATTATGTTCGAGTACCTGCTGCTTCATGCTTTGCTGCTGTTAGACAGCCTCAGCACATGTGGTGATTCCATAACAAACAGGCAATCCTCGCATGTGTTGTGTCTGTCTAACATCTGCAAATCATGCAACAGCGGGGACTCAAACATAAAATACGAGCACGCCCAAGATATTCGGATAACACCCGAGCATGCTCGGATAAAACGTTATGCAAACATGTTTGCTCATCACTATTCCTTAGCTGTTGGCTGTAAAAACTATTGACTACAGATGGCATGTTAAAGATTATAGTTGACCTTAATAGTTTTCAGAAAACATAGTGCATACATTATTAAATAGATCTGCTCGACTTGATGAGGCCAGTGTACGTATTTTGAAAATTCTCCAGTTTTCTGTCTGATATTAAAATTATTAATTTTTTTAGCTCTCGCTTGATTTATAAAATGTACAGTTTACTCCTCATCTTCCAATAGTCACAACATTACCATATAATATAGTGAAAAATGCAATAAAAAATGTGAAATGGCAGGAAAAAAAACAATTCCACCATTTTAGTCTTGTGTTTATGGTGTTCATTGTGGGGTAAAAATATAGAGATTTATTTTGATCTCAGTGGTTAAAAACCCCTCAGAACTTTGTAAACAAAACATCTTGATTATTCTGCTCTCTGGACATTGATTTTTAAAGTAAGTACTCCTGCATTATCAGGTCTGCCAGATCTACTATTTAATAATGTAGGCAGTTTGCATTGTTTTTAATAACATAGTAAAAACCATATCACTGGCAGTTAATATTAGGGCTCCTTTTCACTTGCGAGAAATACGTCTGAGTCTCGCAGGTTAAAACCAAGCTCTGGCGCCGGCACTTGGGAGCGGAGCGTGCACCTCCATGCATTGCTATGCAGCCGCACGCTCCGCTCTGGAGTGCCGGCGCCAGAGCTTGGTTTTAACCTGCGAGACTCGGACGTATTTCTCGCAAGTGAAAAGGAGCCCTTAGTGTAAATGTCATACACTGTTCAACATTCAATAGGATTCTTCAATTTCATTATTCATCGTGGCTCTATATAATCCATCATATTTTAATGTAGCGTGTGAATTACACATAGTTAAGATCCACAATGACCCATGACAATTAAAAAGTCTTTTTATGTCCTTGTATAAAATCTAAGGCATCAAAGATACAGTAATGGCCAAACAAGAGCCATACATGTCCATGGGTTGGGTCTGCTATTGCAAAAAAAACCTCCAAAACAAATGGTGAGTTTCAGGCTGTATTACAGATAAGAACATTGGTGTGTTTTGCTTATGTGTGTGACTTGAGATTTTGTGACTTTGATTCAGGGAATTTAGAAAGAAGTGACTTGTACTAATTTACGGTTTGCATTTATTTGTTTATATTCCTGTTTTGTGCAATTCCAGTTAGCAATCTGTGCTCCATTTTTGACAATACATCCAATGTATGCAATTTCTTTTGTTGCATTGGTGATTTCTGCGCTGCACCCTTTTTTTACTCAATAGGATGGGAAAGGTGAAGAAAGAACAAGGGAAATGAAAGAGCGGATGACATCTTTTATTTATTATTATATTTTTTATTTCTTTCTTTCTTGTCATTGTATGTGTGTCTGAGTGGGTTTTTTTGTGGATCATTGTTTTGATCATATTTTTAATCCTATTTTTGTGCTATGCCTCAATCAATTTTTTTGCACTATCATCTGCACTTTATAATAATATATTCTCTTTATGCTTTTATGCTTTTACAGTATCCAAGCGCATATTCACTATTATTTATATTTGATCATTAGTGTCGGTCCATATTGTATATGCATTTTGCATCACATCACTTTATAAATTATGCACTGTCACTTATATATTTATAAGAATATTGATTGGCTTTTATACCAGTCTTCTAATAATTACAACAAAACCAGAGCACATGTTTTGAAGAGAAGAAGGGGCTATTAGCACTAAATAGTGGTAAGAGACCCAAAGCCTACAACGAAGGCAACCCACTCTATACTTATAAGAGAGACAAGGAGAAAAAAGGAGTATAACAGGTATATAAATTTTATTAAATATACAAAGTGATCATAAACAAGTGTCAAAAAGTACAACAAGATAATATCACAAGGACATAGGTAAGAGTGCATAAGGATGATTAAAGGAATCAGGTATCCACCGGTGTGCAAAGCCCAAGATGTAAACCAGTCTGATAAAATCAGCAAACTGGTAATGAAAATAGCCGCAAGTAGCCGCCGTAATAGTTAATGTAATAAGATGACACAAGGTCTCCAGTAATAGACACATATAGTGCGACGCTTACCGCAAGTATGGAGGGCAGAGGAGCACACCGGGCTGGAACCAGGATGAAGCAAAAGATCCCCGACGCGCGTTTCACTTTTGTTATTACCGCTTTCTCAAGGAGAAGTGGTCTGTCATGCCGAAAAGGACCTTAATATGGGCCGGGTTTAGGACATGTGACATATCACATGCTGTAAATCGTCCAATAGGATGTGGCGAAAGCGGCGCATGCGCCGGTCGATCGGCAGGTCCCACGCCAGAGATCGGCGTCAGGCGTCCCAGCCTGTGAGCGGGGAAAAGAGCCCCGGTCACACATGGGAGGCAACAAAGACGCCGCCCGGGAACAGGAGACAGCAGACCGCACCGACGCATGCGCACTGCCCCAATGTGGGGAAGTAATCACACCGCATTAAACCATGCTGATGAAAGTAGGAGGGGAAATGAACACTTGACCATAGGCATACATAGACCAATTCTAAAGGGGCTATATGCCCCAAGGTATAAATGGCAAGTAATATACCTAGAAAATTCAAGACATACATAAAATGCTAATGCCACAGAACAGTCAGATAATTGTAGCAGATATAACATATTCTTTAGTGTTGATGGAACAGACGGTCTGACTCTTCCGTGGACTTGATGCCAAATCCTCCACTGAGACAGGGTACAATAAATGTCCTCCCCGGCATGACAAAAAGTGAAAAGAAACTATAAAGGAAAAAACAAAAGTAATAAATGCAACATCACAATGACAAAATAAAAAAAGAATTAAAACCATAATAAAAACAGGAACCAGAAAATGGCAACCTGTTCCTATGAGAGGAGGACCGGATATGGTAACAGGATAAAAAGAAGAGTATGCCGAAAAAAGTTATTAATATCCTGAGCGACACAATTTAAAGAAATTAAGCAAAACTAAGCGATTCGTTCAAGCCACTCGGCGCGACAGTATTAAGTCTGACAATCCAACTGGCTTCGCGTTGTGCCAGTATTTTCTTATAGTTACCCCCTCGTGTGCCTAGGTGTACACAGTCGATGCCCCTGACCCGTAACGACTCCGCGTCACAGTCATGATGTAATTTGAAGTGACTGGGTAGTGTCTTTAGATCTGAGGCATCGACTGCGCTCCTTGCTGCTCGGATGTCAAGCACATTCTCCCTGGGTTATGGGTTATGGGTAAGCTTGGTATATGTGATGGTATCCTTAAGTTGACGAAACACCTCTTTTTCATACTTATGACATGGCCAGACCACGATGTTTCCCCCCTTTGTCAGCTGGCTTGTAAACCACATCAGTGTCAGATTGCAATTCCTTAATGGCTGACCGTTGGTTGTATGTCAAGTTGTCAAATTGACGTTTTGACGAAAGTTTTTTCAAATCAGCAATTACCTGCTTGGTAAACAAATCAACCGCCGGGCAGAGTGACAAGGGGGAAAACCTTGTTGATCTGGGCATGATGGCAGGTGGAAACCTACCTTGAGGTGTCGGGGAGCTTACCCATAACCCAATGCGTTCCTTTTCATCTTAGTTACAAGTAATACTGACTCGTGCTTTGGATGAGGGTATAATCGATAAAAAGGTGTGGGAGGGATTGTCGGTCAGGTACCCTAAGGCACCCACATTTTACCTTCTACCAAAGGTCCACAAGGACGCCATCAACCCCCCGGGACGTCCGATCGTGTCGGGCATCAACGGTCTCTGCGACCCGATATGTAAGTTCATAGACTTTTACCTTAAACCGTTGGTCGAGGTCCTACCGTCGTATGTCAGGGACACGACGGACGTCCTTACTAGGGTGGACGGGGTCCTTGTGGACCCTGATGTACTCCTGGTCACTGCAGACATTCAAACTCTGTATACCTGTATAGACCATGAGCACAGACTGGAAGCAGCCCGCCTTTTCCTGGGAACCTCCGACCTGGGCGGCCCTCTGTGCAATTTCATCCTTGAGCTGCTGCGCTTCATCCTCACCCATAATGTTTTTGTATTTAAAGATTCTTACTATCTCCAGAAGCGTGGCACAGCCATGGGTGCAGCCTGTGCGCCCTCGTATGCCAATCTCTTCCTGGGTCACTGGGAGAGATCCTTGTTTGGCGACGGGGGAGGGGGGGGGGGGGCGCAGGCCGCCGACCATGTGCTGTGCTGGCTCAGATATATAGATGATATTCTATTTTTGTGGGGGGGAACGGCGCAGCAGCTCGAGGATCTTATGAGTCAGCTGAATGACAATCCGTTCAACATCTCTTTAACTTACCAATATGATAAGAGTCATATTGATTTCCTTGACATCAGTCTCGAGATTGACAACACACGTCGTGTCCAGACTGATGTCTTCAGAAAACCAACTGCCGTTAATGCCGTACTCCATGCTGACTCGGCACATAATGCCGCAACTGTGAGGGCCGTCCTGGTCGGACAGTTTTTGAAGATGAGGCGGATTTGCTCCACAGAGGGTAGGTTTCAAGCCCAGGCTGTGGCTCTCAAGGCACGCTTTAAGGCACGCGGCTATAGCCGTAGGTGCATCAGGCGTGGCTATGATAGAGCCAGGAGGACACATCGTAGGGATCTTCTTTACACGACAGGTGACAAAGCCAAAACCAGGTTCAAGGATATGAAAATAAGGTTTATAACAACATATAACCACGAATGGTGTAATGTGAGAGATATCCTTACCCGGCACTGGCCAATCTTAGGAACAGAGCCATCCCTGGGTCCCATCCTGGGTGACTTCCCCTCCATGACAGCGAGGAGGTCTCCAAATTTAAATAACATGCTTGTCCGGAGCCATTATGTTCCTCCTGCCAGTAACCCCTTTGGCACTAGAGGCCCCTCGCTCGGATGTTTCCAGTGCGGCCACTGTTTGGCTTGTGCCAATATTGTGCGGACAGCTTCCTTCTCATCATCTGACGGATCTAGGACATTCTCCATCAGACACCATATATCTTGTGGCACTACAAACGTTATATACTACGCCACATGCGGATGTTCTTTAATCTATGTAGGCCTAACGTCTAGGGAGCTTCGCATCCGCACCAGGGAGCATGTGCGTGACATCCGGGCAGCAAGGAGCGCAGTCGATGCCTCTGATCTAAAGACGATACCCCATCACTTCAAATTACATCATGACTGTGACGCGGGGTCATTACGGGTCAGGGGCATCGACTGTGTACACCTAGGCACACGAGGAGAAAATACTGGCACAACGCGAAGCCAGCTGGATTGCCAGACTTAATACTGTCGTGCCGAGCGGCTTGAACGGATCGCTTAGTTTTGCTTCATTTCTTTAAATTGTGTCGCTCAGGATATTAATAACTTTTTTCGGCATACTCTTCTTTTTATCCTGTTACCATATCCGGTCCTCCTCTCATAGGAACAGGTTGTCATTTTCTGGTTCCTGTTTTTATTATGGTTTTAATTCTTTTTTTATTTTGTCATTGTGATGTTGCATTTATTACTTTTGTTTTTTCCTTTATAGTTTCTTTTCACTTTTTGTCATGCCGGGGAGGACATTTATTATACCCTGTCTCAGTGGAGGATTTGGCATCAAGTCCACGGAAGAGTCAGACCGTCTGTTCATTCAAAACTAAAGAATATGTTATATCTGCTACAATTATCAGACTGTTTTGTGGCATTATCATTTTATGTATGTCTTGAATTTTCTAGGTATATTACTTGCCATTTATACCTTGGGGCATATAGCCCCTTTAGAATTGGTCTATGTATGCCTATGGTCAAGTGTTCATTTCCCCTCCTACTTTCATCAGCATGGTTTAATGCGGTGTGATTACTTCCCCACATTGGTGGCAGTGCGCATGTGTCGGTGCGGTCTGCTGTCTCCTGTTCCGGGGCGGCGTCTTTGTTGCCTCCCATGTGTGACCGGGGCTCTTTTCCCCGCTCACAGGCTGGGACGCCTGACGCCGATCTCTGGCACGGGACCTGCCGATCGACCGGCGCATGCGCCGCTTTCGCCACATCCTATTGGACGATTTACAGCATGTGATATGTCACGTGTCCTAAACCCGGCCCATATTAAGGTCCTTTTCGTCATGACAGACCACTTCCCCTTGAGAAAGCGGTAATAACAAAAGCGAAACGCGCGTCGGGGGTCTTTTGCTTCATCCTGGTTCCAGCCCAGTGTGCTCCTCTGCCCTCCATACTTGCGGTAAGCGTCGCACTATATGTGTCTATTACTGGAGACCTTGTGTCATCTTATTACATTAACTATTACAGCGGCTACTTGCGGCTATTTTCATTACCAGTTTGCTGATTTTATCAGACTGGTTTACATCTTGGGCTTTGCACACCGGTGGATACCTGATTCCTTTAATCATCCTTATGCACTCTTACCTATGTCCTTGTGATATTATCTTGTTGTACTTTGTGATACTTGTTTATGATCACTTTGTATATTTAATAAAATTTATACACCCATTATACTCCTTTTTTCTCCTGGTCTCTCTTCTAATAATATAGTCGTCATTTATACATTATTCTTGTTAAATATTCTTGGCACTTCTTTTGTGCTTTTTTGTTTATTCATTCATTTCCATTCACATGTGCACAATCACCTTATCTATTTTTCTTTTCCTCCTTTTCCCCTTTCTTGTTCACAGCCCTTTTCGGGTGACCTTTTCACGGTTCATGTACCAGGTATGTTATTGTCTTATGTCTTTGTTAGTGTCTACCCGCCCTCCCTTCCCATCTTTTGTTTGTGCGCCGCAGTTTCTATATTGCCCTTCTACTTTGGCTGCGGCGAGCGCTTCTTGCGGCTGGTGCCGGCCGGTCTCCATGGATATGTGTCTTCACTTCGCTGCAGCTCCCTGCCCATCACTGCTGACACGTTGGCGGTGGGCGGGGACCTGTGACGTCAGACGCCGACACCGTGGTTTCCGGCCTGACTGCCATGCTGCATGAAGCGCCGCTTGAGACCGCACCATTGGGGCTCCTTGTGAGGTGGGCCCTATAAAAACTCACAACATTTACCTAACACCACGCCCCCCGAGGAAGCATTGAAAGCGAAACGCGCATCGGGGCCTTTTCTAGGGGCCTCTTCTATGCTCTGTACTTAGGTCGGTATTTCTTATTTACTGTCTGTCATCTGCCGGTATACCCATCGTGGGTGTTGGGGACTCCTGGTTTATATTATGCACTATGTGGGCACGTATGGTTTGATTCTGGATATTACAGACATATTGATTGTTGTTTATTATTAGTAACAGCATATTTTGCATATCCATCCAGGCCACCACATATAACCACTGTGTACTCTGCTAAATATGTCTCCTATTACCCACCTTATGGAGTATCCATTCTGAATATATAACATATGTATACCCCCTTATATTTGTATTTATTGAGCATAGCACTTACCCTGCTGATTTTTCTTTTGTTACTTGGTTTTATAGTTATCATTTGGATTAATAAAGACATTATATTTTATATATTTTGCTCTGTGATTCACTTCTTCGTTTTTTGGGAATTATATTGTATATAATGTAATAGAGCTGTATATTGTTTTGGCCATTTCTTTTTTGGTAAATGTATATACAGCTGTCTCAGAGTCTCCCATGTAATGTATAGACAGCAGTCACAGTGCCTCCTATGTGATGCTTATACAGCAGTCGCATCATCTCCTACGTGGTGTATACACAGCTGTCTCAGCGTCTCCTATGTGATGCATATACAGTAGTCCCAGCATCTCCTATGGTGATGTATATTATTTACAAAACTTATTATGACAAAAAGCTAACTGCTCTCCTGGCCGACTCAAACCTGGAAAAGCACCTGTGAGATGCAACATGATCAGTATCACCTAACATCACGGATGCACCAAAGAGAAGCGGCTTCAGCTGTCACATTAAGGGTGAGTTACCGTATTTAATTGTTTTACTAAATATACTGTGGTAATTTTCAAGGTGATCATTTTTGTGTGGCCACCGAATGATGGTAGAAATTTCCAAATGGCCTCCGGCTGGAAAAAGGTTCCCCACCCCTGTTTTTTATCAACGGGCTGTGTAGCCATCATACTGTATATATGGGGCAATAGGGACATCATATTGTATATAGGGGCTATGTAGCCAATTTACTGTACTGTATAGGGAGCTCTGGCGTCCTCAGTGTATAAAAAAGGGCTTTGGGGACCATCATATTGTGTATTGGGGGCTGTAGGACCATCATTCTATATACTGTATACAGAGCTGTGTGGGCACTCAGAGGACATTATTTATTATAAATGAGGACATTATTAGTCTTGATACCAGCACCCAGGTTCCATTTGTTTTTTTTGGGGGGTGAACATTGTTAACTTTAACCCCTTATCGACGGAGGTATTTTTGGTTTTGCATTTTCATTTTTTGCTCTCCTTCTTCCCAGAGCCATAACTTTTTATTATTTGGTCAAAATGGCCATGTGAAGGCTTGTTTTTTTGCGGGACGAGTTGTACTTTTGAACAACACCATTGGTTTTAACATATCTTGTACTGGAAAACGGGAAAAAAATCCAAGTACGGTGAAATTGCAAAAAATGTGCAATCCCAGAGTTGTTTTTTGTTTTGCATTTTTACTATGTTCACTACATGGTAAAACTGACCTGCTATTATGATTCTCCAGGTCACTACGAGTTCATAGACACCAAACATGTGTAAGTTCATTTTTAAGTGGTGAAACAAAATTCCAAACTTTGTTTAAAAAAATAAATAAAAATTGCGCCATAGTGTCTCCATTTTTCGTGATCTTGGGTTGAGTGAGGGCTTATTTTTTGTGTACCGAGCTGATGTTTTTAATTATACCATTTTGGTGCAGATACGATCGTTTGATAGCCAATTATTGCATTTTAATGCAAAGTCATGGCAACCAAAAAAGTAAATTCTGGCATTTTAACTTTTTTTCTTGCTACGCAGTTTATCGATCAGATTAATTCTTTTTTATTATTGATAGATCGGGCGATCCTGAACGCGGTGATACCGAATATGTTTGATTTTTTTCTTATTGTTTTATTTTGAGAGAGGCTAAAGGGTAGGGTGATTTGAACTTTTATATTTTTACTTTTTTTATATTTTTAAAACCCTTTTTTTACTTTTGGCATGCTTCAATAGTATCCATGGGAGACTAGAAGCTGCCATAACCCGATCGGCTCTGCTACATACAGGCGATGATCAGATCACCTGTATGTAGCAGAATTACTCACTTGCTATGAGCTCTGACCACCGAGCGGCGCTCACAGCAGGCTGGCAGTGACAAACATTGCGATTGCCGTAATCGCATTTCAAATGCTGCTGTCAGCAGCATTTGATAGCGGCATTTAACGGGTTAATAGCAGTGGGTGGATCGCGATTCCACCCGCGGCTGTTCCAGGCACATGTCAGCTGTTCAAAAAAGCTGACATGTGTCGGGAAAGATGTGGGCTCACTGCCGGAGCCCACTTCAAGGGAGGATGTCCGACATTGGCGTACTATTACACCCAATGTCGTAAAGGGGTTAAGTGGATTAGAGTATTTGTTGCTGGAAGGGGGCACTTGGGATATTATATCCTTCAAGGGAGAATACAGGCCTTTGCACAGTAGGGCCATTAATACTTTCTATGGGACACTTTAATTTTTAGGAGTAGGGACTGGGAGTAATCCTAGTAATGACACAATTTTTTAAATATTGGGGTCAGTGTTACACACCGCAGGTGCACTCTGACTGGGGAGTTTAAGTACGTTGGGAATAGATGGAGACATCGCTGGAAATGTGAGAAGTCAAATGTGTTTTGTTGTAATCTGTGCAGCAGAGTAGTGTCTAGAGAAGTTGTCATGTCAGTCTGGGCCAGATGGAAAAGATGGGAAAAGTGAATCACCCGAATCAGAAATAACGTCAGCTGTATGTCACTATATATAACTGTACTGTAATAACATGTATGTTCTGCGTGATTGGTATCTACCAATATACAGTTACTGTAAGGTAAGATTATTGCTCTTTTCAGTAGCATTTTTTTTTCTTATTTTTTATTTATTAACAGCTTAGAGTGTTTCAGTCATTATGTAGTAGAAGGTGTATGGCGGTATCATTGCTCTTTGCATAGAGTGTTTTGTTATGTAGAGGTAATGGTCATATTATGTTATGTAATCACTGTGTAGTGGTGATGGTGATGGACATTGTGTAGTCATATTGTTTTGGCCTTTTATTGTAGTAATTTTGACAATATTGGTCTATGGCATTGCGTGTTTTTGGTTAACAGCAGTGGTATGCTGTAATTATATATGTATAGATGCTATTTTGGGTGACAGTTAGGAAGCGGGGTAGAGGGAAGAGTGCTAGGGAGGCTAGTCCTGATCTGGAACACCCCAATAAGTTTGCTAAGTTGGCAGATGAGGGGGGTGCCAGTACAGGGGTAGCACTGCTGCAGCCAGGCATGTCCTCTGAAAGCCGGAGGAGTGACTGCTCCAGTAAGGAGAGAAATAGGAGAGCAGGGCAGGCCAGACAGGTGCTGGTAGTGGAGGACTCAATTATTAGGGGAACAGATAGGGCAATCTGTCACAAAGACAGGGATCGTCGAATGGTGTGCTGCCTACCTGGCGCTCGAGTCCGACACATCGCTGATCGGGTGGACAGATTATTGGGAGGGGCCGGTGAGGACCCAGCGGTCATGGTGCACATTGGCACAAATGACAAAGTTAGAGGTAGGTGGAAGGTCCTTAAAGATGATTTCAGGGATTTAGGCCGCAAGCTGAAAGCAAGGACCTCCAACGTGGTATTTTCCGAAATACTGCCTGTACCACGTGCCACGCCAGAGAGGCAACAGGAGATTAGGGAGGTTAATAAGTGGCTCAAGAATTGGTGTAGGAAAGAGGGGTTTGGGTTCCTGCAGAACTGGGCCGACTTCTCAGTTGGCTACAGGCTCTACGCTAGGGACGGGCTGCACCTCAATGGGGAGGGTGCAGCTGTGCTGGGGGAGAAAATGGCTAGACGGTTGGAGGAGTGTTTAAACTAGGGATTGGGGGGGAGGGTATTCAATTTATAGGAGGAGAAGATAGTGCAGATAGAGACCTGGGCACAAATAAGGAAGTTGGGGGTGGCGGTGGCATGGGGGGTGGGGTTAGAACAGTTAATAATTTAAGAAAGAATAGAGGTACAGAGAGGAACATCAAGTGCATGTATACTAATGCCAGAAGCCTCGCCAACAAAATGGATGAATTAGAACTAATGTTGTTGGAGCATAATTATGACATGGTGGGGATATCTGAAATGTGGCTGGATGAGAGCCATGACTGGGCTGTTAACTTGCAGGGCTATAGCCTGTTCAGAAATGACCGTACAGATAAGCGAGGGGGAGGGGTGTGTCTGTATGTAAAATCGTCCTTAAAACCCATCCTGCTTGATAATATAGGTGAATTTAATGAAAATGTAGAATCCCTGTGGGTGGAGATAAGGGGAGGGGGAAAAAATAATAAATTACTGATAGGGGTTTGTTATAAATCTCCAAAAATAATGGAAGCAATGGAGAATATCCTCGTAAAGCAAATAGATGAAGCTGCGACTCAAGGAGAAGTCATTATTATGGGGGACTTCAACTACCCTGAAATAGATTGGGGAACGGAAACCTGCAGTTCCAGCAAAGGTAATCGGTTTTTGACAACTATGAGAGACAATTACCTTTCACAACTGGTTCAGGACCCAACAAGAAGGGGGGCAATGCTAGACCTAATATTAACCAACAGGCCAGACCGCATATCAAACATAAGGGTTGGGGGTCACTTGGGAAATAGCGATCACAAAATAATAAGTTTTCATGTATCCTTTAATAAGATTTGTAGTAGAGGGCTTACAAGGACACTAAATTTCAGGAGGGCAAATTTCCAACGGATGAGAGAGGATATTGGTGCAATTAACTGGGACGATATACTGAGACATAAAAATACACAAAGAAAATGGGAGACGTTTATTAGCATCCTGGATAGGACCTGTGCACAGTATATACCGTATGGGAATAAACATACTAGAAATAGGAGGAAACCAATATGGCTAAATAGAGCTGTAAGGAGCGCGATAAGTGACAAGAAGAAAGCATTTAGAGGATTAAAGGAAGTAGGTAGTGATGAGGCATTAAATAAATACAAAAAATTAAATAAATTCTGTAAAAAGCAAATCAAGGCAGCAAAGATTGAGACAGAGAGACTCATTGCCAGAGAGAGTAAAAATAATCCTAAAATATTCTTTAACTACATAAATAGTAAGAAACTAAAAAATGATAGTGTTGGCCCCCTTAATAATAGTCTGGGTGAAATGGTGGATGAGGATGAGGAAAAAGCCAATATGCTAAATGACTTTTTTTCATCAGTATTTACACAAGAAAATCCCATGGCAGACAAAATGACTAGTGATAAAAATTCCCAATTAAATGTCACCGGCTTAACCCAGCAGGAAGTGCGGCGGCGTCTAAAAATCACTAAAATTGACAAATCTCCGGGGCCAGATGGGATACACCCTCGAGTACTGCAGGAATTAAGTACAGTCATTGATAGACCATTATTTTTAATCTTTAGAGACTCCATAATAACAGGGTCTGTACCACAGGATTGGCGTATAGCAAATGTGGTGCCAATATTCAAAAAGGGGACAAAAACTGAACTCGGAAATTATCGGCCAGTAAGCTTAACCTCTACTGTGGGTAAAATCCTGGAGGGAATTCTAAGGGATGCTATATTGGAGTATCTGAAGAGGAATAACCTCATGACCCAGTATCAGCACGGGTTTACTAGGGACCGTTCATGTCAGACTAATTTGATCAGTTTCTATGAAGAGGTAAGTTCCGGATTGGACCAAGGGAACCCAGTGGATGTAATGTATATGGACTTTTCAAAAGCTTTTGATATGGTGCCACACAAAAGGTTGATACATAAAATGAGAATAATGGGGATAGGGGAAAATATGTGCAAGTGGGTTGAGAGCTGGCTCAGGGATAGGAAACAAAGGGTGGTTATTAATGGAGCACACTCGGACTGGGTAGCGGTTAGCAGTGGGGTACCACAGGGGTCAGTATTGGGCCCTCTTTTTAACATATTTATTAATGACCTTGTAGGGGGCATTCAGAGTAGAATTTCAATATTTGCAGATGACACTAAACTCTGCAGGGTAATTAATACAGAGGAGGACAATTTTATATTACAGGATGATTTATGTAAACTAGAAGCTTGGGCTGATAAATGGCAAATGAGCTTTAATGGGGATAAATGTAAGGTCATGCACTTGGGTAGAAGTAATAAGATGTATAATTATGTGCTTAATTCTAAAACTCTGGGCAAAACCGTCAATGAAAAAGACCTGGGTGTATGGGTGGATGACAAACTCATATTCAGTGGCCAGTGTCAGGCAGCTGCTACAAAGGCAAATAAAATAATGATATGCATTAAAAGAGGCATAGATGCTCATGAGAAGAACATAATTTTACCTCTATACAAGTCACTAGTTCGACCACACTTAGAATACTGTGCACAGTTCTGGTCTCCGGTGTATAAGAAAGACATAGCTGAACTAGAGCGGGTGCAGAGAAGAGCGACCAAGGTTATTAGAGAACTGGGGGGTCTGCAATACCAAGATAGGTTATTACACTTGGGGCTATTTAGTTTGGAAAAACGAAGACTAAGGGGTGATCTTATGTATAAATTTATGAGGGGACAGTACAAAGACCTTTCTGATGATCTTTTTAATCATAGACCTGAAACAGGGACAAGGGGGCATCCTCTGCGTTTGGAGGAAAAAAGGTTTAAGCATAATAACAGACGCGGATTCTTTACTGTAAGAGCAGTGAGACTATGGAACTCTCTGCCGTATGATGTTGTAATGAGTGACTCATTACTTAAATTTAAGAGGGGACTGGATACCTTTCTGGAAAAGTATAATGTTACAGGGTATATACCCTAGATTCCTTGATAGGGCGTTGATCCAGGGAACTAGTCTGATTGCCGTATGTGTTGTCGGGAAGGAATTTTTTTCCCCAATGTGGAGCTTACTCTTTGTCACATGGGTTTTTTTGCCTTCCTCTGGATCAACATGTTAGGGCATGTTAGGTTAGGCTATGGGTTGAACTAGATGGACTTATAGTCTTCCTTCAACCTTAATAACTATGTAACTATGTAACTAAATGGCTATAGGGGGTTCATATGGGGAGACATGCACTTTGAGGCTTGGGCCCCTGATCTTTTATGACCTTTGCAATGCCCCTGCCGTACTGTTCTGGTACTGTATCGATGTAGTAATCTAGATTCTGGTGCCATATGTATGCCGTAAGCTTGGTTCTGTTCCTATATATCTATGATAAGCTCAGTTCTGTTCCCTTATCTCTGTAGTAAGCGCTGTTCTGCTCCCTTAACTCTATAGTAAGCTCGGTTCTGCTCCCTTATCTCTCTAGTAAGTTTGGTTCTGCTTCCGTATCTCTGTAGTAAGTTTGGTTCTGCTTCTATATCTCTGTAATAAGCTCGGTTCTGTTTCCATATCTCTGTAGTAAGCTCCTTTCAGTTCCCTAATCTACATA
Organism: Ranitomeya imitator; assembly: GCF_032444005.1. Classification (NCBI taxonomy): domain Eukaryota; kingdom Metazoa; phylum Chordata; class Amphibia; order Anura; family Dendrobatidae; genus Ranitomeya; species Ranitomeya imitator. The sequence continues at coordinate 478,829,805 of NC_091283.1, read as the reverse complement.
GTTCAGTTCTCATGTCAATGTAGTCAGCTTGCTTCTGTTACAGTATCTATGTAGGTAGTTCGCTTGGTTCTGCTCCCATATCTATTTGCTCCCATATCTATGCAGCAAGTTCCATTCTGTTCCCATATCTATGTACCAGCCTGTTTTTAAAGCTTGTTATCTCTACTGCTTTAATGCAGTGGCCAGACATAAGCAGGGCAAACATGGGCAACCGCAACTCGAGGGCCCCTGCCTTGTGATTGTCCTCCTGGCTGAAAAGTGCCAGCCAGACGCTGCCCGCAATGCACTGAGAATGAGCCGCCAAGCCCCCCTCTTGATGCATTCATGTAGCTCTCGATGCTGGCCACGCCTCCTCTCTTTAGCCGCCACTTCCTCTCTTCATGCTGGCCACACACCCTGTAGCAATATGTTATATGTTCATGTGGCCTCTAGGGGTCTCACTACTTTTATGTGTGTTCTATATTCTTTGTTTGGAACTTGTTGGATGTTGTTGTACTCGGATTTCATGTAATGGAGGTTGAGACATGATGTGAATAAAGAGCCTGGAGATACTCACAGAGTGTGATTTATGACAGGATTCATCAAACAGAACATGGTGGCAGCCGGGCACAGAACCTGCAAATTCTTAGAGCTTATATGAGGCTGGAACTGCACAGATCACTGCAACTGTAAGTACAGATTCCTTGACAGTACAGAAAAATGGAGACTGGTCTGAAGCCCCCTCAGAGACTGGATGTCACTTCATGTAATCTGTCCCAGACTTGGAGACATTGGAAGGAAGAGTTTTCACTGTATGTGGATCTGACTGTGGGCCCCACTGATGACAAACGGAAAGTAAAGCTGTTTTATTACCTAATTGGGGAAAATGGCAGAGAATTAGCCCACACCTTGCTCCCAGACACAGACAACCTCCTCCTAGCAGACATTGTGCAGGCATTTGATAAACACTGTGACCCAAAGAAGAATGAGACAGTGGAAAGATATGTTTTTCACAAGACATCAGGAGGATGGTGAAAATGTGGATAGATATCTGACAGAGCTGAGGAGACTTGCGGAAACATGTGGTTTGGAGAGATCAGGGACAGTCTAATCAAGGACAGAATGGTGTGTGGCATAAAGGACAGTCATCTCAAAGAAAGATTACTGAGAGAGGAAAGCATGACTTTAGAGAAATGTATGCAAATCTGCAGGGCTGCTGAGCTCACAAAGCACAGCCTGAAGATGATGGCAGGCACCAGTGAGAATGATGATGACAAGGTACATGCAGTATCTATGAAAGGAAAGACAGGACCAGACTACCCCATAAACACTGTCCACTGCAAGTATTGTGGGAAAAGACGTGAGAGAGACAAAACCAAGTGTCCAGCATATGGGGAAACCTGCAGGTCATGTGGCAAGAAGAATCATTCCTCTGCTGTCTGCAGGCAAGGAAGAGGCAAACAGTACAGACAGCTCCACACTGTGACACCAGACACTGACAGTGCAGAGGACATTACATGGCTACAAATGCAGTCTACAACAGAGAAAGTCAATGTAGTCGGGCAGTCAGTAGTGAAGGATGCCAAGCAGCTTTATGCAACATTCTTGTTGGATGAGAAGCCCATTAGATTTCAGCTGGATTGTGGAGCAAGCTGCAATGTAATTTCATTTGATCTGCTAAACAAACAGGTTTCTATTGAGCCAACTGACAAGGTACTGGTGATGTACAACAAAAGTGTTCTGAAACCAATGGGGACATGTAAGCTAAAAATACGAAACCCATGTAACAGAAAGAGTTATAGAGTTGAATTTACCGTGTTACGGGGTGGTAACCATGTACCATTACTGGGAGTAGAAGCAGTTCAGGCAATGGACTTAATAAAAGTACAGTCTCAGAACATTATGTCTGTTGAAGTTGCCCAGGATATACAAAATCCAAAACTAAATGCAGAGCACAACTTGGACATGCAGAAAATAAAAGCAGAGTATGCTGATGTATTTGAAGGTGATGGATGCTTTGAAGGTAAAAATATAGGCTAGAAATTGACAACACAGTGCAGCCCACCAGATTACCTACAAGAAGAGTGCCTGTAGCGTTAATGCAACCGCTGAAAGTAGAACTGCAAGTTCTACAGAGAAGAGGCATGATAGCACCAGTCCATAAGAGCACAGATTGGATCAGCAGTTTGGTCATAGTGCAGAAACCATCGGGCAAGTTAAGAATATGTATTGATCCTAAGCCACTCAACAAGGCGCTGAAACGAAATCATTACCCAATGCCAACATTAGATGATGTTCTACCAGATTTATCAAAGGCTAAAATATTTTCTGTATGTGATGTAAAAAATGGATTCTGGCATGTGGCCCTGACTGAAGATTCAAGTTTATTGACAACATTTTCTTCACCATTTGGACGCTTTAAATGGCTGAAAATGCCCATGGGACTAAACCTGCTCCAGAGATATTCCAGCAGAAATTGATTCAGGCTTTGGAAGGACTTACTGGAGTGAAGACAATAGCGGATGATATTCTAGTAGTGGGAGAAGGTGAAAATATGGAATCTGCAATCAAGGATCACGATCAGAAGATGATACAATTTTTGGACAGATGCAGAGAAAAAAACATAAAGCTGAATTTTGACAAATTCAAATTGAAAATGCCAGAAGTGGCCTATATTGGTCATCGACTGACTTCAACTGGGGTCAAAGTGGATCCTGAAAAGGTGAGAGCAATACAAGATTTGCCTACCCCTACTGATGTTTCTGGAGTACAACGATTTTTGGGCATGGTGAATTATCTCTCAAAATTTTGCAGACATCTGTCAGACATGTGTGAGCCACTGAGACAGCTAACCCACAAAGATGTGCGCTGGGAATGGACAGAAAGCCAGGAGACGGCTTTCCGAGCAGTAAAGAATGCCATTGCAGATACAGCAACCCTAAAGTATTTCGATCCAGATCGAGAAGTGGTGGTACAATGTGATGCTTCGGAAAAAGGCCTTGGAGCCACATTAATGCAGAACAAACAGCCAATTACATTTGCAAGCAGAGCCCTTACAACAACAGAGCAGGGATATGCGCAGATTGAGAAGGAACTACTGGCTGTGGTATTTGGGATGGAGAAGTTTCACCAGTACACCTACGGTCGACGGGTAACAGTGCAGTCGGATCACAAACCATTGGAGAGCATTACAAAGAAACCATTACTAAATGCCCCAAAGAGACTACAGCGCATGCTGTTGCGACTTCAGAAATATGATGTTGACATCGGGTACTGTCCAGGAAGAGACTTACTGATTGCAGATACGCTAAGCAGAGCTTACCTTCCTATCACAAATGATGAGGAGGAAGACATTGAAACCATCAATATGTGTAACTACCTTGCAGTGTCAAAAGAAAAGGTCAAGCAAATCCAGACTTTTACAGAGAAGGATAAAAGTCTCCAGAGTTTAAAGACTGTCATCTTGCAGGGCTGGCCAAAATACAAGCAGCATGCTCCGAGGGAAGTCTCACCATTCTTCCACATAAGAGATGAATTGTCAGTGCAGCAAGGAATCATCTTTAAAGGAGACAGGGCTGTTATACCTGAAGTTCTCAGAAGAGGCATATTGAAGACATTGCACTCTTCTCACTTAGGCATGGAAGGATGCCTACGTCGTGCACGAGAATAAGTTTATTGGCCAGGAATGAATGACCACATAAAAAATTACATAGCACAATGTGAAATATGTGCATCCTGCAATGATAAGCAACCAAAGGAGACATTACAACCTCATGAAATTCCACATAGGCCTTGGTCAAAAATAGGAACAGACTTGTTCACATGGAATGACAAAGAATACCTGATTACAGTGGACTATTTCTCTAACTTCTGGGAGGTTGATTTGGTGCAGGACACAAGGGCGAGAACAGTGATTAAAAAACTCAAGGCCCATTTTGCCAGGTATGGCATTCCAGATATCGTTTTCTCTGACAATGCAGCACAGTTTACGTCGGAAGAATTCAAAGCTTTCAGTAAGAAATGGGAATTTGAACACCAGACGTCTTCAAGATATCCTCAGAGAAATGGGAAAGCAGAGTCAGCAGTAAAAACGGCCAAAAGACTCCTGCAGAAAGCAAACCAGGCGGGTGCTGATGTATATCTGTCTATACTGGATCATAGAAACACACCCACCCAAGGCCTAGACAGCAGTCCGGCACAGAGGCTCATGAGTAGGCGTACAAAGACACTAGTACCAACTGCGTGTGATCTGTTAGAGCCAAAGCTGCTGGGAAACATCGAAGCTAAATTACAGAAGAATCAAGCTAGGCAAGCTTTCTATTACAATAAATCTGCAAAGGATCTGCCTGAGCTCCAGAGAAATGACAACATTCGGCTGCAGCCAAGCACCACATTTGACAAACACTGGCAAAAGGCAAAGGTTGTCCAGAAACTGGGACCTCGGTCTTACGAAATTCTAACAGATGACGGAAGAAGACTAAGGAGGAATCGAAGATATTTGAGGAAAACGCAAGAAAGAGATGATTCATGGCCTTTTGAACAGTATCCAGACACCCAAGACAACGAGGCAGCAAGTACAAGTCAGGAACCAACAGTGACAGCTGACCATCAGGGTGAGGACTCTGGCCAGAGACAGACAATATCAGAAGAACTACCAGATGTACCAGATGTAGAAAGTGACACATCTTATATTACCAGAGCTGGCATTATTAGCAAAAAGCCGGCGCACCTCAAAGATTATATCTAACTGGACGTACTAGGTTAATTTCTAACTTTGTCATAGTATACATTAGTTTAGTATCTTTTATTGTTCCTCTAGTTAAAAGAGAAAGGATGTAGCAATATGTTATATGTTCATGTGGCCTCTAGGGGTCTCACTACTTTTATGTGTGTTCTATATTCTTTGTTTGGAACTTGTTGGATGTTGTTGTACTCGGATTTCATGTAATGGAGGTTGAGACATGATGTGAATAAAGAGCCTGGAGATACTCACAGAGTGTGATTTATGACAGGATTCATCAAACAGAACACACCCTCTGCATACTTACATGTCCTTGCTCAGTGGAGGCCATGCCCCCAGTGTACTGGCCATGCCCCATATTGATGCTGGCCATCCATGCTCAAGATGCCTTCAATAGCCTCTCTGTTGCAGGCCAATCCCCCTCTTTGTTACGCCCATGCCCCCTTCGACTGCCTCTGCTACCCAGGCAGAATCCTCACATGTGACCCCAGCTCATCTCCACATTGCCACAGCAAAAACTGTTGTCCTGCAACCTGAGGTAATAATTTGACCCAGCAGCAGCCAGGTCCTGCAGGAGAGGAGAGAAGTGGAGGTTGATTCCGGGCCCTGACAGTGTCAACGCAGTCTCTCAGGGCAGTGAGTAACTGCAGTCTCAGGGCAGTCACTGCAGTCTCAGGACAGAGAGTGGCAGTCTCAGTGCGAGTGTGTGAGCCTGGAATGGCCCCCCTTTTTTGCCTCTGCTCACGGGGACCAGATTTGGCAGGTTCTGTATTCATCTGAACGTGCGGACGCGCGTTCATCTGAAATGCATTGTTTCCTCCTAGCCCTGGAACAGTTAATAGCCGTCAGACAATCAGGGACTGGCAGCTGATGTGAGTGCATGGGTCGCCGACATATAATGTTAGTCATGCGCCGCCGCGTTCCGCGCTGCCTATGACGACCGCCCACTCTTGACAAGAGCTTGCAGCTGCAAAATATATGCAGCTAACATGCTCCTGTCCACAGAGAGTGGGTGGTTGTGCCAGGTGATGGGATGCAAGTCACATAAAAGTGTGACTCCAGCCGAAGGATGAGGACAACGCTGGACCACAGCCGGGTGAGGAAGAAGGCGGAGGATGATGCTGGATTGCGGCCGGGTGAGGAGGAAGGTGGAGGATGACGCTGGATTGTGGCTGGGTGAGGTGGAAGGCGGAGGACGACGCTGAATCACGACCGAGTGGGGAGGAAGGTGGAGGACGATGCTGGATCGCAGCTGGGTGAGGAGGAAGGTGGAGGATGACGCTGGACCGTGGCTGGGTGAGGAGTAAGGCGGAGGTCGATGCTGGATCGCGATCGAGTGAGGAGGAAGGAGGAGGATGATGCTGGATCGGGGCCGGGTGAGGAGGAAGGCGGAGGACGACGCTGGATCACAGCTGGGTGAGGAGGAAGGCGGAGAATGATGCTGAATAGCGGCCGGGTGAGGAGAAAGGCGGAGGACGACGCTGGACCGTGGCTGGGTGAGCAGGAAGGAGGGCCGCGGCCGTGTGAGGAGGAACTTTTTTTGTATTACAGGCCGCAATATAGGGATAGACAAATCCCCCGATGGGCTCCAGATCCTCATGGGCCCCCATGCTGGATATAGAGATGGCCCACCAGTAACCTTGGGCCTACTCTATATCTGACCATGGGCCTAACAGAAACCACAGCCACGCATCGCAAAACAAGGGTATTAAGATGGCCGCCAGTAATTGAGCGGGATGAGGGACAGCGCACAGGAGGAGAGGACAGCTCACAGAAGGTCCTGATGGAGCAACTGATGTTTGCCGAAAATACAATGTGAACAGAGCCTAAGGTTAGGTTCACATTGCGTTGTTGCTGTCTGTTACAATGGAAACGTTAATGGTTTTCGTTGTAACTGACAGCAAAAGTAGCATTTTAAGCCCTTTTTGAGCGCATACATTTTTGTTAGCTCAAAAATGTACGCGCTACATGGAGATAGTCAGATGATAGGATAGATGGATAGAAGATAGATAGATAGATAATGTAGATAGATAGAATAGCTGCATTGATCTTACCTGTGTCCCAGCTCTCACACTGCTGCTTCCTGGTTGTTAGGTGAATATTCATGAGATTAATGAGCGGCAGTGGAAGCAGGAGAGAGCGGGGACACGGGTAATGCTGCGCTCGCTTCTATCTTTCTATCTTATCATCTTTCTATCCTGTCTTCTATCTATCTATCTATCTATCTATCTATCTATCTATCTATCTATCTATCATATCATCTATCGCAAACGCAATATAACGCAATGCTGTAGATTTGTACAAATCTGTAGCATAACATTATATTGCGTTTGTTTGCTAAACGGACATAAAAACTCTGCAGTCAGCGTCTGCCTGTGCATTTCAACAAACGCATACTTGCACATGCATGCCTATTTTGGCATGCCGTTTGTTGAATGCAAACCTATGGAGGCATAAACGTCTCCGTTACACTGTGTTTTTGCTGCTGTCAAACGGACAGCAGAATAGCAATGCGAACCTATCCTTAAAGTGACAGATATTTATCTCCTTTAAGGACAAAAGTAGCACAAATAATAATGTGATCTTGGTTAATTCGGGTTATCCATCCAGGACCTTTGTATTTTTTTTCTTAAGGGGCTAAGAATTCACAGGCAAGTAGTTAACTACCTGCATGTTCTGCCTGATGCCGATTTGTGGTCACAGACACTCCTGACGGTCATTCTGCTTAATTTGATCTCACCGTTGAGAGAGGTGAGGGTAATGCTTCTCATGATTTCAGCAGATATGCAGAACAATAAGTCAACTATTCTCTAATTCCTCCCTTTTAACCAAAAGCACAATATTGTTAAAGATATTTTATCTAATAGAGTGGATCTGTTATGTATTGTGCAGCTTTTACATTCTAATTTAAAAGAAATTATTATTAGTTCGCATTAATACTTTAATTCATTACTTGTAAAAAAAAAAAAAATTCTATTTAGAATCATTGTTTATGACACAGTGTGATCAGCAGTGCTAAATGGGTGTGGTTGGGGCGTGTATATGGGTGTGACTAGTTGTGAAATGGTTGTGGTCAGAGGCGTGACCTGAAATTTGCCGCGGCGAGCTGGGCGTGCCTCCTACTTCGTCCCTCTTTCCATTCTTCAAAAGTTAAGAGGTATGGAATAGTACAAATTTTTCTAATGATCTTTTTATCCTTAGGCTGTGACACCATGATAAAGACTAGGTAGAGTGTGAGCGTTTCACAATTCCTGTATTCTACCAACTGTATTAATAAAATAATACGTCCATTTTATGTCATCCAAGGCGTGTGTAGTGAATGTGAATATATGCCTACGACGGTGACAAGGGGGTATCTTCTATGTCTTGAGGAAAGAAGGTTTAACCCCTTAACCCCCAAGGTTGGTTTGCACATTAATGATTGGGCCAATTTTTACAATTCTGACCACCGTCCATTTATGAGGTTATAACTCTGGAATGCTTCAAAGGATCCCGGTGATTCTGACATTATTTTCTCGTGACATATTGTATTTCATGATGGTGGTAAAATGTCTTTGATGTTACTTGCGTTTGTGAAAAAAATGGAAATTTGGGGATCATTTTGAAAATGCCGCAGTTTTCCAACTTTGAATTTTTATGCCCTTAAATAAGAGAGATATATCACACAAAATACTTAAGTCACATTTCCCACATGTCTACTTTACATCAGCACAATTTTGGAACCAAAATTTTTTTTGTTAGGGAGTTATAAGGGTTAAAAGTTGACCAGCAATTTCTCATTTTTACAACACCATTTTTTTTAGGGACCCCATCACATTTGAAGTCACTTTGAGGGGTCTATGATAGAAAATAACCAAGTGTGACACCATTCTAAAAACTGCACCCCTCAAGGTGCTCAAAACCACATTCAAGAAGTTTATTAACCCTTCAGGTGTTTCACAGGAATTTTGGGAATGTTTAAAAAAATATCAACATTTAACTTTTTTTCACAAAAAATTTACTTCAGCTCCAATTTGTTTTATTTTACCAAGGGTAACAGGAGAATTTAAACCACAATAGCTGTTGTAAAATTTGTCCTGAGTACGCCGATACCCCATATGTGGGGGTAAACCACTGTTTGGGCGCATGGCAGAGCTCGGAAGGGAAGGAGCGCCGTTTGACTTTTCAATGCAAAATTGACTGGACTTGAGATTGGATGCCATGTCGCGTTTGGAGAGCCCCTGATGTGCCTAAACATTGAAACCCCCCACAAGTGACACCATTATGGAAAGTAGACCCCCTAAGGAACTTATCTAGATGTGTGGTGAGCACTTTGACCCACCAAGTGCTTCACAGAAGTTTATAATGTAGAGCCGTAAAAATAAAAAATCATATTTTTTCACAAAAATGAACTTTTCGCCTCCAATTTTTTTCTATTTTACCAAGGGTACCGGAAGAAATTAGACCCCAAAAGTTGTTATGCAACTTTTCCTGAGTATGCCGATACCCCATATGTGGGGATAAACCACTGTTTGGGCGCATGGCAGAGCTCTGAAGGGAAGGAGCGCCGTTTGGAATGCAGACTTAGATGGATTGGTCTGCAGGCGCCACGTTGCATTTGCAGAGCCCCTGATGTACTTAAACAGTAGACCCCACAAGTGACCCCATATTGGAAACTAGACCCCCCAAGAAACATATCTAGATGTGTTTTGACAACTTTGAACCCCCAAGTGTTTCACTACAGCTTATAACGCAGAGCAGTGAAAATAAAAAATCTTTTTTCTTCCACAAAAATTATTTTTTAGCCCCCGGTTTTGTAATTTCCCAAGGGTAACAGGAGAAATTGGACCACAAAAGTTGTTGTACAATTTGTCCTGAGTACGCTGACACCTCATATGTTGGGGTAAACCCCTGTTTGGGCGCACGGGAGAGCTCGGAGGGGAAGTGGCACTGTTTTACTTTTTCAATGCAGAATTGTCTAGAATTGAGATCGGATGCCAGGTTGCGTTTGGAGAGCCCCTGATGTAGCTAAACAGTGGAAACCCCCGAATTCTAACTGAAACCCTAACCCAAACACACCCCTAACCCTAATCCCAACCATAGCCCTAACCACACCCATAACCCAAACATGCCCCTAGTCCTAATCCCAACCACACCCCTAACCCCAACACACCCTTGACCCTAATTCCAACCCTAACTACACCCCTAACTCCAACACACCCCTAACCCTAATCTCAACCATAACCCTAACCACATCCCTATCCCTAATCCCAACCCTAATTCCAACTGTAAATGTAATCCAAACCCTAACTTTAGCCCTAACCCTAACTTTAGCCCCAACCCTAACCTTAACTTTAGCCCCAACTCTAACCCTAACTGTAGCCCCAAGCCTATCCCTAACTTTAGCCCCAACCATAACTGTAGCCCCAACCCAAACTGTAGCTCCAACCCTAACTGTAGCCCCAACTCTAAGTGTAGCCATAACCCTAACTTTAGCCCCAACCCTAACTTTAGCCCCAACCCTAACCCTAACTTTAGCCCCAACCCTAACCCTAACGGGAAAATGGAATTAAATATTTTTTTTTATTTTATTATTTTTCCCTAACTAAGGGGGTGATGAAGGGGGGTTTGATTTACTTTTATAGTGGGTTTTTTAGCGGATTTTTATGATTGGCAGCCGTCACACACTAAAAAAAGCTTTTTATTGCAAATAAAAGTTTTTGCGTCTCCACATTTTGAGAGCTATAATTTCCATATTTTGGTCCATAGAGTCATGTGAGGTCTTGTTTTTTGCGGGACGACTTGATGTTTTTATTGGCACCATTTTCGGGCACGTGACTTTTCTGATCGCTTTTTATTCCGATTTTTGTGAGGCAGAATGACCAAAAACCAGCTATTCATGAATTTCTTTTTCTTTTTTTTTTTTTTTTGGGGGGGGGGCCTTATACCGTTCCACGTTTGGTGAAATTGATAAAGCAGTTTTATTCTTTGGGTCAGTACGATTACAGCGATACCTCATTTAAATTTTTTTTTATGTTTCGGTGCTTTTATACGATAAAAACAATTTTTATATAAAAAAATAGGTAGATCATGAGTAAGACTTCATAGTTGAAACGCGTTGATCCTCCTCACTGGTGTGCAATGTGTTTGCTATGTAAAGATTTTTCTTGTTGAAGAACTTTTTATCGCTTTAGTTGTCTAATAAAGTCTCACAAAGTCTGATCTGCCTCCACCTCCGGCTGGATCATTTCTCTTTTTGTCTGCATTTGCTGTGGGCGCTCACCCCGAACCGTGCTGGGCGTTGGCAGGTCTGGGGATTTCGTCTAAGACTGGTAAGCTGACTACATTCCTTTTTTCTTTAGTTTTATAGGTCGGGTCGTTACGGACGCGGCAATACTAAATATGTGTACTTTCATTGTTTTTGTTATTTAGATAAATAAATGTATTTATTGGAACAATATATATTTTTTTCTTTATTTAGGATTTTTTTTTTTCTACACATGTAATTTATTTTATATTTTTTTACTTTTTTACATTGCCCCGGGAAGGGGGGGGGCAGCATTGTATAGTGACAGATCGCTGATCTGACACTTTGCAGTGCACTGTGTCAGATCAGCGATCTGACAGGCACTGCAGGGAGGCTTCCCGGCCACCTCCCCGCAGGACCCGGAAGGCCCCCTGCAGCCATTTTGGATCCGGGGCCTGCAGGGAGGAGGAGGTAGGAGACCCTCGGAGCAACGCGATTGCATCGCGTTGCTCCGGGGGTCTCAGGGAAGCACGCAGGGAGCCCCCTCCCTGCACGATGCTTCCCTGTGCCACCGGAACACTGCAATAATCTTTGATCGCAGTGTGTTGGGGGTTAATATGCTGGGAGCGGTCCATAATCGCTCCTGGCACATAGTGCCGGATGTCAGCTGTAATAATCAGCTGACACCTGGTGGCGATCGGCCACGCTCCTCCCGTGAGCGCGGCCGATCGACTATGACGTACTATCCCATCACTGGGAATTAAGTCCTAGGTCACCTCGACGGGATAGTACGTCATATGGGATTAAGGGGTTAATCATTATCCCACATGGTGCTTCTTTACTGTAAGAAAATTGAGACTATGAAACTCTGCCACATAATGTTATAATGGTCAAGTTGAAGGAGGGCCTGTATATATTTCTAGATAAATATAATATTACAGGTTATGAATACTAGATTTTGAAGATAGGACATTGATCCATGCGACTAGTCTGATTGCTATATGTAGATTAAGAAAGGCATTTTTCCTCATATTGGGCAGTTAGCATCTGGCTCATGGGGTTTTTGCCTCTTCTGAATAAACTTATAGGGTGTAGATTTAACTCTATAGAGTTTCAACCTTAAATCTATGAAAATTTCTGCTACATTCACTTGAAAAGGGCTAAGCTGCAATACCAGACCAAGACCATGGACGGAATTTGTACTGTTTCTGTAAAACTGCAGCATTTTTTGCCTAATAATCCCTCTAAATGTATTTCTTGCTGTAAACTTAATGAAAATGACACTCACCCACTGTCACTGCTGTTCCCACACAGAAGAGCATCCAGCGCTCCTTCCAAGTAGTAAAAGTTAGCTATATTGACATAGAAAATAAAAAATGAAGAAACCTAACATACATTTGTTTGTAAAACAACGCTTATCTACAGCCTATGTCCACTTAGCACACAATTTCACACTTTCTGTAGAGCGCTGAACTTCCTAGGCTAAAAAAAATAGACCCAGTTTGGTAGACTTATAAAATGTTAGCATTTAGAAAAATTGTCAATGTTACCCATAGTAATCATCTCTGGGAGATTAATAAATAAAAGCCCAGACCTGATTGGGTCTACAGTTTGCATAGCCATAGTTGCCTACTGTCCCAGATTTCCTAGGAGTCTAAAGGAAGTGGAGTTTATGTAAACTCTGCCCAAAAGTGGGTGTTCTGGGGGTGTGCAATGTGGGTTTTCTGGGGGTGTGCAATGGGGGTTTCTCGGTGGGGGCTGGGTTAGGGACAGGGCTTTAAGGGAACATGTCACCAGTTTTTTTATGTATGAACCAATACCACCACCTTCCATAGCGCCTGTCTTGATTCTTCTGTATATCCCCAAAAAAACCTTTTGAAGTGCAGTGGGAGGATGGCGTTTAGCATGAGAGAGGCAAGACAAGCGCTACTGCACGGACGCCCATCGGACTGAACCGTCTGAATTTGCATAGCTCGCTAGAGCATTTCAAAAGGTTTGTTGGGGAATATACATGGGAGTCATGATTACATAATATACAACTTTCTGGAATGCAGCACAGGCTTTGAGGAAGGTTGTGGTATTGGTTCATACATAAAAAAAAACTGGTGACAGGTTCCAATTAAACATCCCAGAAATGTTGCCAATTAATGCATGTTGATGTGAGGTCTATGTATTTCATCTCTTGGGCAGACAATCACCATCCAGGTTTTGTCCAGAGTGCTGTCAACAATGACATCATTCGCCACCCCGGTCATTTCATATGACATCTCATGGATGTTTTGATTGTGAGGACTTCAGAACTTTGTCTGTGAAGAAGCTACAAAAACATCAAAGTTGGATTCTATAAAAAGTACATTGGGGAGGTTAATTATTGCATTACATTTTTATGGGGTCTCTGGACTCCCCCTTAACAGATGATGTCGAGGAAAAGGAAGGTCTGGCAGTTTGAAATATCTGGCAGCAGCTTTTTTCCCTTTCCCCCATAAAGAATGGCAAACATTTATGTGGATAAGGTTGTCAGGAGACATAGGCCCCAATTCATCAAGATCAGTGATGGTCATACCGGTCTTGATGAGGGTGGCATACTGGAGACAGGCGCTCTTGATTCATTAAGATGCACACATGAAAACACTAAATATCATTAAAAAAATTGTGCACCTCAATGTTGCGCAAAATTATGGCATTCAAAGTTAACTTGCACTTTAAGTAATGCAGATTTAATGTATTTACACTGAATTTGTGATTTCACTTACACTCATCATTGAGGTAGGTAGACCAGTCTATAGATATGTTGGTGAACATGTCGGTATTATTGTATAAGGTCGAGTTGTCGTCAAATTCCATAGAATAGATGGTCTGATTTCTGTAATATTCATAGGCTTCCTCAGATGGTGGCCAGCGTACACATTTCTGTCTCAGATTTCCCATAAACAGCTGAAGACCAATTAGTGCAAAAACGGCCAAACAGAAGACTGTGAGGATCATCACATCTCCCAGCTTTTTCACAGACTGCATGAGGGCCCCAACAATGGTCTTTAAGCCTGGAACAGGTAAAGCAGAATATATGTTATCTTCACCACACCCCATGTCTAAATCACAAAATAAGCTCTAATGGAAGGAGGAGCTCTAGTTAAAGCATGCAAAAGGTGAACTCATGGAACGGTCATGGAGGAATCACATATATAAAATCTGACCATGGTGCACATCCGCATATAGTCTGTATGTTCTCTGCATTTGCATGGTGGTTCAGTGGTTACTACTGCCTGACAAACAACACTGAGGACTTGGCCATGATACACAAAAGAAAATTATGTTCCTTTTAGGTGCTGCTTGACACTGCAGCACTCTTTACCACCTGATAGAAGGTCCTTGTGGTCCTGTGAGGACCGTATCTCAGTACATATTCTCAATACCCATTAAATGGAACCTCAATTTGGCCCAATAGCAATTACATGAGATACCTCTACATTCCACGCTCCCTTGGGTATTATTTGGAGTTTTATTTTGTCTACAGGCAATTGTGGGTTTCCTTCAACGTTCTCCAATTTCTTCCCACATTCCAAAGAACACACTGATAAATTAAAGGGGTATTTACCTCTCAAATATTTATGGCATAGCAACATATAAGATGAAATACACCTTTAAATTCCCTCTAAAACATATGTGTGTGTTTTAGCTACTGAAATTAGGTTGTGGGCTCGATTTGGGATAGGACATGATAGGACTGATTAAAAGCTGTGATGGTGGCATAAAATAGGTTGGCACTACAGAAACCACAAGAACAGGGGCGTACCTACTGTATATTGGTGCAGGAGCTGCAGTTGTGCACAGGGCCTTGGAAGCTAGGTTCCTTTGGCCAATATGAAAAGACCAGTTTTGCAGGAGGCCCATGAGTTTCAAGTTACGCCACTGCACAGGGATATATATGTGTCCCAGCAGATATCTCAGAATACTATAGATGGATAAACCCCTGGTAATGTACAATATTATAAACTTCCAATTACTGTCTCCAGCTCAACCTACATGTGGCATGTTTCATTTTTGACAAGTGAGACAAATTTTCTCTACCATACAACATGGCGGAACTACTAGTACTATTCTCACTGAGGTCTCCACAATTGCCAAGATTTTTGGATATGCTCCCTGGTTACCTTATTCTGGATAAAATATGAATGCAGCCATGCCCGTTTTGTTACGCCAGATCAAATGTACAGTGCCATAGGTTGTATATTTACAGTTGGCTTCAGCATCTGTACGAGCTATATAAACAGCCAAAAAAAGGATAAAATAAAATTCCTGACATCTTACTAACTAAAATAGGGACATGGGCAAGATCCAATTAAGGGTTATGAATAAGCACAGGAGGTTATTGGGGGTCAGTGAAGTCAGGAAACAAACATGGACAATTCTTGTAAATGATACTGAAGACAACCGGTGCGGAGGTGTGAATCTGTGAAACTGATACTAACAACTTGGTGTTAACTATTTAATGACAGGAGATGTCCCACTATATAAAGTTCCAACTGGGGAAAACCTTATTTCACAATCTACAGAAAGCCTATGTATTAAATGCCATAGACGTAACCTTACTAAACACTAGTGATGAGCAAGCGTGCTCGAATAAGGTGTTATCCAAGTATGCTACTGTGCTAATAGAGTGTCGTCGGCGTGCTAGAATACTATGTTTGAGTCACTGCGGCTGATCGACAGCCACAACACATGCAGGGATTGTCTGTTTGTTAGGCTGTTGAATAACTGAGATATGCAGCCGCATGGACTCGAACATAGTATTTGAGCACGCCCAAGATACTCTATTAGCACACGAGTGTGCTTGGATAACGCATTATCCAAGCATGTAATCACTACTAAACACCTATATTGTATAGATCTGTAATACAGAACTTATAGGAATCTATGAGTCGGTGCTGTACCTACATATGTATTCACATTCTGACCTGCAAAATTAATGATCGTGACTTGTCCATTATATGCTAAATGATGGCAGTATAAAAATACTTGTAGGAAATAATAAATTCCCAATTTAGAGGCAAGGCACGGCAGCACTCAGGGTGTCCATAAGGTGACATCACAGTGCAATAGAGAATCTACATGCAAAGTAAAGGCCTCCATACACATTAACTAAAATTATCCAAATCCGCAAATTTTGGTGGGAGTGGCTGACCATCAGACGTGTAGTGGGACCTCCTGATCATTCCACCAACAGATGATGTCAGGGAAGTGAAGGATCAAGCAGTTGGAACAGCCAATCCTTTCGTTTTCAGGGAGGTAAGTCTGACAGCTGCCTTCCCTTCTCCCCATTCAAAACACATGAAGGCTCAAAGTCAAGCATCTTGAGAAAGATAGCTGTCTGCACAATGAAAGATCGGTCAACATTTAGATCGTAGCTCATGTTTATGACCAGCTCTACGCACTCGAAGCTATGGGAGAACATGAGAATTAGGCGCCAATAGGTCAGCAAGCTTTCTTGCAAACTTGAAGAAAACATATTAAAGAGCTCATAAATGATAAACAGGATATAAAATGATACAAACCTGGAATTACAGTGATTGTTTTAAGTGCACGAAGGACACGGAATGTCCTGAGAGCAGATACATTCCCCAGATCCACAAATTCTGTGGTATAACTGGAAAGATAATAAAACATGGGAATACCCTAAGATGTTTGATCTCTAGACAGGAAACCAAAGCCGAACAGCCACAATCCATGCATTAGTGTGTCATGCAGATTTTTATTCTAATGTGTGTGTTGGCCTTAAGGGTCACTGGAACCTCTACATGTTTTATTGCAACACACAAACCTTTATTGGCAAACTAAATAACCAATCAAATACATTATTATTGAGACAAATGAGCAACAGTTTGTTAGATGTATAAAACTCCCTCCCCACCTATACATTTTAGACAACTGTTGGCCGCAAGATGGATGGTGAATCATTCAGTCAGTAACTATTTGGCCTGGCTCTCCCATACACAGGAGTACTTATTCTACTGAGAGTTCCTGTGTTATCTATAAGAGAGCCACTGCCAGACTTCTCTGGTGGCAGGTTAGCTTTAGAGAAGAAAAAGATCAGCAATCCAAAATCGGATTCTAGATCCTTAAGTATTCCAACAATCAACTGTCGAGAGCCCCCATAGTCAAAAGACTGTCAGCTGATTCAACTGTTCAGACGACATTAGTCTAGTGTATATAGGGGTCTTAAGTCTAGTCTTCCATATAGAAGTACAGATTGCAGTTTTAACATTATGATGTCCGTGGGGTTGTTATGTACAAATTAAGTCTTCATATCCTAAGCATAGCATTAAAATGCTTTACATACGTATGTGGCCTAAATGAAACCTTATAAACATGGGTCAGTTTATACTGGGTGCTAAAGATCTCTTGATGTAACCAGATATGTTAGAGGATCAGTGAAGGTCATCAGTCATCAGGAACCACATCATTATTAACCTCTGATATGACTTTTGGACATCTATGACTCTTTGATGATTATAGAAATACCCATTTAAGGCTACTTTCACACTAGCGTTGTACGACGCACCTCGCAATGCGTCGTTTTGTAGAAAAAACGCATCCTGCACAATTGCTTGCAGGATGCGTTTTTTCTCCATAGACTAACATTAGCGACGCATTGCGACGCTTTGCCCCACGTTGTGTTGCGTCGGACCGTCGAAACCAAAAAACGTTGCATGTAACGTTTTTTGGTGCGTCGTGTCCGCCATTTCCGACCACGCATGCGCGGCCGGAACTCCACCCCCTCCTCCCCGCAGCTCAGAATGGGGCAGCGGATGTGTTGAAAAACTGCATCTGCTGCCCCCGTTGTGCGGCGCTTTCACATTATGCGTCGGTACGTCGCAACTTCGCATTGTGACGTGCGTTGTACGATGCTAGTGTGAAAGTAGCCTAATCTAGTAATGTTTTTTACATAAAGTTCTTCTCAAAATGTTGTTTGTATTTGCCAATAGTCTTGATTTTACTGCCTGGTCAGTCTCACAATTTGAAGTGGGTTTATTTAAACCAAGCCCAAAAGTGAACATTCATTGCTGTTCCTGGTGTGGTGCTCATATACCCTGAATTTTCAGGTGTAAATATTAGTAAGGATAATGTCAGTGGCTGCACTGATAGCTCTTATGAAGGCATGGATAACTTACAATACAGATATAATTTGCTAGCACTCTTTTTGAAAACAGTGGCGGGATCCTGGTCAATTGCACAGAGCTTGATACTGGGATCGGATATGGTTTTATTGGTCAATCCCTACCTACCTCAGTTACATTGTCTATCTTAGATGGCTCTTGGAGTGAAACATGATATTATATTTCTATTTCATATTTTTTCCGTCTCTTCTGGATAGCCTTCATTTGAAGAGCTTTATGTCAGATATAAATTTCCCAGTAGCACAAACTTTTTATACATAAAAGTACGTCATGCAATGCATTCTAAGTTTGGCACTGAGCCCCTAGGGCTCCAAAATTTAAAGAGCTTTTTGGAACTACTGATTTACAGAAGCCCCCCACCTAAGTATATATACTACTGCAGACTTGCTCCGTAAGAGTATTTGCTAAAACTAATGCAAAATGGGTGGCAGATATACCCGATTTGTCAGAACGGTGTAAGGATGTGAAGGATAACTTTTACTTTTGTAGTAAGTATGTGGATCGCCGCACAAGGGCCGTGGGGTACTCGGTAACGGGTTCTTCGGTTCAGAGGGGGATGTCACGGTGGCTGACCCGGTCCGTGGCCCTGAGACGTCCGTGTAAAAAGGGAAAGGTCTTTAAAGGGATAAAGTTTATGTTCGTGATGCCACCTGTGGTATTCGGTCAGGGTGACCGACGCTGCTTTAAGGGGTTTGCTGGGGTGATGTTATGGCAACTAGATGGTATACCTTCCCACAGGTGAAGTATGTCCCCAGGGCTTCCTGGTGAGTAGATGGTGGTATGGTGAGAGGCACAGAGAAGAACGAGGACACAAGGTTGCAGTCTCTTCACCTTTACTGAAGACTTCAGCATCCACAGTCCAGAGCACCAGATCACAGGGCAGGTCCAGTTGGTTTGGAGGCAAGTCCAGAGTCCCCTTGTCCGGGTGGAAATCAGTAGCCTTCCCTTGCACTGCGGGCGGTGGTGTAGTATGACTGGTGACTTAAGCCTGTTTATAGGGTCTCTTAGATAACCCGGCTCTGTAGATGTCACCGTGCCTCCTGGGTGTAGGTGCGGACAGGTAACCTGCAAATAGCTGTCCTGCCGGTCTCTGAAATAAGGCGTAGAGGTCCTTACTCCCTTGGTGTTCCGGCTACCGGGATTTTGCGCCTCAGAAAGAGGCAGCCTGAGCGGGGCTGGTCCCCTTCTGGTATGCTCTTCTTTGCTTCGACTTCCTTCACGCTCGCTGCAATACAATTCTGCCTTTCAATGTCTCATTCTGGGAGCTGCAGCTCTGAGGGCATGCACAGCTCCTTGGACCCTCTGTCCTCCTCAGACTACTGTCTGGAACTTCCTAACAGAACTCCTGACTGGAGCTCTGTCAGGAACTGACTCCTGTCTGGAACTGACTACCTTTCTCTACAGACTACCAGTTACATATACAGTCATGGCCAAAAGTATTGACACCCCTGCAATTCTGTCAGATAATATTCATTTTCTTCCTGAAATTGATTGCAATCACAAATTCTTTGGTATTATTATCTTCATTTAATTTGTCTTAAATAAAAAAACACAAAAGAGAATGAAGCAAAAAGCAAAACATTGGCCCATTTTTGGAGTTTTGTGTGAAATGATCAGACAAAAGTATTGGCACCCTCAGCCTAATACTTGGTTGCACAACCTTTAGCCAAAACAACTGCGACCAACCGCATCCGGTAACCATCAATGAGTTTCTTACAATGCTCTTCTGGAATTTTAGACCATTCTTCTTTGGCAAACCGCTCCAGGTCCCTGATATTTGAAGGGTGCCTTCTCCAAACTGCCATTTTTAGATCTCTCCACAAATGATCTATGGTATTCAGGTCTGGACTCATTGCTGGCCACCTTAGAAGTCTCCAGTGCGTTCTCTCAAACCATTTTCTAGTGCTTTTTGATGTGTGTTTTTGGTCATTGTCCTGCTGGAAGACCCATGACCTCTGAGGGAGACCCAGCTTTCTCACACTGTGCCCAACATTATGCTGCAAAATTTGTTGGTAGTCTTCAGACTTCATAATGCCATGCACACGGTCAAGCAGTCCAGTGCCAGAGGCAGCAAAGCAACCCCAAAACATCAGGGAACCTCTGCCATGTTTGACTGTAGGGACCGTGTTCTTTTCTTTGAATGCCTCTTTTTTTCTCCTGTAAACTCTATGTTGAGGCCTTTGCCCAAAAAGCTCTACTTTTGTCTCATCTGACCAGAGAACAATCTTCCAAAACGTTTTAAGCTTTTTCAGGTAAGTTTTGGCAAACTCCAGCCTGGCTTTTTTATGTCTCGGGGGGTCTTCCTGGGTCTCCTACCATATAGTCCCTTTTCATTCAGATGCCGACGGATAGTATGGGTTGACACTGTTGTACCCTCGGACTGCAGGGCAGCTTGAACTTGTTTGGATGTTAGTCGAGGTTCTTTATCCAACATCCGCACAATCTTGAGTTGAAATCTCTTGTCAATTTTTCTTTTCCGTCCACATCTAGGGAGGTTAGCCACAGTGCCATGGGCTTTAAACTTCTTGATGGCACTGCGCACGGTAGACACAGGAACATTCAGGTCTTTGGAGATGGACTTGTAGCCTTGAGATTGCTCATGCTTCCTCACAATTTGGTTTCTCAAGTCCTCAGACAGTTCTTTGTTCTTCTTTCTTTTCTCCATGCTCAATGTGGTACACACAAGGACACAGGACAGAGGTTGAGTCAACTTTAATCCATGTCAACTGGCTGCAAGAGTGATTTAGTTATTGCCAACACCTGTTAGGTGCCACAGGTAAGTTACAGGTGCTGTTAATTACACAAATTACAGAAGCATCACATGATTTTTCGAACAGTGCCAATACTTTTGTCCACCCCTTTTTTATGTTTGGTGTGGAATTATATCCAATTTGGCTTTAGGACAATTCTTTTTGTGTTTTTTCATTTAATACAAATTAAATGAAGATAATAATACCAAATAATTTGTGTTTGCAATCATTTTCAGGAAGAAAATGAGTATTATGTGACCGAATTGCAGGGGTGTTAATACTTTTGGCCATGACTGTATGTGGGGAGTGTCCTAATAAATAGGAGCAGAAGCTCCCCCTGGTGGCCTGGAGTGTGAAATGTGTTGAATGCTTGTGATGCCTAGATGCAGTTATCCTTCTTTGCCTCCAAACGTAGCATCACTCTCCCCAAGAGGAAAGCAATACCACTGCGACGACCAGGACCCTGGGGCGCCGCATATGCAAGGGACTACTTAATTTAATCTAAAGTCCTTAATTCCTTATTATACTCCTGAAAACCTTAAGAAAATATTTGCCTCTTCATGTGATCGCAAGGCTGAGAAAATATCCTTTCATACATTCAGTTTGGTCATCCCCTAAAGTGCTTCCTTTCTGGTCGAATATGCTTCCTGTTTATGCACAAGCAATTTTGGTACCCTGCCTCTCAATTCTGCTTATTGGGAGTTATAAATTACCTTACTACTGGGTCCTATGAAAAGGATTTTTTTTTGTGCTAGAAAGGTCATTGTCATGGCATGGAAATATGCAAAGTCCCTTTCTGGGTCTCACTTGATCTGTCTAGTGGATAAATATATTCCAATGTACAAACTATATATTAATCGAAAATGCTCCTAAAAATTAGAAAAACTAAGGGGGAAACGGTTGGAGGTGATAGAAACAGTTATGTAAATGTTCTGACTAGTCACATGGCCTGCGGGTTCTTCGCATATCCATGATATTGTCTCACAGATGGTGATGGATGAGGAAATATAACTCGGATGGATCTCTATGAAGTTATATGAATGGTCCGAGTGCATGGTTGTCTGCGTCATTAGTGCTCGGGATTGCTTAAGTTCTGTACATATGCCTTCAATTCCTACAAGTGATACTATCAAAAATACTATCTTCCTAGATAATTTTCTTAAAGAGGTTGTCCGGAACTTTAACATTGATGGCCTATCCTTAGGATAGGTCATCAATGTCTGATCAGTGGGGTGCAACAACGGGTAACCCAGCCTATCAGCTCTTCCCGGTGTCGATGGCAGCTGGTACTGCTCAGTTATTAAGATGCACAGCTCCAACAACTGTACAGTGGCTGTAGCTGGATATTGAATATCTACCCTTATTTAAATCAGTAGGGGGTAAATGTGCAGTATTCAGCCGCTGTCACTTTTCCGTCGACGGAGCTGTGTGATACAGCTCCGTAACTGAGCAGATCCAACCTCCGACGTCACTGGCAACAGCTGTTTGGCAGGGTGCAGGGTGTTGCACGTCATGCCCACCAATCAGACACCGATGACCTATCCTAAGGATAGCCTATTAATGTTAAAGTCCAGGATACCCCCTTTAAATAATTTAATAGTTTATAACTAGCTTATACTATAAGATTGAAAATTATTCTCAAACTCTTTGAGATCTGATAATGATTGATTTTATTGATATGTAAAAAATTCTAAACTAAAATTTTTAAATAAAAAAATATTGTAAGTATGATAGCAACCTTTGCTTACATACATCTCTTTAAGTATTATCAGTCTTTGTGTTTAGTTATTATAATACCAAAATGATATTAAAAAACAGTATATTGGATGCAAAAACAACAATATTAATACCGTAGATTAAAATATTAACAGAGGGTGATTAGGTTTTTGAAAATTAGCCAAGCAGTAAAATGATGGGTAAGCAAGTTAGTGACCACAACAGCGTCTACCTTCCACTTACGCCATTACAATGACACAGAAATCCAGCCAGTTCCATGGATCCCTGAGGAATGTAAAATTGTCGATGCAAAATCCTCGGGCAAAGATCTTTATCAAAGACTCAAAAGTGTAAATGCCTGTGAACATGTACCTAGAATGACACAGATAAAGAAAATAGGTTTCCCATTAATTACTGTACACATTAGTCAGACATCCTACAGTAGACTCAGTTCACATGTCCACGTTGCTAATTCGTAAGTGGTTTTGACATTGCTGTGTACTATGCTCAATTTAAGGAGCGCTTTTGGGACACTTTTTCAGGAGGATTCTAGCAGATGTTGTGTGCACATATTCTTACGTGCAGTTCTTTTTCTTCTGTTTTAAAAAGAAAAAAAAAAGGAACACAGACAATCACAATAAAAATCAATGTGTCTGCTTCCATGCGAAACCGGATCCCATTTCCATTTGTCTATATGAACAGAGCCTTAGAAAAACAGTTGTCAATGTACAAAGAGTCCCCAATGCATGAGATGCAATTACTTCCTCTAAATGCTTATTCATCTTATCAATACCGGTCTTAGGTTATATGGTTCCCCATGAAGACCAAACCATTGACACCCTGAATCAGTGCCTGATTATTATTATTACCATATAGTACCCAAACAGCATTGTATAGGATGCTCACCCTATACAGGCACCATTTGTTGCAATACACAAATAAAAGTTTGGGGTACAAAACCCGAGTTCCTTAGTCATTAGGCTGAATGGGACCCTCTTCAGAAGTGACGTTATACAGTGCAGACCAAAAGTTTGGACACACCTTCGCATTTGAAGATTTTTCTGTATTTTCATGGCTATGAAAATTGTACATTCACACTGAAGGCATCAAAACTATGAATTAACACATGTGAAATTATATACTTAAAGGGAACCCGTCACCCCGTTTTTTCAAGATGAGATAAAAATAGCGTTAAATAGGGGCAGAGATGTGCTTTACATTAGTGTATTTTGTGAGCCTTTATTCCCCACCTATGCTGCCGAAATACCTTTGTAAAGTCGCCGTTTTGGGCAGTCACTCACGCTGGACTGGTCATATGGGCGTGGTGACATCGCTGTTTCTCCCCCAGATCTTGCTCATCTTTCCGTTGGTGGCGTAGTGGTTTGCGCATGCCCAACAGGCGAATCCACTGCGCAGCTGAAGGAAAAGAGCGCGATCTGCGCTATTCAGCCATTTATCGGTGGGCGCGGCCATCTTTGTGAGGCCGCGCGTGCGCAGATGGTACTGCTCAGCTTCCCGGGGCTTCAGGAAAATGGCCGCGGGATGCCACGTGTGTGCAGATGGAGATCGCGGCGGCCATTTTCCTGAAGCCGAGATGCGAACTACGGATAAACGGCTGAATAGCGCAGATCGCGCTCTTTTCCTTCAGCTGCGCTGTGGATTCGCCTGTTGGGCATGCGCAAACCACTACGCCACCAACGGAAAGATGAGCAAGATCATCAAAACGACGCATGCGGCACATCCGCATACAGCCGCACGACCTGCGTACCTAATGTTAAATATAGGTACGCAGGCCACATGCGGGCTGCATGCAGATGTAGGCGGAGCTAGCAGCGGAGGTGCGGCCGAGGGCGGGGCTTCACGGAGGAAGTCCGCAGCCCGCCGCACATCAGGGAAACACTAGTGTGAAACTACCCTTAGCTGCTTTTTTCTTGCCATAATACAAATTCTAACAGTCTATTCAGTAGGACTATCAGCTGTGTATCCACCAGACTTCTGCTCAACACAACTGATGGGCCCAACCCCATTTATAAGGCAAGAAATCCCACTTATTAAACCTGACAGGGCACACCTGTGAAGTGAAAACCATTTCCGGTGACTACCTCTTGAAGCTCATCAAGAGAATGCCAAGAGTGTGCAAAGCAGTCATCAAAGCAAAAGGTGGCTACTTTGAAGAACCTAGAATATAAGACATAATTTCAGTTGTTTCACACTTTGTTAAGTATATAATTCCACGTGATAAAATAGTCATGAAAATACTGAAAAATATTTAAATGAGAAGGTGTGTCCAAACTTTTGGTCTGCACTGTATATCCTTTTTTTTACCACCCTTGTTATATAACAGTTACAGGAATATTTCTATCTCAAAAAGCAATGACATAGGAGGCACATTAGAAGGTTGGTCAATTACACCAAAATTGGTGTGTTTGGACAAGTGCAAGGAAAAGTAGGGGACGTAGTGCTGAATCAGCATTATGGTTCATGTATTCTCGGATGCAGTGGGGTGCCGCAGGTTCAAACCCTACTACTTAAAAAGTAATGGTGTATCCTGATGATAAGTCCTCGCTTCATAAGATGGAAATGGACCATTAGGGTTGACTGAATGTAGTCATAGCAGATAAATGTCACTTACTCCACATTTTTGGCCCAAGGTGGCGGGTCATTCATGGTCATGAAAACACAGTTTGCTAAAATTGTTATCATTATAAAAAAACTGAAAACTGTGATGATGAGTTAAGGAAAAATAAACCAATAAATAGTGCAATTTGTCTTGCTAAAACATGGACAATGCCTTCAGCACCATACAGATCCTATACTGGTCTTGTCCATGGGCTGTACCTGGTATTGGAGCTCAGACCCATACAAATAAATCTGCAATACCTGACAGGCAATAGTACAGCTATTTCTGGTAAAAAAAAAAAAAAAGGCAGTAGCATGCAACATCAGACAAAACTTAAAATGCCTGACTCCTCGAAACTATATAACTAGGGATGATCGAACTCGACTGGGAAAGTTACTGAACTCCAAACACGGACATTTTACTATATGTCCAGTTTCCTGCTCGGTTTGCCAGTAAAATAAAGCTAGTTGAAACACTGCAGCGCAGCCAATCAATATGCTTTTAGGCTGTGGACACTAACGGAGCCATTACAGCTATGCAAAGTATTGGCATAGCACTGATTAATGGTTGCACCACGTGACCCAGCCTGTCTAAAGGCCTTATCAAGAGTGCCGCAGCTATACTCCTATTATTAGTGTAGGAATATGACACAGTTGGAGTGAGGGACATAATTTGACTGTGCACTCTGCAAAAAAACACTGTATGTACTCTGCAACCCATATCTGTGGTAGTACTGTGCTAGAACTGTTTCTCTAAGCCACTGCGTGTACTCTGCACCCCCCTGCCTGTGGGAGTACTGTTCTTTTAAGCCGCTGTGTGTACTCTGTACGTCCGCGCCGGTGAAAGTACTGTTCCTTTAAGCTGCATGTGGGAATAGTGTTCCTTTAACCCCTTCAAGTCGCGGCCCTTTTTCATTTTTGCGTTTTCGTTTTTCACTTCCCTCCTTCCCAGAGACATAACTTTTTTATTTTTCCGTCAATATGGTCACGTGAGGGCTTATTTTTTGCAGGACAAGTTGTACTTTTGAATGACACCATTGGTTTTACCATGTCTTTTACTAGAAAACGGGAAAAAAATTCCAAGTGCGGTGAAATTGCAAAAACAGTGCAATCCCACACTTGTTTTTTGTTTGGCTTTTTTGCTAGGTTCACTAAATGCTAAAACTAACCTGCCATTATGATTCTCTAGGTCATTACGAGTTCATAGACACCTAACATGACTAGGTTATTTTTTATCCAAGTGGTGAAAAAAAATTCCAAACTTTGCTTAAAAAAAAAAAAAAAAAAAAAAAAAAAAAAGTGCCATTTTCCGATACCCGTAGCGTCTCCATTTTTCGTGATCTGGGGTCGGGTAAGGGCTTATTTTTTGCGTGCCGACCTGATGTTTTTAATGATACCATTTTTGCACAGATACGTTCTTTTGATCGCCCGTTATTGCATTTCAATGCAATGTCGTGGCGACCAAAAAAACGTAATTCTGGCGTTTCGGATTTTTTTCTCGCTATGCCGTTTAGCGATCAGGTTAATGCTTTTTTTATTTGATAGATCGGGCGATTCTGAACGCGGCGATACCAAATATGTGTATGTTTGATTTTTTTTAAATTGTTTTATTTAGGATGGGGCGAAAGGGGGGTGATTTAAACTTTTATATTTTTTATATTTTTTCATATTTTTAAAAACATTTTTTTTTTACTTGTGCCATGCTTCAATAGCCTCCATGGGAGGCTAGAAGCTGGCATAGCCTGATCGGTTCTGCTACATAGCAGCGATCATCAGATCGCTGCTTTGTAGCTGAAATGCAGGTGTGCTGTGAGCGCCGACCACAGGGGGGCGCTCACAGCAGGCCTGCATCAGTAACCATAGAGGTCTCAAGGACCTCTATGGTTACCTTCCTGATGCATCGCCGACCCCCGATCATGTGACGGGGTCGGCGATGACGTCATTTCCGGCCGCCCGGCCGGAAGCGATAGTTAAATGCCGCTGTCTGTGTTTGACAGCGGCATTTAACAGGTTAATAGCGGCGGGTGAATAGCGATTTCACCCGCCGCTATTGCGCGCACATGTCAGCTGTACAAAACAGCTGACATGTCGCGACTTTCATGTGGGCTCACCGCCGGAGCCCACATCAAAGGGGGTGACACGGCATGCGCCGTACTAGTACGGCGCATGTCGTGAAGGGGTTAAGCCACTGTGTGTTTTCTAGTAGTCTGAGAAATAAATAATTGGCATCAGTAGTCTCATTGCCAGTAGTAGGCCAAAGAAATAATTTTTCAGGCTGTGTGTTTTATATTCTGTGTTGCCCAGCGACAGGCCCAAAACATCAATGCTCTAGAGGAGATCTGCATGGAGGAACGGGCCAACATACCACCAACAGTGTGTGCCAACCTTGTGAAGACTTACAGAAAACGTTTGACCTCTGTCATTGCTGAGAAGGATATATAACAAAATATTGAGATGAACTTTTGTTAATGACCAAATACTTATTTTCCACCATAATTTGCAAAATAAATCTTGCCAAATCAGACAAGGATTTGTTTTCTAATTTTGACTCTCATAGTTGTGATCTACCTATGATGTCAATTACAGGCCTCTCTCATCTTTTTAAGTGGGAGAACTTGCACAATTGGTGGCTGACTAAATACTTTTTTCCCCACTGTAGGTACATCAGAGGCCCTCCAAACGCAACATGATGTTCATTCTCAATTACAGCCAATTTTGCGTTCAAAAAGTCAATTGGTGCTCCTTCTCTTCTGTGCCCTGCTGTGCGCCCAAACAGTAGTTATCTCCCACATATGGGGTATCGGCGTACTCAGGAGAAATTGCACAACTAATTTTGGGATTCATTTTCTCCTGCTACCCTTTTGAAAGTACAAAATTGGGAGCTAAAGTAAAATTTGTGTGAAAAAAGCAAAATGTTCAATTTTTCCTTCCACATTTCATTAATTCCTGTGAAGCACCTGAAGGATTATTAAGCTTCTTGAATGTGGTTTGAAGGTTCAGTCTTTAGAATGGTGTCACTTTTGGGTATTTTATTTCATATAGCCCCCAAAGTCACTTCAAATGTGATGTGGGCCCTAAAAAAATGGTTTTGTTGGAACAATGAGACATTTTCTTTGAACCCTTCTAACTTCCTAACAAACAAAAGAAATGTTTAAAAAATGATGCAAATGTAAGGTAAACATGTGGGGAATGTTATTTATTAACAATTTTATGTGATATAATTATCTGATTTAAATGCATAAAAAATTAAAGTGTGAAAAAAATTTGAGCATGAATATTTTAAAGTTTGAATACTTAAATTACAACTGTCAAAAAGGATATATAAAAATCTGAATATTCAGAATGTATGTAGCAAAGCTGATACCATATGAATATCCAACAGGTGTGAGATGCTTGGTCTATTCCTATTGGATACGGTCTTCTTTTACGCAGATAAAACACATTTATATATGGAAACATGCCTTGTGGGTGAATGTTAGCAGGAAGCTGAAGAGGGGGAGAAAGATAACAAGAGAGTGCTACCTAAGCGCTACCGAAGCGCAATAAAAAACTTTAAAATGACAAGGGTGATGCGTTTGTATATGCTCACCTGTAGGGGTTGTGCAGACTAGGCACAACTCTATGAAGGGTTTTATTATGCATTGGATTCCAACTTAGTGGCTTGCTGCCGATCCGAATAGGGTGGAGAAGTGTTAGTCCTGTTCCATTCACTGCTCCAAATGAAAATATAGTGGAAAAAGCTTTTCCGGAGGCGCTTCCTTATAGTAGATGGAATCCCAAAAAGACCTTGATTATGGAGCAACCTCCAGTTGGAGTTCCAGAGTAGCAATATTACACTTGCGTGTTTCTAATGAAATTTATTCTAAAATGCACTAACAGCATAAAAAAATTTTAAAAAACCTTTTAAAAACTATTTTAACTTTTTTTATGTTGTTAATGCATGAGCAGAGCACTTAAAAAATATTTTTAGAATAAATTTAATTGTAAACACGCAAGTGTAATTTTGTTACTCTGGAACACCACCTGGAGGTTGCTCCATAATCAAGGTCTTTTGGGGATTCCAGCTACTAGAGTGAAGCGCCTCCGAAAAAGCTTTTTCCGCTCTGTGGGTGAAGCTTGTTATCAGCTTCTGTATGTAAAGTGTGAAAAAATATTCTGTGTGTGAAATTTGGTATCAGCTTCTGTGGGTGAAATATGGAAACATGCTCTGTGGGTGAAATTTGGTATCAGCTTCTGTGGGTGAAATATGGAAACATGCTCTGTGGGTGAAATTTGGTATCAGCTTCTGTGGGTGAAATATGGAAACATGCTCTGTGGGTGAAATTTGGTATCAGCTTCTGTGGGTGAAATATGGAAACATGCTCTGTGGGTGAAATTTGGTATCAGCTTCTGTGGGTGAAATATGGAAACATGCTCTGTGGGTGAAATTTGGTATCAGCTTCTGTGGGATAATGCGTAAACATGCACTGTGGCTGAAATTTGTTATCAGCTTTATGGGGGAAATGTGTAAATATGCTTTGTGGCTGAAATTTGTTCAGTCTCAGTCTCTATGAGGGCACTGTTAACATTTTTATGTTATGCATTTACTTCCGATTTTACCATGACTGCTATGGTGATAAACCCCTTTAAGTCATTTTCCTATCCACATTTGTTTGCAGGGTAATTGTCCTGCTCTTACCCCTATTTTGCTTCCTTTTGCAGTCCACTAGCCCTTACTCTGACCATTTTACAGCACTGACGTTTGGGTCCCCTTTGACTTGAATGGGGTTTGGAGTCTAGGGTCAAGTTCATTTTTAAAAGTCAGCCCGAACCCTGTGAACCCGAACATCCATGGGTTCGCTCATCAATATAAATAACTGTAAGATTAAACATTAGTAACATAATAAGCCACCACCATTTATTTCATAAAGGATATGAGTGGATCAGCACTTTTATAGATCCTCTTCTTAATAGACTGAAGGGGTCCAGTAGGTACAACGCTTTGGTGGCAGTGAACCGAAATACTGCTTTGCTCTTATTCAAGACAATGAATGTCTGTGGGAAGATACAACAGGATTAGACACCAAAAATGAAATGTTTGGAAATTAAAGCATTTTCCTGTAGTGACAAAAGGCATCATACAAGTTCTTTAAACAAAGTTATATTCACTTGTGTTCCTCCATGAAAACATGCTCACAATAAGGAGTAAACAGAGGTGAAGATAACCCATTAGTATAGGGTGCAACTTTCATACATGTCCTGTCTCGCCTCATCATTGGATTTATGGGCAGCCCATGAGCTGTCAGTCTGTAGGAGAACATGTTCTCGTGGTCTTCTCCAGTGACTGCATTTATAGTGCCACACTTTGTTATACTCTCTCTATAATCACTGTAGGGTGGCAGAAACCCAAATGGTTTGGATTTGAAAATTTCTGGTAGGATTTGGAAATGACTGCAAAAAAGATAATGGTACAATGTGCCCACCATAAAACATCCCAAGAGCTCATATACCAGAAGAATGACAGAAGCAAATAATCTGCAAATGGCATTGTCTATGCAGATGGGCAGTGTTGAGAGAATCCTGTCGTTGACTAGTCAACAAAGCCTTTTAGATTTAGATTTCCTCATCTAAATCCACAGGACTTGGAAACCCAATTTCTTAAAAAAGGTCCTGTTACTTGCCATGTGTATTTTTTAACCTGGCGTAAAAGCCATTTTTTTTCCAGAATCAGGCACTGTTTTTATTTTGTTCCTGTGATTCTCCATAACAGATACGGCCCCTCTTCTTTGTATCTAAAGTTAGTATTTTTAGCCAAATGATTGTGATCCACAATTCTTCCCTATGGGTATGTTTCCACGGTCAGAATTGGCAGCGCTTTGGAAGCAGCTCCGCCCAAAGCTCTGCCGGCTTTTGTATGCGCGCTGATTCCATATGTGTTCATTGAACCATGCGGAATCACTGCGTCCTATACATTGGACTGTGATATTTATTTTGCGGAGACCGAGCGTCTCTGCAAGATAAATTGACATGCTGCGATCTAGAAAGACGCACTGCATTTGTGTATACGCAGGGAAGCCGGAGGCGTCTCTGCACGCATAGTGGAGATGGGATTTCATGAAATCCCCTCCACTATGCTGAAACATCTGGCCGCTACAGATTGGACACTGTGGCTGTACGCAGCATCCAAACCGCAGCGTTTACTGACCATGGAAACATACCCTTAGGGTATCTGCACACGTTGCGGAAAGGTGTGTGGATTTTTCCGCACCGATTTTGTTAAATCCGCAGGAAATCCGTACTATGGATTTACAGTGGAATTACCGTATTTTTTTGTGCGGATTCCACCTGCTGTTTTACACCTGCGGATTCCTACTGAGGAGCAGGTGTAAACCGCTGCGGAATCCGCACAAAGAATTGACATGCTGCGGAATAAACAACGGAGCGTTTCCGCGCGATTTTTCGCAGCATGTGCACTGCAGATTTTGTTTTCCATAGGTTTACATGGTACTGTAAACTCATGGAAAACTGCTGGGAATCCGCAGTGGCCAATCTGCTGCAGATCCACAGCAAAATCCGCAACGTGTGCACATACCCTAAGGGAGTCTTCTTGATGACCACACCCATTTGACTAAGACTATATTTATAAAAAGGGAACAGAATGAAACAAAAAAACAAACAATGTCAGATTCCATAAAACAGAATAGTTTACACCAGGTAAAAAACTTACAGTTTTATGGCAATTGATAAATCCTCTTTAAAAGGAATCTATCAGCAGGTTTTTGCTACCTCATCTGAGAGTAGCATGATTTAGGGACAGAGACCCTGTTCCCAGTGATGTATCTCTTAGCTTGCTGGGTGCAGCAGTTGTAACTCAATCAGACTTCTTAGATGTAGTATTAAGCAGAGCTGAGAAAGCTGCCCCCAGCCAACACCACAGCTTTCTGTGTGCATAGTCTATTGATAGTGAGCTGCTTATCACAAGAGGGGGCGGAGTTGGACAGGGCTCACAGGTCAGCTAGTCACAGCAATTGTTCTGCCTATTTATGAGCAGCAAAGGTAAATATTGATAGCGTAGTAGCAGTTACGACCCTTAGAGGTCATTAGTTACCCATTTATCCCATTTTTTGTATACATGAGTATTTCTCCATTAAAAGAGCAGTGTGTTCTGGTTAGATCCGCCCCCTTAGCTTCCGGAGGAAAACAAGATATGCAGACATCTTTCTCAGGCTTTCTTAGTG
Organism: Ranitomeya imitator; assembly: GCF_032444005.1. Classification (NCBI taxonomy): domain Eukaryota; kingdom Metazoa; phylum Chordata; class Amphibia; order Anura; family Dendrobatidae; genus Ranitomeya; species Ranitomeya imitator. The sequence goes on along the minus strand of NC_091283.1, from coordinate 478,797,382 downwards.
ATGCACACGTGTTCCTGGCTTTCACTCCCTACAATTACTCCTCCTGTCCAGCGGATCCCGGTGAGAGTTGTAATGCAGTCATGTGTGTGTTAAAATCTGTATATGTGAGCCTTATGCAGCCTCCGTATTGGATATTGTGAAGTGAGGCATATTGTGGTCTGTATCCTCCAATTTAGTGATAATGCTCTTTGCTCTGCATATAGATAGGTGCATTTCTGTATGGAGTAGGGCAGTGCTAGTAGCATTTCTGTATTATGCACCCTGTATCAATCTTTACTGTAATATCCCAGTTACTGATGTAATTGCACCCTGTATCATGCTGTTGCTGTGACGTGCTGTTTATTCTTTGCAGTTTTTACCCAGTATTGTCCACCAATATCATCCACTATTATCGTTCACCATTATCGTTTACATCATCATCTCAATAAATATAGACTTAAGAATCCTAACAGTTTGTTTACTGGGAAGTGGATGAGGGTTTAGCTGTATGCTGGAATCCAAACAGCATCATACCTGGGGGAAGGCAGAACAGCAATAATAATGTTCTATTGATAAAAACTTCACTGTATGTAAACAACAGCACACAGCTCTATATGTGGCACATTGTTGAAATCTGTGTTTTAACCCCCTCTTCATGCTATCCTCAGAGTACATAGGACAAACCTGCTGACAGATTCCTTTTAAAGAAAAAATATATAAATGATGGATACAACTGAAACAACAAGTACTCCATCGATCTCCACAGAATCAATCCAAATAGTCTCAGAAGATCCACTTGTTACCTTTTGGTTACTGTAAAAAGAATCCAGATCTTCGAGGGCAACACCAATAAGTTCCGGTGGTGGATCACCATAAATAAGTGGTAAACTCTTCCCAGCCTCCAGGCCTTTGTTGGGTTTTCGTACCACTTCATCAAGAACCTCAATCTGTTTGGCTTTTCGAAGTGCTTCCTCTTCTATTGTCTTTTCTATTTTTGCAATGGTTTCTTTGGTAAATCGCCGCAGGCTGTCAGGGCCAGGAGGGAGAATTTTGCCGGCCATATTGTCATTCTGTATTTAGGCGACGTGTTATGGTGTGTCTGAAACCTATAATATACATAATAATTAATATATCAGAAAAGTCACAACAAATAGCAAGCAAGATATAGTGAAATAACGTAAGGTAATTACAATCTTGCAAAAAAATAATGAACAACATTCATTCTCAATACAAGCAATGAACGGAAAGGAAAATACTTTTTTTTTTTTTTTAAATAGACTAGGGTCTCATTGCAACCCTCATGGTACTGCGACATGCAAGTCGCAAAATGTTTGACATGGCTAGACTTCTTGTGATCTGCTAGTCGCAGTGGCATTACCATTGGCTTTACAATGTAATCCATACACTGATATTGTGCTGGGATGTATCAGCAACACCTAGAATACATTGGCCATGTAAATTGTAATACATACAAGCCATTTATATAGAAGGGCTGGGATGGCCAGGGTTAGAAGCCAGCTACATTAGTGCCTTCTCACTAGACACAATCAAAAAGTTTTGCAGAACTCTGGTCCAGCTTCTATTTCAGTACTCTGGGGTAGCCTGAACAAGATCATGGGATGTCCCTCAGCTGGCACTCGAATGCCAGCATCTTGGGCATTTCTGGCATTTACAAGACCCCCATGCCACAAAATCATGAGAGGCACCCATGATGCTGCTATTTGATTGCTGGCCAATGACATTTCCATGAACCTGGTCTGGCTACCATGGACTTTCGATGTGATAGCAGGACCAGGGTCCAGCGAATCTTTTTGCTCCACTCTATTTTTGACCCTAGCTCCTGTAGCGGGTCAAGGAGAGAGCAACATAACCTCTACGTCATACCTGGAAAAACTGTAACCTGCGGGACACATCCGGCCCTTTGGCTGTTCCTGTCCAGCCTGAAGACCATGACATGACAGGGGTGGAAACAGTGTCATACAAGCCGTGAGTTGGGGGAGGACGTTGCTGAACGGCACCCCAATCCCCTGCCTGGCATTTTGATTTCAACAACAGTAGAAGAGGGAACTGTTGGCTTCCTGTTCCACCATTCATCCGGTACATATGAGTCTCAGAGCAGTAGGCGTGATGACATCACTTGATCGCACCTCCTGTGTATAGCCTTAGTCCACACACAGCACAGATCATAGCAGTGCATTGGGAACAAGGTAGGTAAGTAGTAAATGTTTTGTTTTCATTGTCATTCAGTACTTGTGGGGCGAAGCTGTGGGGCATCATATTGTGATTGGCTGTGGGAACCTTCTGTGTAGAGGTCTGTGGAGGCCATAATACTGTTTGGGGGGCTGTGGGTTCATTATGATATATGTAGGGCCATAATACTGTATGGGGTCTGTCTAGGCCATCATACTGTGTGTTTGGGAGGGCTCTAGGTGGATCATACTGTGTGGGGGTGATCATATTGTGTGGGTGTCTGATGGCACCATCATACTGTTTGGGTAAATCCTCGTAGAAATTTAGGTCGGCAGGCACCATACTGGCACCATTACAATGGTAAATTCAGTGGACCCTGTCTCTTTTAGTGGTGCTCAGCATCTGATTGTTAATAAAATAGATTTTCATATAATATTTACTAGTTCAGGAATAGATGTGACACTCACCAAAAGATTTTCAATTGCTTTATTCCATATTTACTTTATTCCATTCAGCACTATGGCCATTTTTCTTCCCATGCGAGGTTTCAATAGGTGCCTCAGAAATCCTCATAGAAATATAAGGAACATCATACTGTGTGGAAGGAAGGTGGCCATTATGGCTACGTTCACACTAGCGTTGCGCCGCCCTGCGTCGGCGACGCAACGCGCGACGCACGGAAAAACGCGCGCGTTTTGCGACGCGTGCGTCGTTTTTTGACGAAATCGGACGCAAGAAAAATGCAACTTGTAGCGTTTTCTTGCGTCCGACGCTAGCGTCTAAAACGACGCACGTGTCGGAAAACGCGTGCAAAAAGACGCACGCGTCCCCTATGTTAAACATAGGGGCGCGTCGCCGCTGCGTCGCCGCTGCGTCGCCGCTGCGTCGCCGACGCATGTTAGTTATGTTTGTTGGAGGACTTTGGTGACAATATTCTGTGTAGGAGGACTGTGGAGGCCATTATAGTGTGCTGTGGGGGGCATCATACTGTGTGTGGAGTGCTATGAGGGGCATCTTTCTGTTGGGGGTGACTGGAGGCATTATATTGTATGTGGAGGAGTGTGGGGACATCATAATATATATGAGGGGCATCATATTTTGTGTGGGGAGCTGTTGATCAAGGTACAAGGGCAGGATAAAAGGAGCAGCATGATTTATAAACTTATAAAAAGCAGTAAATTACTTTATATAATTTTTGTTTAGCTGCTACAGTTAAGAATATATGTTATAATAACAAACTCTATGGTGACTTGTATTAGTAGTAGTGAGTCAGCTACTTAATAATAGTAATTAATAATCTGAAAAGAATAATATTAATATTGAGAAAAATTAATCACTCTAGTGGCCACTCGGGGAAAATGAATTGCTCACCCCTGTTCTAAACCATATTGGGGCATGTACTGTATAAAAATGTTGTCTATTATTCTAAATCCACATTCATAGAACCAGTGGTGGCATGAAAGACATGGAAATAAGAGTAGGGGCAAGCCAGTACATTTTGGACGAGGTCGACAACATGCGTTTTTTGGAGTTATTATCATAGATAAATTGGTCTACTAAATTTGGGCCATTTAATCAAAAAACTAACTGTCTAGGCATGTTTGCTAATGCAAAAAATGCATGTGTTTCTTCACAGCGCCAAAACATCATCAGAATGCTAGCTTTTTTTATGACATATGATGTAAAATGGGATGTATATTACTGCCATATAGTTGTATTCATCGGGGTTTTGTTAGTGTATACTTTTCTACAGACCCTTCACTGGGGGTATAAAATGGAAAATGATTCCGAAATCGTATGCTGAAGTCGTTGGTGCCATTCGGACTATTAAGTGCTGACGTTTCTGGTCTCCCAGGCCCCGTCTTCTAACCTTTTTGCCCTGTGGATTATTTGTTGAGGTATAAATTAGTTTATAGCGTTCCACTGGTCTCGCAACCTCACACAGACAGGAGAAAGTGAGGACCCCTTAGAACTGGACTGCTCTGAAGCGTTTCCAGGCACAAGGCTGACTCCTCAGCTGCCATCCCAGATCACCCATAAGGGGGGTCAAGTTTCGCCAGTCTGATGACTCTGTTCATTCCTTCTGAAGAAGGAATGATGCATAAAGCAAGAGACGCATGAGGAGGGCTGAGAGAGTAGAACAGAGTACAAAGTAACATCCGGGGCCCTCAACGCAGCCCTCCCGCTCCTGCATACTCCGTCCCATTCCCTACTATTTTACACACCTAAAAATGCCCTCGCTTCCGCTCCTAACTAAATTCAATCTGGAGCTGGAATTACTCTTTCTCCTGTCGGCTGGATTAGCTGTGAACTGATACCTTCCTTCAAACATTATAAAGCATGTGGACCAGTGCCAGCCCTCTGACCTGTTTCTTCCAAGCTGCTCCTTTTTGGAACAAGGCTTAAACTTATTTTGCTCTTGCTTAGACTTTCTGTGATCATCAATGCTCACCTTTCAGCTAATGAAGAAATTCACCTGACAGAATAACTGGGCTGGATAGCATGCCAAGGAAAAATATACTTAGCCAGCAATCCAGTCTACCATTAGGCTACTTTCACACTAGCGTTGTTTGGCGTACGTCGCAATGCGTCGTTTTGGAGAAAAAACGCATCCTGCAAATGTGCCCGGAGAATGCGTTTTTTTCTCCATAGACTTGCATTAGCGACGCATTGCGACGTATGGCCACACGACAGATGCGTCGTGTTTTGGCGGACCCTCGGCGCAAAAAAAGTTACATGTAACTTTTTGGGGCATCGAGTCCGCCATATTCGACCGCGCATGCGCGGCCGAAACTCCGCCCCCTCCTCCCCGGACATTTCTTTCACAACGTGCGTTGGTACGTCGGGCCGACGCTAGTGTGAAAGTAGCCTTAAAGAGGTATTCTCAAATTTTTACTCTTCTGCTATCAATTGGATAGGTTATAACCCAACCTAGAAGTTTTTCAAGGGTTGTACAAACTTGGTAAAGCTACACAAGAACAGTAATAAACATTTCTTTATAGTACATTACATACAAGATTATGTAAGGGGTACGTGTAGGTTACATATGGTTTGCACAAGTTTTCAAAGGGGGCAACTGTACCAGCTTCTTGTGGACCTGTGAACCAAACCATTTCCAGCAAATCCACCCATGCAATTGGGGCTTATGTGCTTAAAAGGAATCTGTCAGTAAGTTCAAGCCCTCCAAACTTCACATACAGGCATGCAGGTCCTTGAAAGCTAAATTCGTCGATACCTTTATATCTTCTACCGCTGACACATTACCAAGAAAATGTGTTTGAATTAATATGCAAATGAAGAATTATGTGCTTTGGTTGTGATAGAGCATATCCCCAGCCTCTTTCTCCCAAGGTTGTCCCCCTACCTAGCACCAGCCTCTTTAGCCTGATTGATAGCTCACTGACTGACGTCAGGCACCAAGCAAAAAAATCAGACATTGTGCTATTAGTTATGCTAAACAAGCTGGGTGCTGGGCAAGGAAGAACCTCAGGAGGGAGAGGCATGGAAAGTGCTTTATCATGACCACAGCACTTAACGCCTTATTTGAATATGTATTATAATGCTGGGAATGCAGCAACAGACAGAAAATATAAAAGGTGTTGCTGGATTTATCTGTCAAAGACCAACATGCCTATATATAAGATTTGGAGGGGGGGGGGGGGTTATGTTACTGAAAGATTCCCTTTAATGAGGTATTTTAATCTTAGACATTTATTCCATCTATCTGTAGAACTGTCTCTTTGCTCTGCCGTTTCTGAAACTCCTATAGAAGAGAATGGGGAGAGCTGTCCATGAGCGATCGACACCACCAGTCAGAAGAGTAGGTTACAGGACACCATTCCGATGAGTGTATGTTCAGAGATTAGGGCTGCATCTATCAGATATTTATTTAAACAATATCTATTTATTGCTGTTTTATAAGGGGAATTCATTATCAGCAATGTGACACCACAATCAACCATACTACACCCCATCTTGGTCCACCGTACACACTGTAGTGTCATTGGAAATACCAACCAGGGTGGCCTGTAAAGATATCTCTTCTAAGTACAGTAAGCATGTATGGCCATACATTAATATAATACATAAATATGGTTCTTGAGAACGCTGGTACCAATTTGGTGCTTTTATTTCACAAGTTATGCCTCTCATTGTATGTACTTTTTAGGGTTACTTTACGGGAATTCCACAATTGTTTTCTTTATCACAGCATTAAACTTTATTATGCTAGTTTATGCGATCAGGGCATACAATATTTTGATTGTTTTTTCCTGTTTTACTACTGATGGACAGGTAAACCCCCAATTAAAATGTTTTTTGCTTCCTATCTTTTTAACGTATTAAAGCTTAAACATGCGCTTACTCGATCTCTCCTAAAACACAGTCATACCTGACCCGAAGACCATTGTTAGGGTTAGGCCCTATTCTGATGACAACCCATGCACACCACACAATCAAATTGCGGGTGATGCAATAGGGCAACAGAGGGAACTCCCTTTCTCTGTCAGGCATATAAATTACACAATCGCTATTGATCGTGGATTCTAATGGGTTATATACCTATAATCGCAGTTACCCCCAATACTGGCTGCTGCAGCAGAGTCCCTGTGACAATATATCCAGGCAGAGACTGAATGGAGAGGTGGTCACATATGTGCATAGATCTATCCATCTATTTTAAGAGTTACATGAAGAGCTAAACAAGCAGGTACCACCTATCTATTCATTATCCCACTGTATGTGGTGGACAACTCAGAATGGTTGGAGAAACCCCATTCCTCGGATTGGTCAGGGTCCCTAAGATGGGACCTGTATCTATCAGACACATCGTATGGATTTACTATGAATGTCTTAGCTGTGAATTTCCCTTTAAAAGAGATACTGTCACCATATTTATGCTCCTGAATCTGAGATCAGTGTAAGGTAGAGGCAGAGACACTGATTCCAATGCTTGGTCACTTACTGGGCTTCTTGTTAAAGTTTTGATAAAACACTTGTATCTGCTGCAGCTTTGATTGCTGTCCTCTGTTCTATAATTGATGAGCTCCTTCGATTCTTTTCTGATTTTTATTTCGATACAGTAAATCACTGATCTTATGGTAGTCCAGTATCAGTCCACATAAGATTGGAGGCACAAACTTTTAAAATTTTTTCTGTGGTTTACTTTTTGGAATATTGAGATGAGTGAAAAGTATGAGCTTGTCCTGCAGTTCTTTAGCTCTGGAGGTAGATCACCTATATAGTATTATACAACTAATCCTAATTTAGTACACCTATCATCCGTTTACGTGGGGAAATTATTGCTGTTTATAATAGCAGTACGTTGGCTCAGTGATTAGCACTGTTGCTTTGGTGTCATGATCCAGACCGGGTTTTGAGTCCTGTTTTCCCCCTTTCATGTCAAGAGCTAACCTTTCTCAGCTTCTGTCTGGGTGCAGGTTGGCTATTTATCGCCGCTGCTTCCTGCAGGCTATGTCAGTTATAGTTTCTTCCCAGTCTGGCTGTAAGCACTCTGACACTGTTGATGTCTCATTGCATTCTCCTGAAACTATGGTCAGGCTCCCAGATACCTTCTCCGGGGAAAAGGAGAAGTTCCATATGTTCAAGGAGAATTGCAAGCTATTGTTTTCTCTTAAGCCCTGATCCTCTGGTAATGAGAATCAGCGGGTAGGGATAGTTATTTCCTTACTTCGGGAGGGACCTCAATCGTGGGCTCTCTCTTAACCTGCTACTGCCCCTGAATGTATGTCTGTTGATAGGTTCTTTGAGGCTTTAGGACTTATTTTTGATGAGCCTGACCAGGTCAGAGTGGCAGAGGACACAATCATGAGTCTTTCAGGGTAAGCTCTCGGCTGAAAGGTATAGCTTCGAGTTCCGTCGATGGTCCACTGAGGTGTCCTGGGATGACTCTGCACTGAGATGTCAGTTCAGGAGAGGACTGTCGGATCCCATGAAGGATGATCTGGCTCTCCATCCACCACCCAGCTCATTGGAAGAGGCAATGACTCAGACTATCTGTATGGATAGGAGGCTGCGGGAGAGAGGTGTTACACAGCGAGAGGTTCCGTTGCTCCCTGCCAACCCTGTTTTGCCACCGTCTGAACCTATGGAGGTGGGGACCACCAACCTGAAGAAGGAAAGCTGTGTTTTTACTGCGGAGATCCCATATATTGGAAAAAGGACTGTTCCTCCTGTCCACCAACTAACAAGCGGCTAAGGCTTCTTTCACACTAGCGTCGGGCTCGGCCCGTCGCAGTGCGTCGGGCCGAGGTTACCGATGCTAGCGTTGTGTGCGCCGCACAATGGGGGCAGCGGATGCATTTTTCCAGCGCATCCGCTGCCCCATTGTGAGGTACGGGGAGGTGGGGGCGGAGTTCCGGCCACGCATGTAACGTTTTTTGCAGCCGACGGTCCGCCACAACACGGCGCAACCGTCGCACATGTGGCAATGCGTCGCAATGCGTCGCTAATGTTAGTCAATGGAGAAAAAACGCATCCTGCAAGCACTTTTGCAGGATGCGTTTTTTGTCCAAAACGACGCATTGCGACGTATGCCAAAAACGCTAGTGTGAAAGAAGCCTAAGTCTGGGTGATTGTTGAGGAGGTCACCCAGACTCTCAGGTACCTTTTTTCTCATTCTCTAAAGTTTTGTTGGAAGTGGAACCTAGTTGAGGGAGTTGCTTCACACCTACTTCTGCTTTCGTAGATTGCAGGTCATCCATGAACTTTATTGACTCTAACTTGGTGACCAAGTGTAAGTTAGGGACAGTTAGGCTGGAGACTCCTATTCATATTGTTGCCATTGACAAAACACCACTGGCTAAGAATGTCATTAAATTTGTCTCGGAGGAGTTTCTCCTTAAAGTGGGTTTCTTGCTCCAGGAATGTATTTCATGTTTTGTTCTGGTCAATCTGCCTGCGGGACTGGTGTTGGGGTTCCCCTGGTTACAGTTACATAATTCTGCAATAGATTGGGAATCTCGGGACATTGTCAAATGTGGTCCTAATTGTGTTAAAAGTTGCCTTACTACTGTACTTGTGTCATCCGTTAATCTGGAAGGTATTCAGGAGTACCTGAAGGATTTTGAGGATGTTTTTTCCGAAAAGGAGGCCAAGGTCTTACCACCACACTATCCTTTTCAATGTGCTATTATTCTGGTTCCAGGTGCTAAATTGCCCAAGGCCCGTCTGTTCAACCTCTCTGGCCTGGAGCGAACCGCTATGAAGGAGTATATTTCAGAGAGCTTACATAAAGGCTACATCCGTCCCTCTGTCTCTCCTGTGGCGGCTGGATTCTTATTTGTAAAAAAAAAAAAAAGATGGTGGTTTGCGGCCGTGCCTCGATTTTCGGGAATTAAATAAACTCACAGTGAGAAATACCCATCCCCTCCTGCTCATCCCTGATTTGTACAATCAAATGTTGGGGGCCAAATGGTTCTCTAAATTGGACCTCAGGGAGCATATAATCTAATCCGTATTCAGGGGGGGGGGGAGGGGGGGAGTGGAAATGGCATTTCTCACTTCTGAAGGGTTATTTGAGAATTTGGTTATGCCCTTTGGTCTCACTAATGCGCCAGCTGTTTTTCAGAACGTTATCAACCATGTATTTTCTGATTTTATTGGGTGCTTTATGGTGGTGTATTTAGATGATATCCTTGTGTTTTCATCTAACAAACAAGTTCACATGGATCATGTACGTGCAGTTTTCCAGAGGTTACGGTATAACTCGCTCTTTGCGAAACCTGAAAAATGCACATTTTTTGTCCAAGAATTGTCCTTTCTGGGGTTCAATCTGTCTGACAGGGTGTTTCGTATGCACCCTGGGAAGGTACGGGCCATTGTGGATTGGGTGCAACCCGGAGACTTAAAGGGTCTTCAACGTTTTCTGGAGTTTGCAAACTAATATAGGAACATTCATTAAGGGGTTTTCACAGGTGGTCAAGCCCCTCATGGATCTGACTCGTAAGGGGGCTGTTCTCAAAAGCTCCGGCTGTGGAGGCGTTTGCTTTATTAAAGAAATGCTTTATGACTACCCCTGTTTTGGTCCAGCCTGACCCGTCTGAATCATTCATCATTGATGTGGACACATCGGAGGTGGGGGTTGGGGCGGTGTTGTCCCAAGGACTCACCACTTTGACCAACTTGAGGCCCTGTTCTTTCTTCTCAAAAAAATTCTCTCCAGATGAGAGGAATTATGATGTTGGGTATTGGGAGCTTTTAGCTATCAAGTTGGCCTTTGAAGATTGGAGGCACTTTTTGGAGGGGGCTGTTCATTGGATCATGGTGATTACGGACCACTAGAATCTGTCTTATATTGAGTTGGCCAAGCGTTTGACTCCCAGACAGGCTAGGTGGTCGCCTTTTTTTCACGCTTTAATTTTTCTATCACTTTTCGGCCTGGTTTCAAGAATGTCAAAGCAGATACCTTATCGCGCAGCTTGGATCCGATATCACCTCCCGAAACTCCTTCCATTCTTCAGCATGGGGTGGTTGTGGCTGTGGTGTCCTCAAAATTGGAGCGGGAGATTCATGAGGCTCAGTCTCTTGCTCCTCCGTCATTGCCTGACAACAAGCTCTTTGTTCCGGTCCAGTACCGGTTGAGGGTGCTCTAGGAGTTCCATGATTCTGCTCTTAGAGGACATCCTGGAATCTCAGCGACTCGTAGAGCTATTGCTAGGCTGTTTTGGTGGTCCTCTATGGCTTCTGATGTTGCCGTGTTTGTGTCTTCCTGTGATACTTGTGCCCATGCTAAAAGCTCTCATAACCAGCTGGCCAGGGAATTGGTGCCATTGCCAATTCCGGTTAGACCTTGGATTCATTTGTCCATGGACTTTATCACTGATCTCCCTCTTTCCAGTGGCAAAACTGTGGTCTGGGTGGTGGTGGTTAGATTCAGTAAACAGGTGCATTTTGTACCTTCGGCGGGACTGCCTAATGCTGAAGCATTTTCTAGGTTGTTTGTTGACCACATGGTGTGATTGCATGGTGAGCCTTTGAATGTGGTTTCAGATAGGGGGGTACAATTTGTGTCCAAGTTCTGGAGGGCTTTTTGTAAAAGGTTAGGTATTAGGTTGGCCTTCTCCTCGGCTTATCATCTCAAAACTAATAGTCAGATGGAGAGGACCAATCAGTCTCTTGAACAAATTTTGTGGTGTCTTGCCACGTCCCAGCAGGACGATTGGTGTTCTTTGTTACCACTGGCTGAGTTTGCTTTTAATAATCCTATTAATCAGTCCACGGGCACCTCTCCGTCCGTTTGTAATTATGGCTTTCATCCCCATTTTGGTAAGTTTTCCAGGATGAGGTCGGGTTGTCCATGGGATGACTCAGCCATTCAGTGATTGAGGGCGGTGTGGGGCGAGGTTCAGAGGAACATTGAGGAAGCTCAAGGCAAACATAAACAGTTTGTGGATAAGCGCGGATCTACAGGACCCGTATTCCTGGTGGGAGATAAAGTATGGCTGTCTACCAAGACCATTCGGCTGAAAGTTCCTTCCGCTAAGCTAGGTCCCAAGTTTATAGGTCCTTATGAGGTAATTGAAGTTGTCAATCCAGTTGCCTTTCACTTACGTCTACCTCCGTTGCCTCGGATCCCCAATGTGTTCCATAAATCTCTCCTGAAGCCATTTGTACCTTCCTCTGATGGGTCTCCATCCCCTCCACCTCCGGTTTCTGTGGATGGGCATATGGAGGATGAGGTGGAACGGATTGTGGATTCACGCATGGTCCGCAGTTCGCTGCAGTATTTGGTCCATTGGAGGGATTACGTTCATGAGGATCGATCCTGGGTTCCGGCGCGATTGGTTCATGCCGATCGATTGGTTTGGGCATTTCATGCGCCGTATCATGGGAAACCTGGGGGTCTGGTTGCCCCCCCTTGAGAGGAGGGTACTGTCATGATCCAGACCGGGTTTTGAGTCCTGTTTTCTCTTTTTCCCGGTCTGGTCATGTGAAGAGTTAACCTTTCTCAGCCTCTGTCTGGGTTCAGGTTGGCTATTTATCGCCGCTGATTCCTGCAGGCTATGTCAGTTATAGTTTTTGCCTAGTGCTGCTGCAACTGACTCTGATTGCTCTGATTAGTCCTGCTGCGTTTGCTGTCTGAACCCGTGTCTATGTGTTCCCATTTCCCGTGTTTAGGTGCAGACCTGCTTCCTCTACTGCCATCTAGTGAAGCCTGCACCTACCTGCATTGCATCAGCATGACAGCTGGGGTCCTGGGTTCAAATCCCACCAAGGACACTATATGCAAGGAGTTTGTACGCTGCTCCTGTTTCCTCTCACACTCCAAAGACATACTGATAGGGAATCTAGATTGTGAGCCCCAATGGAGACAGTGATGATAATATCTGTAAAGCGCTGTGGAATATAATGGTGCTATATACAGGTGCGTCTCACAAAATTAGAATATCATCAAAAAGTTAAATTTATTTCAGCTCTTCAACACAAAAAGTGAAACTTATATATTATATACAGTGATTACAAACAGAGGGATCTATTTCAAGTGTTTATTTCTGTTAATGTTGATGATTATGGCTTACAGCCAATGAAAACCCAAAAGTCATTATCTCACTAAAGTAGAATACTGTATTTTTCGGCGTATAAGACGACCCCCAACTTTTCTTCCAGAAAGGTCCTTCGCAGCGCGCAATGCATCCCTGGGAACGGAAGCCGCCGCATGCACCGCTGAGAATCGGGAGAACTTTGGGGGCCGTCGGAAGGTAAGTATATCCATTTTTTTTATTTTAACTCTTTTTTTTACACGAATATGGATCCCAGGGCCTGAAGGAGAGTCTCCTCTCCTCCAGACCCTGGGAACCATCCGGGACCGCTCCCTACACCATATGCGGTGACCTCAGAGCTCCGCACATGCCGTACCCGGCATATAAGATGACCCCCGACTTTTGAGAAGATTTTCAGGGGAAAAAAAGTCGTTTTATATGCTGGAAAATATGGTAAATAGTAAAAAACACATGCAAAGGCTTCCTAAGCGTTTAAAAAGGTCCCTTAGTCTGTTTCAGTAGGCTCCACAATCATGGGGAAGACTGACTTGACAGATGTCCAGAAGGCAGTTATTGACACTATACAAGGAGGGTAAGCCATAAGAGGTAATTTATAAAGAAGCTGGCTTTTCACCACACACAGACGTATCCAGGACATGGTCTAGAAGTGTCGCATTCCTTGTGTCAAGCCACTCATGACCAATAGACAACATCAGAAGCGTCTTACCTGGGCCAAGGAGAAAAAGAACTGGACTGTTGCTCAGTGGTCCAAGGTGTTGTTTTCAGATGAATGTAAATTTTGCATTTCATTTGGAAATCAAGGTCCCAAAGTCTGGAGGAAGAGTGAAGAAGCACACAATCCAAGCTGCTTGAGGTCTTGTGTAAAGTTTCCACAATCAGTGATGATTTGGGGAGCCATGTCATTTGCTGGTGTAGGTCCACTGTGTTTTATCAAGACCAAAGTCAGCACAGCAGTCTACCAGGAAATTTTAGAGCACTTCTTGCTTCCCTCTGCCGACAAGCTTTTGGAGATGGAAATTTCATTCTCCAGCAGGACTTAGCACCTGTCCACACTGCCAAAAGTACCAATACCTGGTTGAAAAACAACAGTATCACTGTGCTTGATTTGGCCAGCAAACTCACCGAACCATAGGGAATTGTCAAGAGAAAGATGAGAGACACGAGACCCAACAATGCAGATGAGCTGAAGGCTGCTATCAAAGCAACCTGGGCTTCCATAACACCTCAGCAGTGCCACAGGCTGATCACCTCCATGCCACACCGCATTGATGCAGTCATTGATGCAAAAGGATCCCCGGACAAGTATGTAGTGCATTTACTGAACATACATTTCAGTAGGCCAACATTTTGGATTTTAAAGTAATTTTGCAAGCTGGTGTTATAAAGTATTCTAAGTTACTGAGATAATGACTTTTGGGTTATCATTAGCTGTAAGCCGCAATCATCATAATTAACAGAAATAGATCACTCTGTAATGACTCTATATAATATATGAGTTTCACTATTTGAATTAAAGAGCTGAAATAAATTAACTTTTTGATGATATTCTAATTTGTGGGAAGCACCTGTAAGTAGTAATAATAAATAAATAGGTTCCAATTTCTAGGTCCCCTTTAAAATGTCGTCAAAGACACTGAGGCATACAAGGATATCCTAGAAGTTGGCATTGTGTACACATTTGTGCCTCGTTCTTATAATTCCTCAAAGACAATAAAGAGGCAGATGTTTATTTCATTATATACTCAAGTGGTGAGCAGAGACTTGGAGATCCAATTAGCCAATGTGTACAGAGCGTAAGACATGGTACAATCTAAGAACAGGTGGATGTATCACCCATATCATCATCTGAGTAGCATATCTTAACGTCAACCCAGGCTCTATTTATAGCCAAGGAGAAGAGTTTGATGTGCAGTGTGGTCAAACAGGTGCCACTTGGTATGAGCGTGAAAAAAACACTCAACCTATCCATAAATCAGTACATACTAAGGTGTTCTACAGCCTTGTAAATAGTCTTGTTTCCTAAATTACTGCTTAAGAATGTAATTGAAATACAAATACAGTTGAAACCAGAAGTTTACATACACTATATAAAAAGACACATATGTATGTTTTTCTCAATGTCTGACATGAAATCAGAATAAACCTTTCCCGTTTTAGGTCAATTAGGATTACCATAATTATTAATATTTGCCAAATGCCAGAATAATGAGAGAGAATGTTTTAATTCATTTTTATGTCTTGGCATTCACGAAGTGCTGCTGTGCTTTTTTATACATATTTTGCAATCACTACAGCTTGCACCCATTCACACTTAGGAGGTGCTGGTCAGTTTTTTTTTGTATAGCTATTTTGGAGGGTGTGAATCCCTCTGCTCTGCCACTGCACTCCTCCCATTGACCTGCAGGTGTTCTCAACCAATTCTACTTGCCCATTCAAATTGTAGGCCTGCAGCCCAGTAGAGACATGTTTGTCCATTATTGTAGGCTTTTTAGCCCAAAAGTGCATGTACAGTAGGATAGAGAAAGGTTATAACAGGACCCATCAGAGAAGTGTCACCTTGCCGTGATTGATGGGCACACATGAATTGGCCAATTTATGCGCTAAGAACCTTCGCTTTTTTTGCAAGTAAATCTTGCTAAGGGACGATGCAGTTGGAAGTTGTGATTTCCATTGACACTATATGTCTTGGCATTTACGGAGTGCTGCTGTGCTTTTTTATACACTCGTTGATTATGTCTAGATCTATTGGATACAGGGATTGAAATCACTTCTGTTGGTAAAAGATTCCACACGTCTTCCCTGCTCAGAGACCAATGTAGAAGGCCGTCCAATACAGGGTGTAATCCATACTTAGATATCTGTGTTATGCTCAGAATTCTGCGAGATGTCTCAGCACCTCCTGGAATCAGGATTATCTGAGGGAGGCAGCTGATACAACACAGAAGTCCCCTCTTCTCACCTCTCCCACCTCATATAATAAGCCCACATTCAATCATGAATACATTCTTGTCATTAATAATATCCTACACTGGGCAATCAATTTGCCACATTCTCCAAGTAGATGAATAAGACATCAACAATCATAGTATAATATCCTGCAATGTATTATGACATATAAAGATTAGATTCTGTGTATGTCCCCATACTCCTGGCAATTCCCATTATGTCAGTGGGTATACCATGTATGCAGTGCCCAGCCACAAAGTAATATGTCAGAACGCTGTGGTCAGTTTCTAGCTACCTCATCCCCACCGACACAGCACATTCTTGCCACAGTTGCCTCTTTAGTGGCCATCACGAATGTTCTCTACAATTGTACCACTTATGTGAATTTTACCTTCATGTGTCACTAGATTATCATTAAATCCCACCTGCCATCAGACCTTAGCACTGCCCATGTATCAGATGGCTCTTTGGGTCTTGTCATACATCCGACTCCGAATCTACCTTTGAGACCGAATTTAGACATTGGCCAAACAGGGTCTTTGAACCTTCACCGACCCCTTTTCCCCGGACCTGAATTTACAAGCCACGTAGGCATATATGAGTCTTGTGAGTTTGGCTCAGTACGGTCCGTATTGTGTTTCTCAGACGTCTGAATTTGATCTAAAAGGATTACGTAGATCATTTTCACTTTCAAAGGCTTGAATAAAGAATTCAGGCTAGAGGAGGATGAGGGTCCATATTCAGGAGCTTAATCTACAAATCTTGAGCAGAGGCCCATTGATTTCAACAGACAGCCTGTATTACTTATTTTCTCCTGTGGTGGCAGTGTAGAGGAAATGAACACTGGCTGATGGATCCTCAACTGCTAGTCAAAGTAGGAAAACATTGAGGAGATCAATATGTCCATACACGTAAGTAGTGGCATATTGATTTTAGTAGGTACATTGTTATCGTTAAAGGGGTTGTTCAGTTTAGAGAATTTATTTTCATATACACTGTTAGAGAATATGGTCAGAGTGGTTGCAAAGAGTGTTTCTTGCTCAGGATGAACTGTCTTTTCCTGCATTACATAAACGGCCAATTGATTTGAATGGATACTTTGTAATGCTTCATGTCTCCTGTGATGGCGCTGCAGGGAAACTGTACATATACAGGTTTATTTGATTTCTGATCAATACGGGACTCTTAGTAATCAGCTGATTTAAAGTGGAACCCCTTAATTTTTCTTGAGGTGATGATGCAGGTAAGTGAAATTTCTTCTGAGGTCCCCTCAAGACAAGCAAATCATTGGCAGTCCCAGCAGCTGGACAATTTATGGCCAATCATTTGCCAGAAATCCATTCTAACAAAAAGGGAAATGTCCAAATTGCACAAATCTTTCAAGTAGCACATGAACATTTCAATATCTATATATATAATTGTCTAAGGGTTTTTCTGTCTGTCTGTCCTGGAAATCCCGCGTCTCTGATTGATCGAGGCCGCCAGGCCTCGACCAATCAGCGACGGGCACAGCATGGTGACGATGATGTCATAAAGGTTGCCTAGACCAATCAGCGACGGGCACAGTCTGCCACGAATTCGCCTCGACCAATCAGCGACAGGCACAGTATCGACGTAGATGTCATAATGGTTGCCATGGCGATGATGATGTCATAAAGGTTGCCTTGACCAATCAGCGACGGGCACAGTCTGCCGCGAATTCTGGAATCATCATTGCCCATATACTAAGGAGACATGCATATTCTAGAATACCCGATGCGTTAGAATCGGGCCACAATCTAGTTATTACATAATATGCAATCTAAAGGACTATTTTCATTCAAATCCAATACTCATGTAAAGGCCCCCATACACCTTAGACTAACATCAGCCATACCTGACAAGATCAGCTGCCAGTATTAATTGAAGCCTCCCAACTGATGATGAGAAAAGGATGTGGCATGTCTGATTTTGGACTGCTAATCCTTTTGTTCTAGGTGCTGCCATTAGAGTTTGCCAGTGGGTCTTATAGAGAACACAGGAGCACTCGGAAGAACAAGTTCTCCTTTATATGGGAGAGTTGCCGGATGAACGATCACCCAAATCATCATTCGGCTAACAGCCGTATATTGTGTATGGGGCCTATAAGTCTTTAGGGTTCTTTGCTTAACCTTTCTTTTTTAGGGAGCCAATGGATAAGAAATGCTGAAAAGATTTTCACTCAGAATAACCAGAACCAATACACAGTAAAAAGTTTACATCGAAATAAACATTACCTACACATCCTAGCCATCACTACATGGCACAATGAAATAGGATCACAATGGGTTTTCATTCTTGGAGTAGTAAAACACATCTGTTCCATCCAGTGACACACAGGTCAGTAATTGCTGTATGATACATGTAATTAACTCACAACTGTTGTTCATGGCGGATATAAGCTGAGGGTCTCGTGGAATGACAGGCATGTACCAAAGGCAGGTGTCTCTCTGTAAGCCCGCCAGATCTTTTGACATGCCATGTTGCCCCTGCTGTGTCTGAAAAGAGCCAGGGATGTAAACAAGTGGATATTACACCTCTCTTAGGACAGGGTCAATAGATCTCTAATCCCGGAACTGTATTTGGCAGCTAATAAAATGAACAGACAGTTTTTCTAAGGGGGCTTAATACCCGAGCCGAGACAATTACAGGAAGGTGAGAGAAATCAGCAAAACGCATAAACCAACACTAGGGGAAGGTTGCAATAAAAACTCCAGTTAATGCCATGTCTAGGTCATCTCTAAAAATCCTTAGGAAACATCTATGCAGATCTACAGCTCAACACATAATTGTCTAAAGAAGGTAATTAGCACCTACAGTATAGAGTCTGTATTCTCATCTGATGGCGGCGGTCAGTAGTAGTGATAGAGACATACGACACCATGACAGAAATGTCACACAGCTGAACTTTTTGAGATGATGGAGGATTGTGATGTCTCCCGTGGGTAGTCGGATTTCCCAGGATTAGAAAAACATGTCTGTTTATACCAGAAACAGCACCACACCTGTCCATGGTTTGTTCCTGATATTTGATGTGAATGGAGACAAGCCACAATACTAGACAACATGTGGACAGGTGTCATGCTGTTTTCTGGTAGAAAGTAGACTTGTTTTTTAATCCTGTACAGCCAATTTAAAAGAGTTGTGTGACTTAGGGAAGTATTACATTGTGCCCACTAAAATCAGCGGGTATTCACTAGAGAACTAGAGATGGGAGATTTACCAGTCATTTGCAGGTCCATCGTCCAGGTCAGTAATTGGTGACTGTTGGTTGGAAGACCTGCGAATCTCCTTACCTCATTCCCGACTCTTCTTTTAATTAGCTGGTCTGGGGCAACTTCATGTTTGCATCACACCCGAAGTGATGAAGTCATGCCAGCCTGGCTAATCAAAAGAGAAGTCGGTAACACAGGAAGGTAATGAGATATGCAGGCCTCCCGTCTAGCAGTCTCAGACTACTGACCTGGCCAATCGATTCTCTATTCACGGATTTCAATAAAAGATACAGTTCTTAGAAAGAAAATCTACACTAGCTACAATTTTATTTGGTCTACACAAGGCAACACTTTGAAAAGGGCAGTCTGCTTGGTACAAACTGTGATTATTAAAATGCCCTCACACCATCCAAAAAGAAGCTATCCATACATAGTTCCTAACATTTCTGATGACAAGTAAGTTAAATTATAAAATTTGTCAACATTTGTTACTTATAAGTCACTCATATGGATATTATTTTGCCAGTTTAAAATTCGACATTGATTCAACATTAAAGTGCTGAATGAGGATCTCCCATAACCTGGTAGTTTTATCATGCACAAAAATTGCATCATGTTAAATTAATGCAGGATCATATAGAAGAACCATATGGTCACATGGCTGTGTCCATGATTCCTAATACGTAATACGGGTGATAGTCTCAACAGACAATACAAAGCTCATATTTTAGATTTATACATAATGGTGGCCAAAATATTCTCCACCTAAATCAACGTTTGTGTGTGTTCTATTTAAGTAGGGAAAGTATTAAGGTCATTTGTATATTTTGTGGTGGTCTCCGGACCTTCAGGAGGAGAACACATGGCATTATCTATTGTGCTATGTGTCTTCTCCTGAATGAGTTAATTGGTGGGAAAAGAGCTTTCCCGCCAAATCTTTAGGGAGCATATAGGCATTAGTGGCAGGGTAGTGGTTGGTAGGGATGCTCTCCAATCATGGGGTGGTGTCTGGGCTAGATGAGTGCTCTGCCTGGTGATCGCCCCATGATTGGATGGGCTAAAAGTAAATAGTAACAGGAGTAAATATATGAGGGGGGGACCATCAGCACTGTGGGTCCTGTGTGTGAGAAATCACCTGGGAGCTACTGCTGTGCTGCATGGATGGGATAGACCTTCTCCTGGATAAATTGGGGAAAAGGATGGGTGAGGATAGAGCCATGGCATGCCTGCAGAGAGCTTTGGAGTCCCCGCCAGGAGATGCGAGTGGTCCGGAGGTCTGCACAGGTACAAGCAGAGACCAGGAAGTATCTACCGATGATGTGGTTGGAGCGTCGCTGAGAGAGATGACGTCATCGGGAAGCACGAGGGGTTTGCATGGTAAATATTTTTCTACTCATTCAATTTGAATTGGAGCTGTGATAGAGGTGGCAAGATTGGGTTTGCATGAATCAATTATAAAATGGCTGGGTAGGTGGGAGTCGAACCGCTGTCAGCTGTACATTAGAAAGTAATAATCCTTAACGTTCTTATTATATACTGTAGATGGCACGGTTTGGATTCTCGGTCATTCCTTCATACACTGGGCGGTGCAAAGAGCAGAAGAACGGTGCTATGGACAGAATCTGTCATTATCACCTGATTGAGTAAGAGTGAGCTGGATGGGAGTCAGAGAGCAGAAATGGGACGGTTTAATTGATCAAGTGTTAATGATGAGTGACAAATGTCCTGCACCAGACATTATTATTATTCATTTAGGAGGTAAAGATATCGGGAAGATGGGTACAGTTGATCTTCTGTTTATTATGAAAAATAATTTGCAAAAGATTTCTGTGTTGTTTCCTGGATTTCGAATAATTTTTTCAGAAATTATGCCTAGAATTTTGTGGGTCAATTCTCCAGAGCTGAAGTTTTGTGAGAAGATAAGGAGGCATCTAATCCGAGCGCTTTGTAAGTTTTTGCCGTCGATTGGAGGATTTTCTTTTTGTCACATTGATTTAGAAGGTGGCGTTCCTGGCCTGTTTCAAAGTGATCTAGTGCATTTGTTGGCAATTGGAAATTACTAGTGATGAGCGAATATACTCTTTTATCGAGCTTTCCCGAGCACGCTCAGGTGTCCTCCGAGTATTTGTAAGTGCGCAGAGATTTAGTTTTCATCGCCTCAGCTGAATGATTTACAGCTACTAACCAGGCTGAGTACATGTGGGGGTTGCCTGGTTGCTAGGGAATCCCCACATGTAATCAAGCTGACGAACAGATGTAAATCATTCAGCTGCTGCAAGGAAAACTAAATCTCCGAGCACTTACAAATACCCGGAGGACACCCGAACGTGCTCGGGAAATCTCGAGTAACGAGTATATACGCTCATCACTAGAAATTCCATATTTAATATGGATCTGTAAACTTTGGTGGAAATAGCCCTTGGTGGGGTGGAGCCATGCTTGCCTCTGTAGGCAAGATGGCCGGTTGGGGGTTAGTCATTCAGGGAGCTGAATGGACAGACAGTTCTGGGTTAACAGGCTTGAGCTTTTGTGGCTGAGCTGCGGTGTTTGGTTAACCCCTTCATGACCCAGCCTATTTTGACCTTAATGACCTGGCCGTTTTTTGCAATTCTGACCAGTGTCCCTTTATGAGGTAATAACTCAGGAACGCTTCAACGGATCCTAGCGGTTCTGAGATTGTTTTTTCGTGACATATTGGGCTTCATGTTAGTGGTAAATTTAGGTCAATAAATTCTGCGTTTATTTGTGATAAAAACGGAAATTTGGCGAAAATTTTGAAAATTTCGCAATTTTCACATTTTGAATTTTTATTCTGTTAAACCAGAGAGTTATGTGACACAAAATAGTTAATAAATAACATTTCCCACATGTCTACTTTACACCAGCACAATTTTGGAAACAACATTTTTTTTTGCTAGGAAGTTATAAGAGTTAAAATTTGACCAGCGATTTCTCATTTTTACAACGAAATTTACAAAACCATTTTTTTTAGGGACCACCTCACATTTGAAGTCAGTTTGAGGGGTCTATATGGATGAAAATACCCAAAAGTGACACCATTCTAAAAAATGCACCCCTCAAGGTGCTCAAAACCACATTCAAGAAGTTTTTTAACCCTTCAGGTGCTTCACAGCAGCAGAAGCAACATGGAAGGAAAAAATGAACATTTAACTTTTTAGTCACAAAAATTATCTTTTAGCAACATTTTTTTTATTTTCCCAATGGTACAAGGAGAAACTGAACCACGAAAGTTGTTGTCCAATTTGTCCTGAGTACGCTGATACCTCATATGTGGGGGTAAACCACTGTTTGGGCGCACGGCAGGGCTTGGAAGGGAAGGAGCGCCATTTGACTTTTTGAATGAAAAATTGGCTCCACTCTTTAGCGGACACCATGTCACGTTTGGAGAGCCCCCGTGTGCCTAAAAATTGGAGCTCCCCCACACGTGACCCCATTTTGGAAACTAGACGCCCCAAGGAACTTATCTAGATGCATAGTGAGAACTTTGAACCCCCGGGGGCTTCACAAATTGATCCGTAAAAATGAAAAAGTACTTTTTTTTCACAAAAAAATTCTTTTAGCCTCAATTTTTTTCATTTTCACATGGGCAACAGGATAAAATGGATCCTAAAATTTGTTGGGCAATTTCTCATGAGTACACCGATACCTCACATGTGGAGGTAAACCACTGTTTGGGCACATGGTAAGGTTCGGAAGGGAAGGAGCGCCATTTGACTCTTTGAATGAAAAATTATCTCCATCGTTAGCGGACACCATGTCGTGTTTGGAGAGCCCCCGTGTGCCTAAACATTGGAGCTCCCCCACAAATGACCCCATTTTGGAAACTAGACCCCCCAAGGAACTTATCTAGATGCATATTGAGCACTTTAAACCCTCAGGTGCTTCACAAATTGATCTGTAAAAATGAAAAAGTACTTTTTTTTTCACAAAAAAATTCTTTTCGCCTCAGTTTTTCATTTTCACATGGGCAATAGGATAAAATGAATCCTAAAATTTGTTGGGCAATTTCTCCCGAGTACGCCGATACCTCATATGTGGGGGTAAACCACTGTTTGGGCACACGGCAGGGCTCGGAAGGGAAGGCGCGCCATTTGACTTTTTGAATGGAAAATTAGCTCCAATTGTTAGCGGACACCATGTCGCGTTTAGAGAGCCCCTGTGTGCCTATGCATTGGAGCTCCCCCACAAGTGACCCCATTTTGGAAACTAGACCCCCCAAGGAACTTATCTAGATGCATATTGAGCACTTTAAACCCCCAGGTGCTTCACAGAAGTTTATAATGCAGAGCCATGAAAATAAAAAATAATTTTTCTTTCCTCAAAAATGATTTTTAGCCTGGAATTTCCTATTTTGCCAAGGGTAATAGGAGAAATTGGACCGCAAATGTTGTTGTCCAGTTTGTCCTGAGTACGCTGATACCCCATATGTGGGGGTAAACCACTGTTTGGGCGCACGGCAGGGCTCGGAAGGGAAGGCACGCCAATTGGCTTTTTAAATGGAAAATTAGCTCCAATCATTAGCGGACACCATGTCACGTTTGGAGAGCCCCTGTGTGCCTAAACATTGGAGATCCCCCACATATGACCCCATTTTGGAAACTAGACCCCCAAAGGAACTAATCTAGATGTGTGGTGAGGACTTTGAACTTCCAAGTGCTTCACAGAAGTTTATAACGCAGAGCCATGAAAATAAAATAAAAATTTTATTTTCTCTAAAATGATTTTTTAGCCTGCAATTTATTATTTTCCCAAGGGTAACAGGAGAAATTTGACCCCAAAAGTTGTTGTACAGTTTCTCCTGAGTACGCTGATACCCCATATGTGGGGGTAAACCACAGTTTGGGCACATGTCGGGGCTCGGAAGTCAAGTAGTGACATTTTGAAATGCAGACTTTGATGGAATGCTCTGCGGGCGTTACGTTGCGTTTGCAGAGCCCCTGATGTGGCTAAACAGTAGAAACCCCCCACAAGTGACCCCATTTTAGAAACTAGACCCCGAAAGGAACTTATCTAGATGTGAGGTGAGCACTTTGAACCCCCAAGTGCTTCACAGAAGTTTATAACACAGAGCAGTGAAAATAATAAATACGTTTTCTTTCCTCAAAAATAATTTTTTAGCCCAGAATTTTTTATTTTCCCAAGGGTTACAGGAGAAATTGGACCCCAAAAGTTGTTGTCCAGTTTCTCCTGAGTACGCTGATACCCCATATGTGGGGGTAAACCACTGTTTGGGCACACGTCGGGGCTCAGAAGGGAAGTAGTGACTTTTGAAATGCAGACTTTGATGGAATGGTCTGCGGGCGTCACGTTGCGTTTGCAGAGCCCCTGGTGTGCCTAAACAGTAGAAACCCCCCACAAGTGACCCCATTTTGGAAACTAGACCCCCCAAGGAACTTATCTAGATATGTGGTGAGCACTTTGAACCCCCAAGTGCTTCACAGACGTTTACAACGCAGAGCCGTGAAAATAAAAAATCATTTTTCTTTCCTCAAAAATGATGTTTTAGCAAGCAATTTTTTATTTTCTCAAGGGTAACAGGAGAAATTGGACCCCAGTAATTGTTGCCCAGTTTGTCCTGAGTACGCTGATACCCCATATGTGGGGGTAAACCACTGTTTGGGCACATGTCGGGGCTCGGAAGTCAAGTAGTGACGTTTTGAAATGCAGACTTTGATGGAATGGTCTGCGGGCGTCACGTTGCGTTTGCAGAGCCCCTGGTGTGCCTAAACAGTAGAAACCCCCCACAAGTGACCCCATTTTGGAAACTAGACCCCCCAAGGAACTTATCTAGATATGTGGTGAGCACTTTGAACCCCCAAGTGCTTCACAGACGTTTACAACGCAGAGCCGTGAAAATAAAAAATCATTTTACTTTCCTCAAAAATGATGTTTTAGCAAGCAATTTTTTATTTTCTCAAGGGTAACAGGAGAAATTGGACCCCAGTAATTGTTGCCCAGTTTGTCCTGAGTACACTGATACCCCATATGTGGGGGTAAACCACTGTTTGGGCACACGTCGGGGCTCGGAAGGGAAGGAGCACCATTTGACTTTTTGAATAAAAGATTGGCTGGAATCAATGGTGGCGCCATGTTGCGTTTGGAGACCCCCTGATGTGCCTAAACAGTGGAAACCCCTCAATTCTAACGCCAACACACCCCTAACCCTTATCCCAACTGTAGCCGTAACCCTAACCACAACCCTAACCGCAACACACCCCTAACCACAACCCTAACCCCAACACACCCCTAACCCTAACCACAACCCTAATTCCAACCCAACCCTAACCCTAAGGCTATGTACCCACGTTGCGGATTCGTGTGAGATTTTTCCGCACCATTTTTAAAAAAATCCGCGGGTAAAAGGCACTGCGTTTTACCTGCGGATTTCACCTGCGGATTCCACCTGCGGATTCCTATTGAGGAATAGGTGTAAAACGCTGCGGAATCCGCACAAAGAATTGACATGCTGCGGAAAATACAACGCAGCGTTTCCGTGCGGTATTTTCCGCACCATGGGCACAGCGGATTTGGTTTTCCATAGGTTTACATGGTACTGTAAACCTGATGGAACACTGCTGCGGATCCGCAGCGGCCAATCCGCTGCGGATCCGCAGCCAAATCCGCACCGTGTGCACATAGCCTAATTCTAAAGGTATGTGCACACGCTTTGGAAAACGCTGCGGATCCGCAGCAGTTTCCCATGAGTTTACATTTCAATGTAAACCTATGGGAAACAAAAATCGCTGTACACATGCTGCGGAAAAACTGCACGGAAACGCAGCGGTTTACATTCCGCAGCATGTCACTTCTTTCTGCGGATTCCACAGCGGTTTTACAACTCCAATAGAAAATCGCAGTTGTAAAACCGCAGTGAAATGCGCAGAAAAACCGCGGTAAATCTGCCATAAATCCGCAGCGGTTTAGCACTGCGGATTTATCAAATCCGCTGCAGAAAAATCCGCAGAGGACCAGAATACGTGTGCACATACCGAAACCCTAATCCTAACCCTAAACCCTACCCCTACCCCTAACCCTAACCCTACCCCTAACCCTAACCCCTACCCCTAACCCTAACCCCAACCCTAGTTCTAACTCCAACCTTAGTGAAAAAAAAAAAAAATTCTTTATTTTATTATTGTCCCTATCTATGGGGGACAAATGGGGGGGGTCATTTACTGTTTTTTTTATTTTGACCACTGTGATATAATCTATCACAGTGATCAAAATTCACATTGGAACGAATCTGCCGGCCGGCAGATTCGGCGGGCGCACTGCGCATGCGCCCGCCATTTTGGAACATGGCGGCGCTCGGGGAAGAAGACTGACGGACCCCGCCAGGATCGGTAAGTATAAGGGGGGGAGATCAGGGCACAGGGGGGGGAGATCAGGGCACGGGGGGGCGTCGGAGCACGGGGGGGGAGGGATCGGAGCATGGGGGAGAGTGATCGGTGTGCGGGCGGGTGGATCGGTGTGCAGGGGGGGGGGGATCGGTGTGCAGGGGGGGTGGTTCGGAGCACGGGGGGGGATCGGAGTGCGGGGGGGTTTGATTGGAGCACGGGGGGGTGTGATTGGAGCACGGGGGAGCGGACAGGAGGACAGGAGAGCGGAGCACAGGACGGAGGAGAGCGGGCCACAGATCGGGGGGCTGGGGGGGCGATCGGAGGGGTGGGGTGGGGGCACATTAGTATTTCCAGCCATGGCCGATGATATTGCAGCATCGGCCATGGCTGGATTGTAATATTTCACCATTTTTTTAGGTGAAATATTACAAATCGCTCTGATTGGCAGTTTCACTTTCAACAGCCAATCAGAGCGATCGTAGCCACGAGGGGGTGAAGCCACCCCCCCTGGGCTAAACTACCACTCCCCCTGTCCCTGCAGATCGGGTGAAATGGGAGTTAACCCTTTCACCCGATCTGCAGGGACGCGATCTTTCTGTGACACAGCATATGCGTCACAGGTCGGATTGGCACCGACTTTCATGACGCATACGCTGTGTCACAGGTCGGGAAGGGGTTAAAGTTGATTTCTTAAGATGAAAGTTATTGATAATTTTTATTGTATGTTATTGATTTAATTAAAGCCAGTGACCTAAATATTCTCCACCTAAATCAATGTGTCTGTGTGTTCTATTTAGGTAAGGAAAGTATTAGGGTAAGTTCACACAGGGCTTTTTTAATGCTTTTTTTCTGCAGCAAAACCTGATTTCTTGCCAGGAAAGAAGCTGCATCAAAAACGCAGGTTTAGGTGCGTTTTTTCAAGTTTTTTTTGTCTTTTTGTGCATGCTAATAAAGTTGAGTGCTCCTGAAGGAAAAAAACAAACTGATTCCTGTAGAACCACACATATGATTAGTTGGGAAACATTAAGGCTGTGTGCACGCGTTGCATTTTTTCGTGTTTTTTCGCTATAAAAACGCATAAAAAACACATACATTATGCATCCCATCATTTAGAATGCATTCCGCAATTTTTGTGCACATGATGCGTTTTCTTCCGTGAAAAAAACGCATTGTGGTAAAAAACGCAGCATGTTCATTAATTTTGCCGATTTTTCACGTTTTTCCAGTAATTTACATAGTCTTATGCTCATCCTCCTATACCAAGTAATGGCTAACCCCTCACTACTACCAGACATTCCCTCACAATAGATCACTATCAGGACACCTCACTACTAGACACTACCTCACAATAGCTCACTGTCACTATGAACACCTCACTAATCACACCCCAAAGCTCTTGGCTGTGAGGTCACTTCCTGTTGGCCATAACTTTTCTGCACAAAAAAAAAGCAGCAAGTAATGATACCTGTGTTTTTTCAGAGTTTTTTTCCCCAACACCCATTCAAGCCAATGGGTGAAAAACGCTGCAAAACCCCAGCAAAAACGCTGAGTGAAGTGACAGATGTACAAAAAATGCAGCAAAGCACAAAATCCTGTGGACACAAAAAAACAATGTGTGTGCATGAGATTTCTGAAATCTCATAGGCTTTGTTGGAAACAGAAAAAGCAGCTGAAAATTAGCATAAAAAACGCTGAAAACCCCCCAACAAAAACGCCCTTTGTGAACTTACCCTTAGGCTGTGTTCACACGTTTTTTCGCGTTTTTTTTGCGGTTTTTCCCAATAAAAACGCTATAAAACCGCAAAAAAACGCATACAATAAGCATCCCATCATTTAGAATGAAATGCCGCATGTTTTGTGCACACGATGCGTTTTTTTCCGCAAAAAAAACGCATACCGCACAAAATCCGGACATGCTCTATCTTTTTGCGTTTTTTTTGCGGATTTCCCACTCCAAAATGCATTGGGAAGTGTCCGGAAAAAAACGCGGCAAAAACGCATCAAAACCGCGGCAAAAACGCGTCAAAACCGTGGCAAAATCGCGGCAAAAACGCATGCGGTTTTCTTGCGGATTTCATGCAGAAAATGGCCGGAATTCTCAGGAATTTTCTGCATGAATTCCTGAACGTGTGCACATAGCCTTAAGGTAATTTGTATAATGCCATAGTCCCGATTCATCAAAACGATTATACCAGAATTCTTCCAGAAATAGTTTTGAAAAGACGCAATTTTTTTGCACAAGTAGGTGGAGCTGGGACAGGATGGGTGCGTGGCGCCACAACGCATCGTCATTCATGACAAGCTGCGGCGTGCTTCATGCTTGAAATCTGAAGTAAGATTTGTGGAAAAGTACATCGAGGTGCACGTCACTTGTCAGATGCTCCTAATTCATTAAGGGGCGAGCGCCTCCAACATGCCCCCTTATTAACACTGGCATGAACATCGCCGGTGTTTATGAAATGGGGTCAATGTAATTGTTTCTATTTATACACAACTAGATGGTGGCCCGATTCTAACGCATCCGGTATTCTAGAATATGCATGTCCACGTAGTATATTGCACAGCCCACGTAGTATATTGGCCAGCCACGTAGTATATTGCCCAACCACGTAGTATATTGCCCAACCACGTAGTGTATTGCCCAGCCACGTAGTATATTGCCCAGCTACGTAGTATATTGCCCAGCTATGTAGTATTTTGCCCAGTGACGTAGTATATTGCCCAGCCATGTAGTATATTGCCCAGCCACGTAGTATATTGCCCAGCCACATAGTATATTGCCCAGTCACGTAGTATATTGCCCAGTCTCGTAGTATATTGCCCAGTCACGTAGTATATTGCCCAGCCACGTAGTATATTACCCAGTGACGTACTATATTGCCCAGTTACGTAGTATATTGCCCAGCTACGTAGTATATTGCCCAGTGACGTAGTATATTGCCCGGTCACGTAGTATATTGCCCGGTCACGTAGTATATTGCCCAGTCACGTAGTATATTGCCCAGTCACGTAGTATATTGCCCAGCCACGTAGTATATTGCACAGTGACGTAGTATACAGCACAGTGCCATGTAGTATACAGCACAGACATGTAGTATACTGCCCAGTCACGTAGTATATTGCCCAGCTACATAGTATATTGCCCAGCCACGTATGTAACAGGTTAAAAAATAAAAATAAACATATACTCACCTTCCGAGGGCCCCTTGTAGTGCTGTCGCCTGTGTGCGGTGCATGCGGCAGCTTCCGGTTCCAGGGTTGGTATGAGCGCAGGACCTGTGATGACTTTGCGGTCACATGACCGTGACGTCATGGCAGGTCCTTCTCGCATAGCATCCTTAGCACCGGAACCTGCCGTTTACACTGCCGAGGACAGGACGCGACGTCGGAGGGTGAGAATAACCTTTTTTTTATATTATTCTTGTTTGTAACATTAGATCTTTTTACTATTGATGCTGCACATGCAGCATCAATAGTAAAAATTTTGGTCACACAGGGTTAATAGCTGCATAACTGGAGTGCGTTACACCGTGCTCCGGTATTGCTGGCATTAACCCTGTGTGAGGGCTGACTGGATGACTGGTGGGGAGTATGGAGCGGGCACTGACTGTGGGGAGGAAAGAGCGGCCATATTGCCGCCGGACTGTGGCCGTCGCTGATTGGTCGTGGCAATGGTCGTGGGCGTTTTGCCATGACCAATCAGCGACTTGGATTCCATGACAGACAGAGGCCGCAACCAATGAATATCCGTAACAGACAGACAGAAGGACAGACAGACAGAAAGATGGAAGTGACCCTTAGACAATTATATAGTAGATGTTTTCCATGGGGCTGATTTATCAAAGCTTTTACGCCACCAAAGTCACAATTTTTTTGTGCAATGCTGAGTAAAATAATGAGTTATTTGGCATTCACGCAACACTTTAGGTCAGCCCTGGCAAAATGGGTGGAACTGGACAGAAGCAAGGGCGAGGTTGAGTCCGTCTGATTCATGAAAAGTGGCAGTGTTTTTTACATTTCATTGACTGGAGTAGCATTTCTGGTGCAGCGCAGAGGTGCACGTCAATCAGAACAAGCATTGAAATCATTAAGTGGTGTGTGCCTCTTAATGAATCCAGTGCCCCTTCTACTCCATCAAGACTGGTGTAGCGCAAGCAAGCGCTATGCTAGTCTTGATAGATCGCCCCCCATGTGTAGTTTATATAAGAAATGAAATCTGATTTCCTACTGTCACATCAGTGCACTCGTACTGAACTCATCTAAAAACGGACAGTCTCTTATTCTACTATAAATATAACTTCATCTCCTTTCCAGACACGTCATGGTTTGTTCTAAACAACATCACGACCAACAGTTATCTGCACCTGCTGAATATTGGGGTCGCCTAAGCTTCACTTTAATCCCTTCCTGACAGGACTAATTTCTGTTTTTCCTGTTTTATGTTTTATGTCCCCTTCTTCAAGAGCCAGAACTTCTATTTTCCATCAGCATAACCATATTAGGTTTTGATGTTATGTGAGAGTTGCAGCATTGAAAGATAAGCAAAAACGTGGGGTAAAATGTTGAAAAATACAGAATTCCCTAATTTTTTTAGTTTTGTTTTTACGACGTTGCAGGAAAAAAAAATGCGTATTTTAAAAAGCAGGGTGTGATTAATTGATTAAAAATTAACTTTTAATGTGTTCTTATAAAATGGTGCTCAAAACAAATATAACCACAAATACACATAGGACTCACATAAAATAACTTTCATGCTGCAATGACCACAAAATCCCAGAGATCTGGAAAAAAAAAATTTGTCTTAGGGTCCCTTAGAAAATAAATTCTCTTCACAAGAGAATAATAAAATTCCACACCAAAAACTTGAAGCAGTTATATCTGATATTTGGGGCTATTATTGGAACTGGTAGCTTACAATGGTGGGGTATTTGTGTGGATGAAATTAGGCCTCCTCCCCCAGACACAGCACCAGTATTTAACTGTCCAATCTCACCTATGGAAGAAAGGATAAGGTGAGATCGTTCCTTTTTCTACACTATTTTGGAAATCATTTAGAAATTTTCCTGCATTCTACCCAGTAGTAGGTATTCAGTATATGGGGAATGTGGTTTTTGATTTACCAAAAAAGTTTTTGGTGTGGAATGTTATTATTCCCTTCCTCTTGTGAAGAGAATTTATTTTCTAAGGGATCCTAAGACAAAAATATATATATATTTTTTGGGGGATCTCTGGGATTTTGTGGTCATTGCAGCATTCCTTTGAATGTGATTTTATGTGAGTCCTATGTGTATTTGTGGTTATATTTGTTTTGAGTACCATTTTAAAAGAACACATTAAAAGTTAATTTTTAATCAATTAACCACACCCTGCTTTTTATAATATTTTGTTGATTGGTGGTCATAGCTTCCCAAAGGAAAAAAATGCAGCAAAAATTACCTGGTAACTTGCTTCTGCAGGTCAGTACGATTATGATGAATCCAAATTTCTTTAGTTTTTTTTAAATATTTTACTGTTTAAAATTTTTGGAGGCTTTTTGATCATCATTTTCTAAGACTCATAACTGTTTTTATTTTTCTGTTGAAGGAACTGGATAAGGTTTATTTTATCTTTTGTGGGGCAAGGTTTTGTTTATTTTTTTTTAACTATTTTGACACGTATTCAACCCCTACCTAGGGGACTTCAGCTTGCTTGACCTGTACAATGCACTGCAATACTTTGGTATCGCAGAATATTGACACATTACTGTTCTCCTATGAAGCCCAGCCACAGTGTGAACATCATAAGTTTTCAAAAATGGCAGCAAAAATAGCAAGCACCGATTGCGCCATAGAAGGGTGGGTGGGGCCCTGTCTGCAATTGCCAGTGGGATTGAAAAAGATAAACTGCAGCAATAGGAGTTGGCTCTGTCTCACTACTGTGAGGTCTCCTTCACATGTCCATGTGCAGTACGTGGCATTCGTTTTATTAATAGATACTACACATACCCACTATAGTCTATGGTGCTGCACACATTTCCGATTTTTACCAGCAGCACGGGTGACAAGGACCAATACAAGTCTATGGGTCCAGATAAAACACATACAGAACACAGCTGGAATCCGACTGTCATCCGTGTGCCATCCGTGTGCTGTACACGTTTAACATTGCAAAGTATAGAAGCTTTAGCATTGACTTTTATTAAGCCACTAGATTGTGGCCGGATTCTAACACATCGGGTATTCTAGAATATGCATGTCCCCGTAGTATATGGACAATGATGATTCCAGAATTCGCGGCAGATTGTGCCCGTCGCTGATTGGTCGAGGCAACCTTTATGACATCATCGTTGCCATGGTAACCATTATGACATCTACGTCGATACTGTGCCCGTCGCTGAATCAGAAATGTGGGATTTCTACGTCCTTTATGACATCATCGTCACTGTGCCCGTTGCTGATTGGTCGAGGCCTAACGCATTGGGTATTCTAGAATATGCATGTCCCCGTAGTATATGGACAATGATGATTCCAGAATTCGCGGCAGACTGTGCCCGTCGCTGATTGGTCGAGGCAACCTTTATGACATCATCATCGCCATGGCAACCATTATGACATCTATGTCGATACTGTGCCCGTCGCTGAATCAGAAACGTGAGATGTCTACGTCCTTTATGACATCATCGTCGCTGTGCCCGTTGCTGATTGGTCGAGGCCTGGCGGCCTCGACCAATCAGAGACGCGGGATTTCTACGTCGATGCTGTGCCCGTCGCTGATTGGTCGAGGCCTGGCGGCCTCGACCAATCAGAAAGGCGGGATTTCCAGGACAGACATACAGACAGAAAAACCCTTAGACAATTATATATATAGATACCGGATGGCACCTGGATGGCACATTGATGGCCCATTGATCCAAAACATGAATGACACCAGCACCGATTTTTCTAGTACCGGTGTTATACGGACATGAAGGGGGCCTTAGATGCAGTTGCTGGCTGTATAATACAGCTGGAACCCACTGTTTGCGGAGTTGGCTAAGGTCATAAACCCACTCCATATATGTGCACCCAACATTAACTATATAGGCATAGATATTCTGCATCTATTAGATATTATTTTGAAATAAATTGTCTGCCTAATGGGGTCGATGGTTCCCTGTGTTGTATAATCAGTTGGTCTACAAAGCATGTAAAGAGTGCACTGGGTGGTGTGATATGCACCATAAAATGTTATGGATACTCTAATACTTATTCAGCAGAGTGGTTTCCCCACATAGAAATGGGAAAAAATGCAGAAAGAAAGCAGCAATAATCCAAGTGGATCTAAGTGAGAGCGAGCGGAAGCGGTCAGACTTGGCGTTCCCGCTAGTGCTCACAGAGACTGTGACCAGAGACGTGCTGAGTGCCCGTTGGCTCCCACAAATGAAGGTACCCAACGCTCTAGGCCCGTGAGTAATGCGCGTGCACCGCTTAAGAAAGACTGGGGTTACTACTGTGAACTGTACCCTGACTCCCCGGTACATGTCTGTCGAGCTAAGTTAGGCTCTGGCATCTCTGTGAACTGTGCTACGCTCCCTTTGCTGAATCCCGGACCAAAGAGCCTGCAAAAGACACTGGAGCAGGTCCTTGCTCATCTACGTCATCAGGATTACACGGGACACACTACACGCTGACCGTTGCTGGCGCCATTCCCTATCCTGTGGACATTGCATACTGGACGTCGTCAGGACCAGATAAGTCATACCTTGAGCATTGTT
Source organism: Ranitomeya imitator (assembly GCF_032444005.1). Taxonomy (NCBI): domain Eukaryota; kingdom Metazoa; phylum Chordata; class Amphibia; order Anura; family Dendrobatidae; genus Ranitomeya; species Ranitomeya imitator. The sequence goes on along the minus strand of NC_091283.1, from coordinate 478,763,421 downwards.
ATTGTAGTACCTTGTATTTCCCCTAATCTGCATATCCTATATTCCTTAATACCCTGTTACCCCACCGTCCTCCCTCCGTGGAGTATATACCTGTTATTAGTAAACACTTTAACCCTTGCTCTGGCTCCGGTCCATTACTGCATCCCACAACCTGCTCACAACTGCAGACTTATGAACCCACAAGTGCGTGTGCTGGGGGAGGATGCACAGATTTCTGATCCAGGACCGCAAGGGTATGTATGCATTCTCGGCAAGAACCCATCTAGTGGCCACTTAATGGCCACGGCACTAATTGGGGAGCTCATGCAGATAGTATGTATAACTCATACATACCCTCAGGTTCTGGCTTAGATATCATTGGATATACACAGAGCGCATGGGGGTTTCCTAAGTCTACAGTCACACAGAATGACTTCAGACTTATCGATTTGGACCGGACCACCTCTTTACGACTTCACTACAGCTTCTCAGTTTCACCCTGGGCATGTTATACTGAGGGACTTCCTCTCACAAATTGTATTGGCTCATACATCACCAATCCCTTGCATTACACGTGGCATTTCTCTGGATCCGTTGCTCGTTTGTTGGATCAGACACATTGTAAGGGGTTAACGGTAACCCAAAGCATACTGTCATGGTCAATACAGTCCTGGAGAGTCCCTCATTAATAATACTTTGTAATATTTGTAAGAGGGTGGTGAACTCATTTTCAACTTTCTTACAAGCCCTATCCAAATACAGGTGCCATACAGTATTGTACCAATAATAACATCCTTAGTAGGAGGTATTGATGCACCCTGTGTACCAGGCCAGTCCTGCCAGCTCATATTGTCAAGGACTCTAACACCTATTCACACCATAACGGATATTTGGCCCTAGACCGTATGTGAGACATGCTATTGCGTAGGGGTTCAGCTAGGGCCTGATTTCCTCTTAAAAGTTAACTATCTAAAATCATTAATATAACTTCAGGTGCCTTGTCCATCAAGTAGATCACATCCGAAGTATGTGTGACATGCACTGAATGTCTATCTGATAGCACAAAATCAAGCAAAGATTGCAGTGGGTTTCTCACCTTTCTCACCATCTACAGCCATTCTCTCATTCCTCCCTGGGAGACAAGTGATTCCATCTCAGAGATTTATGTCATCTATGGGAAATGTTCTCCAAAAATAAGTATATGGGAAATGTTCTTCTTGGATGTGCTAACACAGAGTTTTTTTTTCTATGAGATTTTATATACAGCTCTGCTTCAAAGTCCATATATAGAAAGTCTTAAAGGGCATCAGTCAGATAGATAACTGTGATCCGATGTCTTATTCCAGAGAAATCCATGTTTTTCTTTACATATAAATGTGCTGTTAAGATCTATGGGCCGGACATAGATCTCCCTGAAAATCTGCATCCAGAGCATGTTGTAAATGAAAGGAGTTACCAGTATGAGGCATGTAGATCAGGAGAGCCGACTGTCAGTCATTACATGCCTCACACCAGGTGGTGATACGCATGGGGTCTTTTCCTCATTCATCACTTCCTGCCTCAATTTACAGGCTTCCCCTTACATGAATTTCTGTCATTTTGCTCAGAATTTCATGGTTATATGGCAACATATGGGGTTTCATGTCCAATCTGATGTTTTGGTGTTGAATATTTGGATTCATATATGTTAGCAGAGGATTTTATTGGTGGGTAGCTTTTTTATTCTTTATAGTTTATGGACTGATTCTCTCAATTTTTCATTTAACTTAATTATTGGCTTTATGGCTTAACTGCATTTTTGCTGTGCGTAGACTGATCCACATACTTAGTTATAATATTCAGTAAAGACACCTTTGTCTACTGTATTTATTCCTTATTTTCTTTACCAATTTTTCAGGACTTATTACCTTCTCTTTGCTACTGCCATTAATAATCAACCTAATTGTGACATATTTTCATATGTCTTTTGGGGGTTCTCTACCATTTGGGCATATAAGGCGAGGTGTCAGTCTTACTATGAACACACCCAGTGTATTACTGTGTAGCCTGTTGGCTTTTTAAATGTTTTTAACCTTGTGCTTTGATTTGTCCTTGTACTATAATAAAGATTACTTTTTTTATTTGGTGAACCTAGTAGTTTTGCTTGTCTCACTCTGGTAACGTCTCCTTTCATTTACAATAAGCTCTGGAGGCAGATTCTCAGCGAGATCTATGTCCGGGCCATAGATCTTAACAGCTCATTTACTTTTACGAAAAGCGTGGATTTCACTGGAATAAAACATTGGTTAGAAAATTTCATTTTGTTAAACTTTCTCTGTCTTGTCAGCCCATTTTAGAAGGGTTGACCCTACTGACAGATTCCCTTTAATGTATATAAATTTTTCTGCTGTGGATTTTCCACCTGCAAATCCCACTAGAAATTTCACATCTGCTTAACCATGATTTGCCTTCCATAAGTTATTTTTTCATTTTAAGTGTCTTCTGTGATACCTAGAATGTTTTTCCTATGCTGGATGTATATTTTGAACCTGTTTCTTGCTCCTTAGACCCTCCTCAGTGCATGACCTCTTGTTCTAGTACTTGAACTCTGAGAGAAATCGCACAGATCACATATCTTTTTGGTTGCTAGCACGCTGGGCAATGTTTTCCCAGTTACGTGGCAAATGTTCTCACCATACTTCTATTCAGTTAGGTTGTGGAGTATGTTAATATTGAAAGCTCCAGAAGTTCTTTGCTTTCTGGTCTAAAATGTCTGTAATAATTCTAGATAGGTAATACTGGTTTGCAAACTTGTAATACCATGTGTAAGCTACTTCTATTCATGCATGGTCAGCTGAGCATTTTCAAACTCACGCTCCACTGGCAGTGGATTCTGTCTTGCGTGAAAAAAACACCAATCACAAACAAACATGCCCAATTCAGCCAAACCTATGTGGCACAAATGTCTGATTCATAGTGGTTCCGCAGGTAGGATACCAAACATTTTTGAGAATCTACCTACCTTTAATGGAAAAATCACCATACACATGTTTTCATAACTACCATTATTTTAATTGAGATCCTCTGCTCATGTGTACCCACGTTTTCACTCATAATGGATAAGTGGTTGTGCCTGTACTAAACCTATAAGTAATATTATTACTATACTATAAGGGCTTGTTCACACTGCCGTATAACATGGCAGAGTGCTATCCGATGTTTTAATGCTATGGAGCAGTACAGATCTGCGATTATTTTCTCATACCGATTCAGCATAAGAGATCAATGGCAGCATTCCGCAAGTGCATCTGAAAATCGGATCGCCCGCACCCATACAACTCTTTGGGTGCTTGGGAAGCATCAGACGGCACTTGGAAGTCATCTAATTGCAGTACGATTACCGCGGACTCCTTCAATGGAGAAGATGGAGAAATTACTTTCTCAGTCTACTCTGCACCTGTGCTGCGATTCTCTCATGCGAGATAATCGGAGCACAGTAGAATGACACTTGGCTTTGAGCCGATGATTATTTGCATATAGCATCCGATTCTCTCACATGAGAGACTCATCGAATGCTTCTCGCCAGTGAGGGGAAGCCAGAAAAGTACTATATTTATAACATCCCTTTAAGAAAATAGAATTAAAATTCCGTAAGCCTATAATCTAGTTGGTGAGATCACGTTGACCTTGTATGCACCAACAATGACCTCAAACTCACTGTCTGAAGATTTTTTCCCCAATTTCCTGGTGTAGGCTTTTATAATTTGTCCTTTCAGTTGCACCTGCTCATTGAGGCAAACAACCAAAGGCCAAAAAGAGTGATGCTCAGGATCCCTGGGAGGCCCTCAGTGTACCAAACCCAGGAGCAAACTAAAATCTCATATTATTTATCAATTATTTGGGGGATTAAATTGGATTTCTATGTTTGCTCCATATGACAGTGTTAGGGTATGTGCAGACAATGTGTTTTTCAGGTGGGCTAGTTTTTCAAGACAAACATGTTTCAAGAAACACAAGTGTCTTTGTTTCCAAAACAATCTTTTTAAGGGTTCCTTTTTTTTTTTCATCCAAAAAAAGTGCAATTTCACAATGGTTTCTTGAGGTTTTTTTTTTCCATGTTCACTAAGTGCTAAAACTGACCGGTCATTATGATTCTCCTGGTCATTACGAGTTCATAGACTCCAAACATGTATAGATTATTTTTTATTTAGGTGGTGAAAAACAAATCCAAAGTTTGCTAAAAAAAGTAATTTTCCGAGACCTGTAGCGTCTCCATTTTTCGAGATCTGGGACTGGGTGAGGGCTTCTTTTTTGCTCGCCGAGCTGACGTTTTGATCTATACAATTTTAGGGTACATACAATCTTTTGATCGTCTGTTATTGCATTTTATTGCAGTGTTGCAGTGACCAAAAAACTTAATTCTGGGGTTTTAATGTTTTTCTCATTACGCCGTCTACCAATTGGATTAATTCTTTTTATATTTTGATAGGTCTGGCATTTCCAAACACAGCGATACCAAATGTTTATGTGGTTTTTTTTTTAGTGTTTTATTTTGAATGGGACAAAATGGGGATGATTTATAAAATCTCACTCACACGCTGGATTTTGTTCCCTTAAATTTTTTGAGCTACGATACATTTAAAAAAAAAAAGTAGCATGTTAATTCTTCCCGCATCAAAAAACATCCGGTGGTCTTCTGGATGTCTTTTGACCACTTGTTTTGTAAAGCACAGAGCGTCTTCCCAGCGAAAAATGAAAGGAGAATGTCAAAAAAGCTCTAAGGAAATGACCAAAGAAAAATTATACAGCAGATGCCTTAGGAAAAAAGATGCTGGCATTTCCTGAAAAACTTTCCTCTTGAAAAACTTGATTGGTTCCGCCCGCCTCAAAAAGACTTTGTGTGCACATTTCCCTGAGTCAGCATTTCGATTGATTTTCTCATTTTTTTTTATATCCATTAAGCAACAAATAAAATGCTAGCATTTCAAGGCCATGTCTTTTAAAAGCCTTGAGATTTGAAAACATGAATCTACTAAAAGAAATGATCAAAATTATGTACGTATCATCAGCAAAGCAGTTTTCAATTTAAATGAATTTAAAGAGTGTATTAAGCATTTTTGAGCATTTTTTTTCAGGTGTTTTTTTGGAGAGGAAAAAAACCTCTGCATGCATGTATCCCTAAGACATTTCAGCAGTCTCATTATCGTCACAGACAGGATTATGATGAAAATTAATACCTCAATGTACAGTAGATAAAGAAGATCCATCATTCACAAAAAGTTATGTCACAGCTCACTTCCTCTCCCTCCCTTTAAAATGACCTTTTCCCAGATAGGAACATGCTCATTACATAATTTAGTAGAGTCTAATATCCTTAAGTTCCATTGACATGGCATAATTATCCTGGGAACGCTCATCTTACAATAATCGCACAGTCTAAATGGGCTGCTGATCACCGGATGAGCGAGCAAAACACTCGGTCATCAAGCAAAGTGATATTTTGTGCTGTCGTGCTTGCTAAAACCTTATCCGTCCACATTCGCTCATCACTAATAATGATCCATAGCAGATTGCTCTGTGCACAGGAGTTGTCCTGTGTGAACCGGCTATTAAACCAGCCCCCAATTGGCAAAGCAAAAATTGCAAGATTTTTTTCAATAAAGATTTTATATATACATATTTTAAAAATAATAAAAAAAAACGCAAGGCACTCGGCTCCAGCTGACATCAGAGCAGGAGCCGAGTGTCATTAGCATATCGCATCCGATGCTCTTGCATCAGATGCGATACGCTAGTGTGACCCCGGCCTAATGGAGAGAGAATGACCAAGATTTGTGCAAGGTAAAAGTGAAGTTGTAACTGCAACTAACTGGATGCCAATTTTTATTTTTTAAAGTCTCTGCAAAAGAATAACACCACCTATTTGGTAGTGATACATTACTCTATTTAACTCTTGCACCAGTTTTGATGAATCTGCACCAGCACATTTGATTTTCTTGGACTGTTATTTTAAGGTCATATTTAGGGATGAGCAGACCCGTGGAAGTCTGGGTTCTGGTACCTAACCTAAACTTTAATCCAAAGTTCGATTTGAATACCAGGACTATACCCGAAATTGAATCAGAATCTGAACCCCATTGAAAAAAATGGAGACCCGAAGTTTGGATCTGGTAAAAAAAAAACCTCTCTCTCTGTGTTTGGAATTTAGCACCAGACACTAACTGTCCGGTACGAAACCCCATACTTTTAAGTTTAGGTTCGCTCATCTATGATTATATTACCACATGAAACAATCACCGTGTTTTATCAAGCCATGATAGGGCACCTAAAAGCATGCGTAGGGCATTACTACAGCTCTATAGGTTCTATATTGACACAATACTCCTACAAACACAACGGAAGCAAATGCCAAAGTAGAAATTAAAATATATAGTTTATTACACATATACGTACAACACAATCTATACAAAGAGATACAATACAAAATAGCTGCCAATACAGTGCCATGCACTCCATTCAGAAATGCCTCTACAGCCCTCTCAAGGTTCAATTATATATATATATATATTATATATATATATATATATATATATATATATATATATATAGTAGCTCCAAATAAATGGGTAATATAACAATATGATATACATCAGAAAGATGATTCAGCCAGGCTGATAGGGCAGAAACAAGATACATATCTATCCTAAATACATGATGAGATATCATTTTGTAAAAAATGCTACATGATGATTAATTAATAACAACCCGTCACATAAACTATGTCCAAAATTTCATAAGTGCACATATGCAATATCAAAAGTATATATGTTTAAGTGTAATTAATAGGATAGAAAAAATGCCAAGTGACAACAATTATGAATAATATAATAAATAGCCTAATAATGCATAGTGCAGTTATAATAAATAAAAATTATTAATTAATTATTATTAAATGCTAGGATAGAAAGTAATATGAGAGCCCATAAGGAGCAGCGCAGGCCCTAGGTAGGATAAAGATAAAGTGCCAAGTGACAAGAAAATCATGAATAGCCCATACTAATAGTATAAAGTGCAGCTGTAATAAGCAAAAAAAAAAGACTAAATCCCCCCAAGGAAGAAGCGAAACGCGCGTCGGGGTCTGCGCTGCTTGTACAGGTCATGTATCATCTCCCTTCTTAAGCCTTTTTTCATGTATACTCATAGCTGCACTGTGCTTCATTGCTGGTACAAGTTATCTACCGTATTTTGTCACTTGGCACTTTACTCTTGCCCTATTGAGGCTAGCGCTGATTCTTATAGGCTAGTACTTTTCATTCTATAGCCCCCTTTTTTTGCTTATTACAGCTGCACTTTATACTATTAGTATGGGCTATTCATGATTTTCTTGTCACTTGGCACTTTATCTTTATCCTACCTAGGGCCTGCGCTGCTCCTTATGGGCTCTCATATTACTTTCTATCCTAGCATTTAATAATAATTAATTAATAATTTTTATTTATTATAACTGCACTATGCATTATTAGGCTATTTATTATATTATTCATAATTGTTGTCACTTGGCATTTTTTCTATCCTATTAATTACACTTAAACATATATACTTTTGATATTGCATATGTGCACTTATGAAATTTTGGACATAGTTTATGTGACGGGTTGTTATTAATTAATCATCATGTAGCATTTTTTACAAAATGATATCTCATCACGTATTTAGGATAGTTATGTCTCTTGTTTCTGCCCTATCAGCCTAGGTGAATCATCTTTCTGATGTATATCATATTGCTATACTACCCATTTTTTGGAGCTAATATATATATATATATATATATATATATATATATATATATATATATATATATATATATTTGAACCTTGAGAGGGCTGTAGAGGCATTTCTGAATGGAGTGCATGGCACTGTATTGGCAGCTATTTTGTATTGTATCTCTTTGAATAGATTGTGTTGTACGTATATGTGTAATAAAATATATATTTTAATTTCTACTTTGGCATTTGCTTCCGTTGTGTTTGTAGGAGTATTATAATTGGAAGTGCCTTATATTAGGCCTAAGTAATTTTTGGGTTAATCTATATTGAGACAAACAGAGGTTTTCTGCTGTATGGAATTCAGATTTCTCCACCAGAAAAAAAATGTAAGGATTATAAATAGAATATTGTATTCCTGATATACAGTCATATAAACTTAGTCTAAAAATATTGCCCAATTTTCAACCAGAAAAAAAGGTTTCTCATCTGTTTGGTATCCAGTTTTATACATCAGCAATGAATAAAATTTAATAGAACAAACACAGTTTCCTAGGTCAATAATTATCCATGAAAATTGGACACTATGCGCTTGATCGGTATGGGATCCGATTTTCTTGTGCTCCCATAGGTGAGTCTCATTCTAACAAATGGAAGAGAATAGTGCATGCTGCCATTTTTTCAAGGGGATATTCGGTCCTCTGAACAGCAGAGTGGAATAACATTAGTCCGAGTCAGTTTTTTTCTAATGACAGCTCTTGGGCCAAAAATACGATCATGTGAACGTACCCTAATATGGTGGAATTTGCGAGCACATGGATTATGGATCAATAGCATGTCTCTAAATCCAATGACTCAAAAGATTCTAAAAATCAATGAATATGTTGAAAGTTTTAGGAAAAATGGTTATTCCTTGGTCAACATTTTTATTATTTTGGTTATTCTTTTGCCACTTATTAAAATAAAAAGAAAAAAAAAATCATCCTACAGGTCAAGCCAAGCTGTAGGTATATTGCAGTTTGTGTCCATAGATCATTCCTGGATATATACATAATAAACCAATATCTGGAAAATCAGGAGAAGTTGTTTACTATGACAGTCCCAGCCCCTCCCAACTTGACGACTACTTTCTTGCCATAAATCAAGTCCTGTCTCTTTAATGTCAAAATCTTGGCCCGACGATGGAAGTTCTGTTACGTATTTTCCATGCCCATCTTGTTACCAGATTTCTCCTTGTAAGATTCTCCTACAAAGACCATGCTTCATGCTTAATCTTCCCTACGTCTGTAAAATTTTTCAGATGATCTATAGGAACAGCCTCACAGACAGGAAACCACAACTGGACCAAATCAATTGGCCAAAAAACTCATACATATAAAACTATACTGTTAGCAACATAAACTTACAAAAAGTCTATACCTACTCCTTCCATAACTAAGAACCTTATACTACAATATAGAAACTATTACCACATTTTCCACATATACCTGATCCGGAAAAGTAGTTTTTATTAGGCTACGTTCCTACGATCAGATTTTGGTGAGTTTTTGATGCTGAAGATTTTCTGCACCCATTAAGTAAAATAGGTTACTTGCTTTTTTTCAAAAATAAGCAGAGCAAAAAAAAAAAAACTCACCAAAAACTAATTGTCAGAATGTAGCCTAAGGAGATACTCTCGATTGACTTACTTGACTCCTGACATGGCTCATTAAAGGACTATAAAGCCAAAAAAGAACATCTACTATGGGTGTTATGTAAAAAAAAAACTGGATTAGATTTTTTTTCTTCTATCTAGCTATGAGATCACATACCATATCCATTTGCTAACCACCGATATGCAAAAAGAAAACAAAGAAGAATATTGTTACCACAACTATACCTCCATTTTCGCTGAATTTCTCACCATTTTGCCTCATATATGAGAGTTCAGTATATTTTGCCTCATTTGAATAAAGGGTAAGGGGTCTGAAATGAATTTTACAACACAAAATTATAGACAACATTTTTTAAATCACCTCCGGCTGAGAGTGAGGGGACAAAGGACAACATAGATAAATGGAGAAAATGGGATTTACCTTGTCAGATGGACATAAGAAATCTCCAAGAGAGAAGGTTTGTGGCACAGACTATTCCCAAGTGTGTGAGTGTCGGCCAGAGAGCCCTCGCAGGACAGCTGCAGCTGATGTCAGATGATCACGCCTGAAATCTGAGCATCTAACAAACTCTTCAGGTAAAACTTGCCTCTCTCGGGTTTCGGACATTAATTCCCTACTTGGCCAATGATATGACATGCAACTATGAGCCGGGAGCAGAGCAGGGTGGACAACGTTGCTGTGTGTTCCCATATTACTATGCTGATGCCTCTGGACATGCAAACCAGGCTTTCTAAAATAAGATGGGCTCTCCGACAGAAGTGGAGAATATAAGGTTAATTGGGACGTCAGATTTTAAAGGTACCGTCACACATAATGATATCGTTGCTTTTTGTGACGTAGCAATGATATCGTTAACAAAATTGTTATGTGTGACAGCGTCCAACGATCAGGCCCCTGCTGGGAGATCGTTAGTCGCTGGAGAATGATCACGACTTTATTTCGTCGCTGGATCACCCGCTGACATCGCTGAATCGCCGTGTGTGACGCCGATTCAGCGATGTCTTCACTGGTAACCAGGGTAAACATCGGGTTACTAAGCGCAGGGCCGCGCTTAGTAACCCGATGTTTACCCTGGTTACCATTGTAAAAGTAAAAAAAATCCACTACATACTTACATTCCTGTCAAGTCCCTCAGCGTCAGCTTCCCTGCGTCCCCCAGTGTCAGCGCCGTGCGGCCGTAAAGCAGAGCACAGCGGTGACGTCACCGCTCTGCTTTCCGGCCAGCGCTTACACAGTGCAGGGAAGCTGACGCTGGGGGACGCGACAGGAATGTAAGTATGTAGTGTTTTTTTTTTTACTTTTACAATGGTAACCAGGGTAAACATCGGGTTACTAAGCGCGGCCCTGCGCCTAGTAACCCGATGTTTACCCTGGTTACGCGGGGACTTCGGCATCGTTGGTCACTGGAGAGCTGTCTGTGTGACAGCTCTCCAGCTACCACACAACAACTTACCAACGATCACAGCCAGGTCGTATCGCTGGTCTTGATCGTTGGTAAATCGTTACGTGTAACGGTACCTTAAGACCACATTCACACATCAGTATTTGATCAGTAGTTTACATCAGTATTTGTAAGGCCGGTCTCACACTAGCGAGTTTTACGGACGTAAGAGCGCAGAAACTACGTCCGTAAAACTCGCATAACATACGGCACAATTATTCTCTATGCCCCTGCTCCTATCTGCCGTATTTTACTGATCAGTATTATATGGCTTTCTACGGCCGTAGAAAATCGCAGCATGCTGCGTTTGTCACCGTATTGCGCAAATAAAACGTCAATGAAAGTCTATGGAAGCCCCAAAAATACGGATTACACACGGACCAGCAGTGTGACTTGCGAGGAAAACGCAGCGGTGTTAGGCCGGCCTCACACTAGCGAGTTTTATGGACGTAAGAGCGCAGAAACTACGTCCGTAAAACTCGCATAAAATACGGCACAATTATTCTCTATGCCCCTGCTCCTATCTGCCGTATTTTCCTGATCAGTATTATACGGCTTTCTACGGCCGTAGAAAATCGCAGCATGCTGCGTTTGTCACTGTATTGCGCAAATAAAACGTCAATGAAAGTCTATGGAAGCCCCAAAAATACGGATTACACACGGACCAGCAGTGTGACTTGCGAGGAATACGCAGCGGTGTTAGAGAGAAAAGCCGGTAATTCAGTGCGGTGTACAGCAAAATCACACTGACCGCTTCCAGTAGAATAGGTAGAATAAATGTGTACACATAGAATAGGTATATATATATATATATATATATATATATATATATATATATATATATATGTATGTATATATATATATATATATATATATATATATGTCATTGAGACACATATATGTATATATATTATTACTTCATCCAGCGCGATATAGCAGAAAGCCGGTAATTCAATTACCGGCTTTTGCTTTCTCCTTCCTAAACCCGACATGATATGAGACATGGTTTACATACAGTAAACCATCTAATATACCCATTTTTTTGCATATTCCACACTACTAATGTTAGTAGTGTGTCTATGCAAAATTTGGCCGTTCTAGCTAGTAAATTAAAGGGTTAAATGGCGAAAAAAATTGGCGTGGGCTCCCGCACAATTTTCTCCGCCAGAGTAGTAAAGCCAGTGACTGAGGGCAGATATTAATAGCCTGGAGAGGGTCCACTGTTATTGCCCCCCCCCCCCGGCTAAAAACACCTGCCCCCAGCCACCCCAGAAAAGGCACATCTGGAAGACTATTCTGGCACTTGGCCACTCTCTTCCCATTCCCGTGTAGTGGTGGGATATGGGGTAATGAAGGGTTAATGTCACCTTGCCATTATTAATTTGGCTTAATGTCACCTTACAATAGCAAGGTGACATTAACCCTTCATTACCCCATATCCCACCACTACACGGGAATGGGAAGAGAGTGGCCAAGTGCCAGAATAGTCTTCCAGATGTGCCTTTTCTGGGGTGGCTGGGGGCAGGTGTTTTTAGCCGGGGGGGGACATTAACCCTTCATTACCCCATATCCCACCGCTACACGGGAATGGGAAGAGAGTGGCCAAGTGCCAGAATAGGCGCATTTTCCAGATGTGCCTTTTCTGGGGTGGCTGGGGGCAGATGTTTTTAACCAGGGGGGCCAATAACCATGGACCCTCTCCAGGCTATTAATATCTGCTGTTATGGCTGGCAATCAGGCAACACAGCGTGCAGTAATCAGCGCACATACAGAGATCTGGCAATAACCAAAAACAATAGGACGAGCTCTGAGACGTGGAATCTCTGTAGACTGCAGTACCTGATCTATCCTCACACAACTATAAGCAGCAGTGGATTGCGCCTAACAACTACCTATGCAACTCGGCACTGCCTGAGGAGCTGACTAGCCTGAAGATAGAAATACAAGCCTGACTTACCTCAGAGAAATACCCCAAAGGAATAGGCAGCCCCCCACATATAATGACTGTTAGCAAGATGAAAAGACAAACGTAGGAATGAAATAGATTCAGCAAAGTGAGGCCCGATATTCTAGACAGAGCGAGGATAGCAAAGAGAACTATGCAGTCTACAAAAAACCCTAAAACGAAAACCACGCAAAGGGGCAAAAAGACCCACCGTGCCGAACTAACAGCACGGCGGTGCACCCCTCTGCTTCTCAGAGCTTCCAGCAAAAGACAATAGCAAGCTGGACAGAAAAAAACAGAAAACAAACTAGAAGCACTTATCTAGCAGAGCAGCAGGCCCAAGGAAAGATGCAGTAGCTCAGATCCAACACTGGAACATTGACAAGGAGCAAGGAAGACAGACTCAGGTGGAGCTAAATAGCAAGGCAGCCAACGAGCTCACCAAAACACCTGAGGGAGGAAGCCCAGAGACTGCAATACCACTTGTGACCACAGAAGTGAACTCAGCCACAGAATTCACAACAGTACCCCCCCCTTGAGGAGGGGTCACCGAACCCTCACCAGAACCCCCAGGCCGACCAGGATGAGCCACATGAAAGGCACGAACAAGATCTGGGGCATGGACATCAGAGGCAAAAACCCAGGAATTATCTTCCTGAGCATAACCCTTCCATTTGACCAGATACTGGAGTTTCCGTCTAGAGACACGAGAATCCAAAATCTTCTCCACAATATACTCCAATTCCCCCTCCACCAAAACAGGGGCAGGAGGCTCCACAGATGGAACCATAGGTGCCACGTATCTCCTCAACAACGACCTATGGAATACATTATGTATGGAAAAGGAGTCTGGGAGGGTCAGACGAAAAGACACCAGATTGAGAATCTCAGAAATCCTATACGGACCAATAAAACGAGGTTTAAATTTAGGAGAGGAAACCTTCATAGGAATATGACGAGAAGATAACCAAACCAAATCCCCAACACGAAGTCGGGGTCCCACACGGCGTCTGCGATTAGCGAAAAGCTGAGCCTTCTCCTGGGACAAGGTCAAATTGTCCACTACCTGAGTCCAGATCTGCTGCAACCTGTCCACCACAGAATCCACACCAGGACAGTCCGAAGACTCAACCTGTCCTGAAGAGAAACGAGGATGGAACCCAGAATTGCAGAAAAATGGAGAGACCAAGGTAGCCGAGCTGGCCCGATTATTAAGGGCGAACTCAGCCAACGGCAAAAATGACACCCAATCATCCTGGTCAGCGGAAACAAAACATCTCAGATATGTTTCCAAGGTCTGATTGGTTCGTTCGGTCTGGCCATTAGTCTGAGGATGGAAGGCCGAGGAGAAAGATAGGTCAATGCCCATCCTACCACAAAAGGCTCGCCAGAACCTCGAGACAAACTGGGAACCTCTGTCAGAAACAATATTCTCAGGAATGCCATGTAAACGAACCACATGCTGGAAGAACAAAGGCACCAAATCAGAGGAGGAAGGCAATTTAACCAAGGGCACCAGATGGACCATTTTAGAAAAGCGATCACAGACCACCCAAATGACCGACATTTTTTGAGAAACGGGAAGGTCAGAAATGAAATCCATCGAAATATGTGTCCAAGGCCTCTTCGGGACCGGCAAGGGCAAAAGCAACCCACTGGCACGTGAACAGCAGGGCTTAGCCCTAGCACAAATTCCACAGGACTGCACAAAAGCACGCACATCCCGTGACAGAGATGGCCACCAGAAGGATCTAGCAACCAACTCCCTGGTACCAAAGATTCCTGGATGACCGGCCAGCACCGAACAATGAAGTTCAGAGATAACTTTACTAGTCCACCTATCAGGGACGAACAGTTTCTCGGCCGGACAACGATCAGGTTTATTAGCCTGAAATTTCTGCAACACTCTCCGCAAATCAGGGGAGATGGCAGACACAATGACTCCTTCCTTGAGGATACTCGCCGGCTCAGATAACCCCGGAGAGTCGGGCACAAAACTCCTAGACAGAGCATCCGCCTTCACATTTTTAGAGCCCGGAAGGTATGAAATCACAAAATCAAAACGAGCAAAAAATAACGACCAACGGGCCTGTCTAGGATTCAAGCGCTTGGCAGACTCGAGATAAGTCAAGTTCTTATGATCAGTCAATACCACCACGCGATGCTTAGCACCCTCAAGCCAATGACGCCACTCCTCGAATGCCCACTTCATGGCCAGCAACTCTCGGTTGCCCACATCATAATTACGCTCAGCAGCAGAAAATTTCCTGGAAAAGAAAGCACATGGTTTGAACACTGAGCAACCAGAACCTCTCTGTGACAAAACCGCCCCTGCACCAATCTCAGAAGCATCAACCTCGACCTGGAACGGAAGAGAAACATCAGGTTGACACAACACAGGGGCACAGCAAAAACGACGCTTCAACTCCTGAAAAGCTTCCACGGCAGCAGAAGACCAATTAACCAAATCAGCACCCTTCTTGGTCAAATCGGTCAATGGTCTGGCAATGCTAGAAAAATTACAGATGAAGCGACGATAAAAATTAGCAAAGCCCAGGAATTTCTGCAGACTTTTTAGAGATGTCGGCTGAGTCCAATCCTGGATGGCCTGAACCTTAACCGGATCCATCTCGATAGTAGAAGGGGAAAAGATGAACCCCAAAAATGAAACTTTCTGCACACCGAAGAGACACTTTGATCCCTTCACGAACAAGGAATTAGCACGCAGTACCTGGAAAACCATTCTGACTTGCTTCACATGAGACTCCCAATCATCTGAGAAGATCAAAATGTCATCCAAGTAAACAATCAAGAATTTATCCAGATACTCACGGAAAATGTCATGCATAAAAGACTGAAAAACAGATGGAGCATTGGCAAGTCCGAACGGCATCACCAGATACTCAAAATGACCCTCGGGCGTATTAAATGCCGTTTTCCATTCATCTCCCTGCCTGATTCTCACCAGATTATACGCACCACGAAGATCAATCTTAGTAAACCAACTAGCCCCCTTAATCCGAGCAAACAAGTCAGAAATCAATGGCAAGGGATACTGAAACTTAACAGTGATCTTATTAAGAAGGCGGTAATCAATACACGGTCTTAGCGAACCATCCTTCTTGGCTACAAAAAAGAACCCTGCTCCCAATGGTGACGACGATGGGCGAATATGTCCCTTCTCCAGGGACTCCTTCACATAACTGCGCATAGCGGTGTGTTCAGGTACGGACAAATTAAATAAACGACCCTTAGGGAATTTACTACCAGGAATCAAATCGATAGCACAATCACAATTCCTATGCGGAGGTAGGGCATCAGACTTGGACTCTTCAAATACATCCTGAAAGTCCGACAAGAACTCTGGGATGTCAGAAGGAATGGATGACGAAATAGACAAAAATGGAACATCACCATGTACTCCCTGACAACCCCAGCTGGTTACCGACATAGAGTTCCAATCCAATACTGGATTATGGGTTTGTAGCCATGGCAACCCCAACACGACCACATCATGCAAATTATGCAGTACCAGAAAGCGAATAACTTCCTGATGTGCAGGAGCCATGCACATGGTCAGCTGGGCCCAGTACTGAGGCTTATTCTTGGCCAAAGGTGTAGCATCAATTCCTCTCAACGGAATAGGACACCGCAAAGGCTCCAAGAAAAATCCACAACGTTTAGCATAATCCAAATCCATCAGATTCAGGGCAGCGCCTGAATCCACAAACGCCATGACAGAATACGATGACAAAGAGCACATTAAGGTAATGGACAAAAGGAATTTGGACTGTACAGTACCAATAACGGCAGAGCTATCGAACCACCTAGTGCGTTTAGGACAATTAGAAATAGCATGAGTAGAATCACCACAATAGAAACACAGTCTGTTCAGACGTCTGTGTTCTTGCCGTTCTACTTTAGTCATAGTCCTGTCGCACTGCATAGGCTCAGGTTTACTCTCAGGCAGTACCGCCAGATGGTGCACAGATTTACGCTCGCGCAAGCGACGACCGATCTGAATGGCCAAGGACATAGACTCATTCAAACCAGCAGGCATAGGAAATCCCACCATTACATCCTTAAGAGCTTCAGAGAGACCCTTTCTGAACAAAGCCGCTAGTGCAGATTCATTCCACAGAGTAAGTACTTACCATTTCCTAAATTTCTGACAATATACTTCTACATCATCCTGACCCTGGCATAAAGCCAGCAGATTTTTCTCAGCCTGATCCACTGAATTAGGCTCATCGTAAAGCAATCCGAGCGCCAGGAAAAATGCATCAACATTACTCAATGCAGAATCTCCTGGTGCAAGAGAAAACGCCCAGTCCTGTGGGTCGCCGCGCAAAAAAGAAATAATAATCAAAACCTGTTGAATAGGATTACCAGAAGAATGAGGTTTCAAGGCCAAAAATAGCTTACAATTATTTCTGAAGCTCAGGAACTTAGTTCTGTCACCAAAAAACAAATCAGGAATCGGAATTCTTGGTTCTAGCATCGATTTCTGATCAATAGTATCTTGAATCTTTTGTACATTTACAACGAGATTATCCATTGAGGAGCACAGAGCCTGAATATCCATGTCCACAGCTGTGTCCTGAAGCACTCTAATGTCTAGGGGAAAAAAAAGACTGAAGACAGAGCTAAGAAAAAAAAATGATGTCAGGATTTCTTTTTTCCCTCTATTGGGAATCATTGGTGTGGCTCCTTGTACTGTTATGGCTGGCAATCAGGCAACACAGCGTGCAGTAATCAGCGCACATACAGAGATCTGGCAATAACCAAAAACAATAGGACGAGCTCTGAGACGTGGAATCTCTGTAGACTGCAGTACCTGATCTATCCTCACACAACTATAAGCAGCAGTGGATTGCGCCTATCAACTACCTATGCAACTCGGCACTGCCTGAGGAGCTGACTAGCCTGAAGATAGAAATACAAGCCTGACTTACCTCAGAGAAATACCCCAAAGGAATAGGCAGCCCCCCACATATAATGACTGTTAGCAAGATGAAAAGACAAACGTAGAAATGAAATAGATTCAGCAAAGTGAGGCCCGATATTCTAGACAGAGCGAGGATAGCAAAGAGAACTATGCAGTCTACAAAAAACCCTAAAACGAAAACCACGCAAAGGGGCAAAAAGACCCACCGTGCCGAACTAACAGCACGGCGGTGCACCCCTCTGCTTCTCAGAGCTTCCAGCAAAAGACAATAGCAAGCTGGACAGAAAAAAACAGAAAACAAACTAGAAGCACTTATCTAGCAGAGCAGCAGGCCCAAGGAAAGATGCAGTAGCTCAGATCCAACACTGGAACATTGACAAGGAGCAAGGAAGACAGACTCAGGTGGAGCTAAATAGCAAGGCAGCCAACGAGCTCACCAAAACACCTGAGGGAGGAAGCCCAGAGACTGCAATACCACTTGTGACCACAGAAGTGAACTCAGCCACAGAATTCACAACAATCTGCCCTCAGTCACTGGCTTTACTACTCTGGCGGAGAAAATTGTGCGGGAGCCCACGCCAATTTTTTCCGCCATTTAACCCTTGAATTTAATAGCTAGAACGGCCAAATTTTGCATATACACACTACTAACATTAGTAGTGTGGAATATGTAAAAAAAAAATGGGGATATGAGATGGTTTACTGTATGTAAACCATGTCTCATATCATGTTGGGTTTAGGAAGGAGATAGCAAAAGCCTGTAATTGAATTACCGGCTTTAAAGCTAACTAGCGCTGTATGAAGTAAGAATATATATACATATATGTGTCTACTGACATATATATATATATATATATATATATATATATATATATATATATATATATATATATATATATATATATATATATATATTTTTTTTTTGACACATGGATCCCTTGTATAGCTGTATGTCGGATTTGTAAGCCTGCGAGAAAAACACGCAGTACGGATGCCATACGGATTACATACGGAGGATGCCATGCGCAAAAAACGCTGACACACCCTGCCTACGGAGGAGCTACGGACCACTATTTTGGGGACTTTTCAGCGTATTACGGCCGTAAAAAACGGACCGTATTTTCATACGCTGAGTGTGAAGCCGGCCTAAGCCAAAATCATGAGAGGAACAATCAGAGAAAAAGTATAATAGAAACACGTCACCACTTCTGCATTTTTCACCCTCTGCTGGTTTTAGCTTACAGTGGCTTGCAAAAGTATTCACCCCCTTGGCGTTCTTCATCTTTTGATACCTCAGAACTAGAGTTGAGCGAATTTTTCAGCGGCAAATATTGTTTTTGCAATATTCGCCGAACACAGCCGAACGTCATTGGAGTCAATGGGAGTCAAAAATGTCCTGATATAACCGATCATTATTATTATTATTTATTATTATGGCATCATTTATCCCATGGCGCTTTACAGGTGAGAAGGGGTATACATAGTAAACATAAATTCGGCACGAATAGGGTACCAATATGGCAAATTCAGATTTGGCGACCGATTCCAAACATATTCGCTCAACTCTAATCACAACCTGGAATTTTACAGTTTTTTTGAAGGTTTTTATCAGTTTATGTAAGGGCTCGCTCCCACTTGTGATTAAATGGGACGAATGCAATCTGATGAAAAAATCGGATTGCATTCGCACCAATTTAATCCTATGCTTCTGTTCTCAATGGCATTTTCTTTTCCTGCTCCAATCAGAAAACAAATGCAGCATGCTGCAATTGCATACCAAATTCGGACCGCACGCACCCATATAAGCCTATGGGTGCTAGTGAAACATCACACTGGACTTGGTTTCCACCCAAATGCAGTGCGATTGACGCTGGCAGCAGAGGAGATAAAGAAATTAATTTTTCAGTCTACTCCACAGCTTGCGAGAGGATCGGAGCACAGAGCACTGACACTTGGCTCACACTCACAGCAGAGCAAAAGAAGATGACCACAACTGTGAACATTTGGTTTTCTTTTTATTGTGAAGCAAGCAACAAATAGGACAAAATAACTGAAAACTTCAGTGTGGCATAAATAGTCACCCCCCTAAAGTCAGTACTTTGTAGAGCCTCCTTTTGTAGAAATTAAAGCTGCAAGTCTCTTTGGATAAGTCATTATGAGCTTTCCTCATCTTACCACTGGGATTTTTGCAAATTACTCAAGTCAAAACTGCTCCAGCTCCTTCAAGTTAGATGCTTTCCCCTGGTGAACAGCAATCTTCAACTCTGACCACAGATTCTGTATTGGATTAAGGTCTGGGCTATAAGTAGGTCAATCCAAAACATGTACAAGTTTTCCCTTAAACCACTCGAGTGTTGCTTTAACAGTATGTTTTGGGTCTTGCTGGAAGGTGAACCTCTGTCCCAGTGTCAAATCACTGACAGACTGAAACAGGTTTTGCTCAGGAATATCCCTATATTTCGCAATATCCATCTTCCCCTCAACTTGCACAATTTTACATGTTCCTGCTGCCAAAAAACATCCCCACAATGGTGCTGCCATCACCATGTTTCACTGTGGGGACGGTGTTCTTGGGGTGATGAGCTGTGTTGGTTTGGCATCAGACATAGTGTTCACCTTGGTGGCCAAAAAGTTCAATTTCGGCCTCATTTGACTACAGCATCTACCTCTGTAAATTTGGGGAGTCTCCCACATGTCTTTAGAAAGACTCAAAACGAGCCTTACAATTTGTGTGTGTAAGTAAAGGCTTTTTTCTGCCCACTCTTGCATAAAGCTCCTTCAGGGTTACTTTTGGTCTCTGTGCTACCTCTCTGATTACTGTCCTCCTTGGCCTGGCTGAACGCTTTAGTGGGCGGCCTTCTATTGGCAGGTTTGTTGTAGTACCATGTTCTTTGCATTTGAGGATAATGGATTTGATGGTGCTCAGAGATCTGAATTTTTTATAACCCAACCCTGACTTGTACTTCTCAACAACTTTGTCCCTGACTAGTTTGGAGATCTCATTGGTCTTCATGGTGTTGTTTGGTTAGTGGTGCCTCTTGCTTAATGGTGTTGCAGCCTCTGTGGCCTTTCAGAAAAGGTTTGTATATACTGACAGACCATGTGACACTTCAATTGCCCCCAGGTGGACTTCCTCTCACTATGCATGTGACTTATGAAGGTAATTGCCTGCACCAGAAATTTTCAGGGGTTTCATCACAAAAGGAGTGAATACATATGCACATGCCAATTTTTGGTTATTTGATCTGATAAATTTAATTTATACCTATATTTTTGTGATTTCACGTCACCAACGTAGACGATTTAGTGCTGATGCATCAAACAAAAATCGGATTACAAAAACAGTTAAACACAGGTTGTAATGTAACAAAATAGGTAAAAAGTTAAGGGGGAAGAATACTTTGTCAAGGCACTGAACAAATAGTGATTTGAAATACTGCCCAAGTACTGAACGCGTGAACGTGGCCTAGTTTTACTTGACTGTTGCCAAAGAAAACAACACTGACACAGAATTTGGATGCTTTCTTTTTTAGCATTTGTTGGTCCATCTACCAGCAGAAGTAAGAGTGTATGCTGACATGAGCAAGAAGGGGAAAAAGAGTGGCCATATATGAAATAAACTAGGGCTACGATCCCACAATGAGCTTTTGTTGAGTTTTTTATGCTGCGTATTTTTGAAAAAATGCAAGTAACCTATTTTACTTTATCACTTCCCGACCGCCCACTGTAGATAAACATCGGTGATTGCTGGGCTTTCTTTCTCTACGGTTGGCGGTCTCGCAGCGCTCAGGTCCCCCAGGTGCAAATGGGGTATTGGCGTACTCAGGAGAAATTGCACAACAAATCTTATGGTGCTTATTCTCCTGTTACCTAGTGAAAATGAAAAAAAATGGGGCTAAAGTAACATTTTTGTGGGAAAAAGTGAAATATTCATTTTTTCCTTTCACATTCCATTAATTTCTGTGAAGCATGTGAAGGGTTAATAAACTTCTTCAATGTGATTTTGCGCACCTTGAGGTATGCAGTTTTTAGAATGGTGTCATTTCTGGGTACTTCTTTCATATAGGCCCATTAAAGTGGGGAATATATTCACTGGGGATATATAAACTGGGGATATATTCACATGCAGGAGTCTGCTATAGACTCAGTCTGCTGCAAATCATCTTTTAACTTCCAT
The DNA here is from genome assembly GCF_032444005.1 of Ranitomeya imitator. Taxonomy (NCBI): domain Eukaryota; kingdom Metazoa; phylum Chordata; class Amphibia; order Anura; family Dendrobatidae; genus Ranitomeya; species Ranitomeya imitator. Next base: position 478,741,534 of record NC_091283.1, on the reverse strand, counting down.
CTTTTAAATTACATCTTTTTAATTATGATTCTGAATTAGACTGAATTGGACTGGAATTGACTGGAAGGTAACATAATACCAACCACTACAATGTTTCGGTTTCTTTTCTCTTTCACCCCCATACTACTTTCCTTCTTACAATCTCCTGCAATCCCTCCTCCTAGTAAGGAACTAGTCATTTCTTCCTCCATACTCCCCAGCCATCTCACCTTCCCCTCAGAACTGTTCCTCCACATACAATCCTTTTTATCCAGACACACACGGCCACATCATGTTCTATCCTGCTCCCACCTTCTAATGATCTGTCTGTTACTCCTCATTGCTGGTGACATATCCCCAAATCCCGGCCCTCCCCAATTCATCCCCACACTCGTTTCTAACCCCCTGCCACGATCCTCCGCACGTTTTCCCAACCACGACAACCTCATGCCCATTCATCCAGCCCCCACTCCCCCGCTCCCCCTACTTGGAGCACTATGGAACGCACGCTCCATCTGCAACAAACTGCCATTTATCCATGACCTCTTCATCACCAACAAACTCTCCTTCCTCGGCCTCACTGAAACCTGGCTCACCCCCTCTGACTCGGCCTCTCCAGCTGCACTCTCCTATGGCGGATTCCACCTCTCTCACACCCCTCGCCCCAGCAACAAACGCGGTGGAGGAGTTGGCTTGCTCCTGTCCGACACCTGCTCCTTTACTCCAATCCCGCTACCACCCTCCGCTACTCTTCCCTCATTTGAGGTGCACTCTGTCCGCATCTATTCCCCCTCCAACCTCCAGCTGGCTGTCATCTACCGCCCCCCAGAACTAGCCATCTCCACCTTTCTCGACCACTTCACCACCTGGCTACTTCATTTCCTCTCTGTTGACATCCCCACTATCATCATGGGTGATTTCAATGTCCCCATTGACACTTTCACCTCAGCTACCTCTAAACTTTTATCACTGACTGCCTCCTTTGGCCTCACTCAATGGTCCTCTGAGGCCACTCACAAAGATGGCCACACGCTGGACCTCATCTTCACCCGCCTCTGCTCCCTTACTAACCTCACTAACACACCCCTCCCCCTGTCTGACCACAACCTACTGACATTCTCGTCCCTCTCCTCTCCTAGTGTGCAACCCCCACTCCACAAACTCACTCACCCTCGCAGAAATCTCAAACATCTCAACTTACAATCACTCTCTGAGTCCCTTCTCCCTCTCACAGACATAGCCTCCCTTCATGACGCAGATGCTGCTGCCACTTTTTATAACACCACAATAACAACAACACTCGATTCGGCCGCCCCACTCATGCATAGTAAAACTCGTACAATTAACAGGCAGCCCTGGCTGACCAGCCTGACCAAAGAATTGAGACGGGCTTCCAGGATTGCTGAGCGGAGATGGAAGCGATCCCACTCTGCCGACCACTTCACTGCATACAAGCAGTCCCTCGCCAGCTTCAAGTCTGCGCTCACTGCCGCAAAACAAACTTACTTCTCATCCCTCATATCCTCCCTGTCCCACAACCCTAAACAGCTTTTCAACACTTTCAATTCTCTACTCCGTCCCCCCGCACCTCCTCCCCCCCCCCTCATTTCTGCTGATGACTTCGCCTCTTTCTTTAAACAGAAGATCGATACGATCAGAGAAAGCTTTGGCCCACAGCGCCCACTGCCCCTCTTAGCTGCTCAACCCTGCTCCTCCAAAACCAGCTTCTCCACCATGACAGAAGATCAGCTCTCCACCCTCCTGTCAAGATCACACCTCACCACCTGCACGCTTGACCCGCTCCCATCCCACCTCATCCCTAACCTTTCCACGGTCTTCATCCCAACCCTAACGCACCTCTTCAACCTCTCACTCACAACAGGTGTCTTTCCCTCATCCTTCAAGCATGCCAAGATCACACCCATCCTCAAAAAGCCCTCCCTCGACCCATCCTCTGTGTCTAGCTATCGCCCAATATCTCTTCTCCCTTATGCCTCCAAATTGCTGGAGCAACACGTCCATCTTGAACTGTCCTCCCACTTCTCCTCCTGCTCCCTCTTTGATCGGTTACAATCAGGCTTCCGTTCCCATCACTCAACTGAAACTGCCCTAACTAAAGTCACCAATGACCTACTAACTGCCAGGAGCAAGCGACACTACTCTGTCCTCCTTCTCCTGGACTTGTCTTCTGCCTTTGACACTGTAGACCACTCCCTTTTGCTACAAATCCTCTCATCCCTTGGCATCACAGACTTGGCCCTTTCCTGGATCTCGTCATATCTGACAGACCGAACATTCAGTGTCTCCCTCCCCCACACCACCTCCTCACTTCGCCCCTTGTCAGTCGGTGTTCCTCAAGGCTCTGTTCTAGGACCCCTACTCTTCTCCATCTACACTTTCGGCCTGGGACAGCTCATAGAATCCCACGGTATGCAGTACCATCTCTACGCTGACGACACGCAGATCTACCTCTCCGGACCTGACCTCTCCTCCTTGCTTACCAAAATCCCGCACTTTCTGTCTGCCATTTCAGCCTTCTTTTCTGCTCGCTTTCTACAACTGAACATGGACAAAACAGAATTCATCATCTTTCCCCCATCTCACTCTACCCCTCCACCAGACCTATCCATCAATGTCAATGGCTGCTCACTATCCCCAGTCCCACACGCCCGGTGCCTCGGGGTGATCCTCGACTCTGCCCTCTCTTTCAAGCCACATATCCAAGCCCTTGCCTCCTCCTGTCGTCTCAAACTCAAAAATATTTCCCGGATCCGTGCTTTCCTTGACCGCAACACTGCAAAAACGCTAGTGCATGCCCTTATCATCTCCCGCCTCGACTACTGCAACCTCCTACTCTCTGGACTCCCCTCTAGCACTCTGGCACCACTCCAATCCATCCTACACTCTGCTGCCCGACTAATCCACCTGTCCCCCCGCTATTCCCCAGCCTCTCCCCTGTGTCAAGCCCTTCACTGGCTTCCTATCGCCCAGAGACTCCAGTTCAAAACCCTCACACTGACATACAAAGCCATCCACAACCTGTCTCCTCCATACATCTGTGACATGGTCTCCCGGTACCTACCTACACGCGACCTCCGATCCTCCCAAGACCTCCTTCTCTACTCCCCTCTCATCTCTTCTTCCCATAACCGCATCCAAGACTTCTCCCGTGCTTCCCCCATACTCTGGAACTCTCTACCCCAACACATCAGACTTGCGCCTACCATAGAAACCTTCAAAAAGAACCTGAAGACTCATCTCTTCCGACAAGCCTACAGCCTGCAGTGATCCTCAACCTACTGAACAGCCGTACAGCCAGCTCTTCCCTCTCCTAGTGTATCCTCACCCACCCCCTGCAGACTGTGAGCCCTCGCGGGCAGGGTCCTCCCTCCTTATGTACTCGTGTGCCTTGTTATCTGCTCATGTTTAATGCATTTGTCTATATTTGCCCCGTATTCACATGTAAAGCGCCATGGAATAAATGGCGCTATAAAAATGTATAATAATAATAATAATAATAATAATAATAAAGTCATTTCAAATGTTAAATGGTCCTTAAAAAATGGTTTTGTAAATTTTATGAAAAAAATTGAAGTTGCTGATTAAATTTTAACCCTTATTACTTCGTAACAAAGAAAAAATTATGTCTCAAAAATTGTGCTGATGTAAAGTAGACGTGGTAAATGTTATCTATGAACTCTTTTGTATGACATAACTGTCTGATTAAAGGGCATAAAAATTAAAAGTTTGAAAATTACAAAATTTTTCCGATATTTTCAGAAATATCGAGCAAATTTTACTGCTATAAGGAAGTACAATATGGCATGAAAAAACAATGTCAAAATCACTGGGATACGTTGAAAATTGAAAATATTGTCCTGGTCACAAAGGCGAGAACAGGCTCTAGTGCGAAATGATTAATGGGTGCAAAAAATCTGCAACCCCAAAAGCTCACCAAAAGCTCATTGTGGGAAGGTAGCCTAGAGAATAGCAAAAATGTTTGACGCTATAAGAATTTTTGCGATGCCCATAAGGTGATGGTCATTTTTTATCCAAAACTGAGGTCACATCACTTTTTATATATTTATTATACTAGCTTACACAGCACCAACATATTTCACAGCATTTTACTGATATTGTCAACAGACTCATTGTCCCCCATGGCATGGGTGTAACAATGGTGGGTACAGGAGTTCCAGTCACACCTGGGGTGAGGAGCTTAGGGGTCCCAAAAAGTACCAAGTTATATAACTACTCCTGGGGCTCATAATCTAAATTCCCTAACAGTACGTCATTGTAGTGTGGGAGAATACCCCCAAAAATATATAGAAAGAACACATATATCCCAAGCAAATATTATTTATGGTGGGATTAGATAATCTACACAATGAAATACCAAACCCCCAAACCACATAAATAATTTGCCAGTTCTGTGGTAGCTTCATGTTGTTGTGCAAGCAAAGTGGTTATTTCAATTTTTGCAATCATGTTTTTTTTATTTCTCACACAAAACTAAAATAAGAAATTAGGCATCTTTACAAATAGCCCTGATTAAAAACTGTCTATTTTATCTCTACAGTTCCTGTGTAGATATATGTATCCCCAGGGTTAAATCTCTGTCTAGTCTTCTGCAATTATTCCCCTTTACATGTCTCTCATTCTAAATCCTCAGGCCCAGACTACACATGGTCTGTTTGTGGTCTGTAACCATAGTGGCATGCACCTTGGCCTAAGAGCTGTATACACAATGGAGTAGATCTTTAATTAGGAACATTTACAAATTGTCTTCATTTTATTCATGGTAGATGAATTGGAGCACTGTTTATTGAAGTAGGTGTCAAAGTTATACAAGTTTAGGAAACAAGCCATGGTGAGGTGGGTATTACCAAAGGTATTCAACTTTAAGAAACGAGCCACAACCTAAATCTCCTAAAAGTGTCAGGTATCCTATTCAAACACATGGTAGCACAAGACTCAAACATTCTAATAGCCAAAATAAATCCTCAATACACAGAAATATGGCTTAAGAATAGGTTGTGATGTATTTTGTTAAGAGTTACTATAAATAAATAATTTCATAAATATTAATATCAAATATTACACAACTATAAATCATCATACAATTCCACTAACAAAAATTTCCAATGACCAAATCCACCGCTGGGTGATTATCCACCAGTCAGGACCCCAAATTATTGGACCTCGCCCCCTCTTTAAAAACAAACACATCACAGCCACTTCTGAACCACATTCCGCTAACCCAGAATAAAAATGTCCAATTCTATGTCTGATAAATGAACTAGATCAGATCTAAAAATACCTGTATGAAATCCTTCGAGATTCAGGTGCCTGTAAGAAAAACCACCTCCTTGTGAATTTTTCCATCCCTCTATTAATTCTTTTTCTGATTGTACAATCCTTTGCAGACCAGGACAGCCTGGGAACTATTTCAGAAAATGCTATGGTGGTTGATGGGAACCAACATTTAATCAACGATAAATTCCTCCTCATTACCCAAAGAAGATCCAAAGTCTCCACTTTACCCAAATAATTTCCCCCAATATGAAGAATAATCAAAGTCAGTTTAGGCCAAATCAAGGCCAACTTTTTTAATTCACTAAGGACATTTACCCACTGTAAACCTCTTACACCATGCCAAAATATATGAAAACTGCGAATTGAGATATTGATTTGGCTTTTATCCTAAGTCATATTGCACGACTCGTTAAAGGGTTGATTGTGACTTGTAGGATCACTACTTCCAACAGGTGGTGCTATAGAGTTTAAGTCCTCTTTTTCTCAGAAGAGGCAATTTGCATATTATATTTCCCAGAGGAGCATTGCATGGCGAATAAGCCTCCTTACCTTGACAAGCCAGAGATGGTATGTCACTCTCCATAAGGAGAAACGTTACCCCTTAGACCCCAGTCCACAGCCTCTCACCTAGCCAAATTAGTTCTCATGCTTCGCACTGACGAGGGCCAACAGCCTGAAACACCGTGTCTGCGAATTGAGATACTGATTTGGCTTTAATCCTAAGTCATATTGCACGACTCGTTAAAGAGTTGATTGTGACTTGTAGGATCGCTATTTCCAACAGGTGGCGCTATAGAGTTTAAGTCCTCTTTTTCTCAGAAGAGGCAATTTGCATATTATATTTCCCAGAGGAGCATTGCACGGCGAATAAGCCTCCTTACCTTGACAAGCCAGAGATGGTATGTCACTCTCCATAAGGAGAAACGTTACCCCTTAGACCCTTGTCAAAAGACAAATTCTCAGAATAAGATCTCTTGGATGCCCTCTTCTGGGCCCAATGAATATAGTAATGGCCCACAATCCAGATAACATGCGGACATAAAATGGATATTCAACTTAGATAAGCAGATTAGGTCTTACATATAGCTTATATTTATTTGAGCCCCATCTTCCTAGAGATTTGATCATATTTTCATTCAGTCCCAATCTCGCAGCTTCAGTCGCTGCACCAATTCAAAAAGAATGAGAAGAAAACTTCAAATCAGACAGACCCAATATATCCAGACTTTTTTTAAGGACTGCAATAAATTAACATTTATTCGGTCGTCCATGACAGCACTACGGAGAGAGGGGATCCGCCCTTCAGGAACAGGAAACCTACAGATATATAAGGGCGGCACCTCTCCCCACGCATCAGTTGGTTTCCTGTTCCTGGAGGACAGGATTCCCTACAGATTTTCTTCAGTTTCTCCTATCAAGCACCCAGGCCGGCTGTCCGACCCAGGTAGCGAGGGGGTCTCCTACCTCGGGCAGTGCGGGTCCCTGGAAGCGCCACGGTGGGCCCGGGTAGGGCTCCACGTCAGTGAGCGGTGCAGAGGCGAGCGGCGTCCAGAGGAGGCTGTCTCTGCGGTCAGAAGGTGAGTATGTTCCCCCCCCCTTTCCCCCGGGCTCCGTTCGCTCTCGTGCCCTGACTCCCTACCTCGGGTCCCATCCGGGCGGCGCAGGCTCCGGCAACGCCCTCCGCACTCCTCTGGGATCGGGGCGGATTCGGGTGCCGGCTTCCGCCGCGATCGCCGCACTGCTGGGGCCACGTGGGCGTCGGTATGGCGGCGTGCGGCTGGAGGATCCGGCGACGCCGTCCCCGGCTTCCAGGAGCGTCGCTCACCGCTCTAGCCGGTTCCGGAAGTGATGCGGCGAGGGGGCGGAGCCGGAGCCGGAAGTCGGACGCCGGCCGGCTTCAGCTGAAAGCACCGCGTCCTGCTTGTGATGGGAGCGGAGGGGGGGGAGCGCTCAGGGGCGGGGGAGGATGGAGCAGGGTCAGGTGCAGGGGGGAGTGTAATTACTGACCATATGCACCTGCACATGTTCCGGCGGGGGAAGGCTATATATAGCTAATCAAGATTGCTGCAGAGCTGCTTATGGCCATCTGCAGCTATGGAGGTGCCAGAAGCTGCCGTTGGTCTGCTGGAGCAGGAGCAGGACAGATCCTCAGAGACCCTTGCAAACCCCCAGCAGAAGACCCGCGGACGCAGCAATCAGGCCAGTCGCAGATCAAGACAGAAGGATCTGGACCGACCCCCCAGTGAACCGGTACCTACCGCTACTGCCTGGGTAAGAGATCTTCGTGAATGTACCCTGATGCAGTCTTTTCCTATGTTTATTTCCGTAGGGGAAAAAAAGCGCTGGTAAATCAAAAAACAAGGAGTGCGCGCTATGCGCTTGCCCTTTGCCAGACGCCTACCCTAAAAGACTTTGTCAGTCGTGTGTGCGGCAGACGGTAGGAAATAGTTAAATAGGATACTATATAGCGGTAGCACTGGATAAGTGACATAGCCTTTTCTCCGCTCCCATAGGTGGCGGAGGAGTCTCCCGATTTCACTTCAAATCTTAGGGAGATTATCAGGAAGGAGGTGAAGGATTCCCTGAAATCCCTATCCCGGGCAGAGCCTTCCAAGAGAAGAAGGGAGCCTAGCGCCTCAAATTCAGATTCGTCCGCTGGCCCAAGTAGGGAGATTGATTCAGACGCCTCTGTCTCCTCAGCATCCTCTTCAGAAGAAGAGTCTAATCATTTCTGTTTCCCGTTGGACCAAATGGACAAACTAATTAGATCAGTTAGATCCACTATGGGGGTGGCGGACGAAAGGCCAGAGCGTTCAACACAGGACCTAATGTTTGGCGGTCTAGACCCTAAAAAACGAAGGTCTTTTCCGCTTAACGACAAGGTGCAGAACCTCATTAAACGAGAATGGAAGAAGCCGGAGAAAAAAGGCTCTTTTCCACCGGCCTTTAAACGAAGGTACCCCTTTGAGGACCCCATGGTGAACACCTGGGATAAGGCGCCAAAATTAGACGCAGCAGTGTCTAAGGCATCTAAGAAATCATCTATCCCCTTTGATGACATGGCTTCCCTAAAAGATCCTCTGGATAAAAAGGCGGACTCGTTCCTGAAAGGGACTTGGGAAATGTCGGCTGGTGCCTTGAGACCTGCTGTGGCTGCGACATGCGCAGCCAGATCGATGATGGTCTGGCTGGATCAGCTAGGGTCTAAATTAGAAGAAGGTGTTTCCAGAGATTTCATGCTGAAATTCCTGCCAACAATCCAAAATGCCGCTGCCTTTCTCGCAGACGCTTCTGCGGATTCAGCAAGAATGGCGGCTAGAGCGGCAGGATTATCGAACGCAGCGCGGAGGGCCCTATGGCTGAAATGTTGGCCGGGTGACCTTCAATCCAGATCCCGTCTGTGCTCTATCCCATGCGAAGGGGAATACCTGTTTGGGCCAGTCCTAGATGAGCTACTAGAGAAAGCCGGAGATGAAAAGAAGAAGTTTCCTAATCTTCCAACTACCTCTTACAGGCGCCCCTTCGCAGGGAAAAGATTCTTTCGGAAGAGACCGGCCAGAGATCAGAGCAGATGGGACGAAAAAAAGAAGAGAGGTACGGGGTTCATGTTTGGTGGAGCACGTCAGGAGCCACCCCGTGAAATCAAAAAACCACCCCAATGACTAGTCGCCCCGGTGGGAGGTAGACTATCTGCCTTCTACCCGGCCTGGTCCAAGATCTCCAGCAGTGATTGGATTTTGGGGTTGGTAGCTACGGGTCTGCGGCTAGAATTCTCCTCTATCCCTCAGAACTTCTTCAGAATCACCCCTCTCAGATCCTCTCCAGCAGAACAGGCAGCCCTGGAAGCGGAAGTTCACGATCTGCTCAATAAAAATGTCCTATCTGAGGTTCCGGAAGGAGAACAGGGTAGTGGATTCTACTCTCCTCTATTCCTGATAAGTAAACCAGACGGCTCCTTCAGAACAATCATTAACCTTAGAGCACTGAATAAATTTCTGACCGTGCAACCATTTAAAATGGAAACTATAAACACCGCAATAAAACTGCTGTTTAAAAACTGCTTTATGGTAGTATTGGATTTGAAGGACGCCTATTACCATATCCCTATTTATGCAGGTCACCAACGATACCTGAGGGTGGCGGTACGGTTGGATGGGGTAGTAAAACACTTCCAGTATAGGGCCCTTCCCTTTGGGATTTCGGTCGCCCCTCGGGTATTTACCAAAGTAATGGCGGAAGTTATGGCGCACCTGCATGAGTCCAACATTCTAATAATCCCCTACCTGGACGATCTCCTTATCGTAGGTAAAACGGCGGATCACTGTCTGGAACAGTTACATAAAGTGATGTCGGCTCTAGAGCATCTGGGGTGGATGCTAAACATTAAAAAATCACGGTTACAGCCCATGACGGTGCAGCGATTTTTGGGCCTGACCCTGGATTCCCAGGTTCAGGAATGCCGTTTGCCTCAAGAAAAAATTGATCGCCTGCACCTTCAAGTGCTGAATACCTCTAAAAACCCCACCATGTCCCTACGAAAAGCCATGTCTCTGCTAGGCTCTCTCTCGTCCTGTATTCCAGCAGTCCGATGGGCTCAGTATCATACGAGGATACTTCAGGGCGAGGTGCTGTTGCATCAAAAAAGGTTGGGGGGGTGTCTAGAAAGTCTGCTGACCCTATCCCAAGACGCTATTGTATCCCTCGGTTGGTGGTTGGACCAAGAGAATCTGTCCACAGGGGTCCCCTGGGAATATAATATAACTCGCGTGGTCACCTCGGACGCTAGCCCTTCTGGGTGGGGGGCTCACATGGGGGATACATTGGTCCAGGGGCTGTGGGATTGTAATCAGATAGAGATGTCTTCCAATCTAAAGGAGTTGACGGCTGTGGAGCAGGCGGTTAAAACACTCCTTGTCTGTCTACAGGGCCACCACGTGCGAGTATTCTCGGACAATCGAGTCACCGTGGCATACATAAATCACCAAGGCGGGACTCGTTCCAGATCCCTGATGTGTGTAGCAGATCGTCTGTTTCATCTAGCAGAGCAACATCTTCTCTCGTTGACGGCTCTACACATAAAGGGGGCAGAAAACACTACAGCGGATTTCTTAAGTCGCAACACATTAAGGCAGGGAGAGTGGTCCCTGAACGGCACCATCTTCGACCTTATCGTGGAAAGGTGGGGACAACCAGAGGTAGACCTGTTTGCCACAAAAGAAAACAGGAAAGTGGCACAATTCTGCTCTCTGAACCCCAGAGAAAATCCCCTGTCAGTAGACGCCCTCCTCATAGACTGGAACTTCAGGCTAGCCTACGCCTTTCCTCCCCTGTCTCTACTTCCTCTGGTGGTGAGGAAAATCAGGAAGGACAAAGCCACAGTAGTATTAATTGCCCCCTTCTGGCCCAGAAGGACGTGGTTTCCATGCCTGAGGGCTATGTCGATGTCCGATCCATGGGTCTTGCCAGACATTCCGGATCTCCTATCCCAGGGTCCAGTCTACCATCCTCGAGCGGTTGGCCTTCATCTGACGGCGTGGATTTTGAGCGGGCGCTACTAAAAGATAGGGGGTTCTCACCGGCCCTCATTAACACACTGCTGAAAAGCAGGAAAGTGATAACCACAAAAATCTATGTCAGAATCTGGAAGAGATTTCTTCAGAACTCGGGGGTAATAGCTGGTCAGTCAATACCAATAGACCAGATCTTGGAGTTCTTACAAAGGGGGTTAGATATGGGGTTATCCCCAAATACTCTTAAGGTGCAGGTATCAGCCTTGGGGGCCCTCTTTGGCTGCAACATCGCTGAGAATCACTGGATCAGCAGATTCATCAGGGCAACAAAACGGTCTAGGCCAATTGTGAAGAATAGAGTCATGCCATGGGACCTGAACCTAGTCCTCTCAGCCATGACAGAGGCCCCATTTGAGCCAATTACTTCAGCCTCTATTAAACATCTATCCCTTAAAGTAGCCTTCCTGGTGGCCATAACATCGGCGCGTAGGATAGGTGACATACAAGCATTATCCAGGGTTCCCCCTTACATGCAGCTTAGGGATGATAGAGTGATACTGTCCCCTGATCCAGCATATCTTCCTAAGGTAGTGTCCAGTTTCCACAGAACACAGGAAATAGTTCTTCCATCTTTCCTCCCCAATCCTACTAACGATAAGGAAAGGAAGTTACACACTTTAGATGTAAGAAGATGTATCCTGCAGTATCTAGCGGTAACTGATCCCTGGAAGTTAGATAATGCCCTATTCGTGTCCTATCAGGGTAGTAGGAAAGGGCATAGAGCATCGAAGTCTACTCTAGCTAGATGGATCAGGGAGGCTATCTCGCTGGCTTATATCTCAAAGGGCAAGCCGGCGCCTGAAGGTCTTAAAGCGCATTCCACTAGAGCTATGGCGGCTTCGTGGGCGGAAAGATTGGAGGTGTCGATCGACCAGATTTGTAAGGCTGCTACTTGGTCTTCTCCAAACACTTTCTATAACCATTATAGATTGAACCTGGGTGCCTCATCTGACCTCTCTTTTGGTGTAAGGGTGCTGCAAGCTGTAGTCCCTCCCTAGTTAGTTACTCTCTGTAATTCTCTCCGTAGTGCTGTCATGGACGACCGAATAAAGTCTTAGTTACTCACCGGTTAACGGTGTTTTTCGGAGTCCATGACAGCACCTGTACATACCCTCCCGTCTTCTTAAGTTCTGGGTGTACACCTCTTCCTTTACTTATATATAATTCACGGGTAGTGAATAGTTAATATTGTATTATTGTTTATTTTGTATGCTATTAACCTTGGTGGTCCTCTTGTGCTCTGTAAACCAACTGATGCGTGGGGAGAGGTGCCGCCCTTATATATCTGTAGGTTTCCTGTTCCTGAAGGGCGGATCCCCTCTCTCCGTAGTGCTGTCATGGACTCCGAAAAACACCGTTAACCGGTGAGTAACTAAGACTTTTGTAGCAAAACTACCTTTTGTTGTGAATGAATAAAGGACCCTTGCTTCCTGGCCTTATCGATAACCATTTGGAAAGATTATACACAGGACAGATATTTTTATTATCCAGCACATTTAACTTGATGAACTTGACTGACTGTCTGGTCAGTTTTGGATCTTCTTATGAAAATAAACAAACAATTTTTGTTAATATTAATGTCACTTGCTCTTAGACCTGAGATCTCATTCTTGCTTAGACACATCAACTCCCCAATTTTTAACCCCTTCAAGATGCAACCCTTTTTCGTTTTTGAATTTTCGTTTTTCGCTCCCCTCTTTCCCAGAGCCATAACTTTTTAATTTTTCCATCAATATGGCCATGTGAGAGCATATTTTTTGCGGAACGAGTTGTCCTTTTGAACGACACCATTGGTTTTACCATGTCTTGTACTAGAAAACAGGAAAAAAATTCCAAGTGTGGTGAAATTGCAAAAAAAGTGCAATCCCGCACTTGTTTTTTGTTTGGCTTTTTTGGTAGGTTCACTAAATGCCCAATTTGACCTGCCATTTTGATTCTCCAGATCATTATGAGTTCATAGACACTAAACATGTCTAGGTTATTTTTATCTAAGTGATGAAAGAAAATTCCAAACTTTGCTAAAAAGAAGAAAACAAAAAAATTTGCGCCATTTCCGATACCCGTAGCGTTTCCATTTTTCGGGATCTCGGGTCAGGTGAGGGCTTATTTTTTGTGTGCCGAGCTGATGCTTTTAATGATACCACTTTTGTGGAGATAAGTTCTTTTGACCGCCTGTTATTGCATTTTAATGCAATGTCGCGGCGACCCAAAAAACGTGAGCTTGATAGCTGCATAGTAATCCATCACGCTGTCTTGCTTAGGTCAGGAGAGGTGCCGGGCCAGTCCGTGCAGTGCGATGTGATTCTCGAATGAGAAATAGGGCAGTCTGACTCTGCCATAATATACAAAAAAGGTTACACTCTATCGTGCCAAAGCATGTCTAATATGAAATACATGAAATATGAATAGCAAAATGGCTTTTGAACATTAGGAAAATATTTGAGAGACGCTTTGCACAGAATTTGATCAAATAGTGTGAGCCCGTCAACCATCGTCAAGGTGGTCTCATTAAACTGATGGGTCCCTGACCTCCCTGTCCAAATGTGAACACTTACTGAAGGCCAATGTCTGTATGCCTGGGTGAATGTGAACACCTCTGTCAGCAAAAGCCTATATAAGGGTTGGCCGGAACCAAGTGTGATTAGATGTAATTAAAAACCACATGGTGACGGGAGGAGTGCTCAGTCAGTAAGCTAACATAGAAATGACAGAAAAAAGACTGGCACATCCAAACTGGTGTGAATAGGTGCATACCAGGAGCAGCTACCTATATACGATTTACAAGAAAAGGTTGCACTCTATCGTGCCAAAGATTGTCTAATATTAAATACATGAAATATGAATAGCAAAATGGCTTTTGAACATTAGGAAAATATTTGAGAGACGCTTTGCACAGAATTTGATCAAATAGTGTGAGCCCATCAACCATCGTCAAGGTGGTCTCATTAAACTGATGGGTCCCTGACCTCCTTTTTTCTGTCATTTCTATGTTAGCTTACTGACTGAGCACTCCTCCCGTCACCATGTGGTTTTTAATTACATCTAATCACACTTGGTTCCGGCCAACCCATATGTAGGCTTTTGCTGACAGAGGTGTCCACATTCACCCAGGCATACAGACATTGGCCTTCGGTAAGTGTTCACATTTGGACAGGGAGGTCAGGGACCCATCAGTTTAATGAGACCACCTTGACGATGGTTGATGGGAAGGTGAGAATAGCACGATTTTTTATTTTTTTAAATTATTTTTAACATTATATCTTTTTACTATTGATGCTGCATAGGCAGCATCAATAGTAAAGCCTGTCGCTGATTGGTCGCGGCAGGCCGGGCATGACCAATCAGCGACACGGGATTTCCGTTACAAACAGACGGAAGTGGACCTTAGACAATTATATATATATAGAGTAGATGGTGGCCCGATTCTAACGGGTATTCTAGAATATGTATGTATGTACGTTGCGCTTAGCACAGCCACGTAGTATATAGCACAGCCACGTAGTATATAACATAGACAGCCACGTAGTACATACCACAGCCACTTAGTATATACCACAGTAACGTAGTATATAGAACAGCCACGTAGTATATAGCACAGCCACGTAGTATATAGCACAGCCACATAGTATATAGCAGCCACATAGTATATAGCAGCCACATAGTATATAGCAGCCACATACTATATAGCACAGCCCATGTAACACAGACAGCCACATAGTACATAGCAGCCACATAGTATATAGCAGCCACGTAGTATATAACAACAGAAGGTAGAGGGCACCAACCACAAGATCTTAGAAAATAGAGGGGATCAACCCAGGGTATGTCAAAAATAGCAGACAAATGAAAAAGAAAACTGAAACATACCCAATGGGGAACACCCCAAAAAATCATATAGAGTATATTTAAATATTCAAAGTATTAATTTATTTATTAGAGTCCAAAACACACAAAAAAACATTTAAAAACATTTAAAAACAATAAAGAGAAAACCTCATAAAGAGGTAGACCCCCTGGACCAAAACTACAATGCCAATAATTTAACAATGATTTGACAATATCATAGATAATGAGTGCACTTGAAGAGCAGATGACATATTATGAGCAAATACAGACCAAAATTATGGACATGCAAAGAATATATATAAATGTAACCAATATGCACCAGTCATTAGTCAATGGGTAAATATACCTTTATCATGTCAACAAAGCCATAAATCTAGCAGTGTATAGTCACCTGGTGGTATAGGTGACACAAAAAGTGAGAAACATAGCTGAATCAGTTAATATTATAAAGCACAGACAAACACCAATATGGATGGCTAGGATGGAAGAGCGCATGCGCAAAAGACACGGAACCGGAAGTAGAGCCAGTATAACCGGTTGAATTAGAATTACAAATTGGAGTATACAGCGCATGCGCAGAGATATGGTGGCTTTTGCGCATGCGCTCTTCCATCCTAGCCATCCATATTGGTATACCCGGCGTTCCATATACACCTTTCAGGTACTCCACACGCATTCACAGCTGTTTTCGATTGTGCCACTTTTGTGCAACTTAGTAATCGTACATAATAATGCCTTTCAGAGTCCTTCACTACCATCTCCACCCCTGATGAAGCCACCGCTGTGGCAACACGTGTTGGGTCTATGACCCTCTCTGGTCCATCATTTTGGTTTTCAGATTTTTTTTTTTTGGGGGGGCAGGTCTAATCAGCTACTTTTCCTATCATGGGTATTATTCCATGTGAATGGGATTTGTTCGAGCAACAGGTCTTTCTTTTGGGTGTGTAAATATATGGGTATGCTAGACAGGGGAATCCGGCTGGTCCTCCCTTTACCCAGTATTGCACTGGTGTTTGTCTGTGCTTTATAATATTAACTGCATGTCCATAATAATATTTCTCTGCATGTCCATAATTTGGTCTGTATTTGCTCATAATATGTGATCTGCTCTTCAATTGCCCTCATTATCTCTGATATTGTCATATCATTGTTAAATTATTGGCATTGTAGTTTTGGTCCAGGGGGGTCTACCTCTTTATGGGGTTTTCTCTTTATTGTTTTTTAATAGTTTTTAAATGTTTTTTGTGTGTTTTGGACTCTAATAAATAAATGAATACTTTGAATATTTGAATATACTCTATATTATTTTTTGGGTGTTCTCCAATTGGGTATGTTTCTGATTTCTTTTTCATTTGTCAGCCACGTAGTTTATAGCACAACCCACGTAATATATAGCACAGCCCACGCAGTATATAACACAGGCCACGTAGTATATAACACAGCCCACGCAGTATATAACACTGCCCACGTAGTATATAGCAGCCAGGCAGTATATAACACAGCCCACGTAGTATATAACACGCATCGGGTATTCTAGAATATGTATGTATGTACATCACGCTTAGCACAGCCACGTAGTATATAGCACAGCCACGTAGTATATATGACAACCACGAAGTATATAGCACAGCCACGTAGTATATAGCACAGCCACGTAGTATATAGCACAGCCACATTGTATATAGCAGCCACATAGTATATAGCACAGCCCACGTAACGCAGACAGCCACGTAGTATATAGCATAGCCTCGTATATATACCTGCCAGAGTATATAGCAACCACATAGTATATAGCACAGCCCACGTAATATATAGCACAGCCCACACAGTATATAACACAGGCCACGCAGTATATAACACTGCCCACGTAGTATATAGCAGCCAGGCAGTATATAACACAGCCCATGTAAAATATAGCACAGCCCACATAGTATGTAACACAGGTCACACAGTATATAACACAGGCCACGCAGTATATAACACAGGCCACACAGTATATAACACTGCCCACATAGTATATAGCAGCCAGGCAGTATATAACACAGGCCACGTAGTATATAACACAGGCCACTCAGTATATAACACTGCCCACGTAGTATATAACAGCCAGGCAGTATATAACACAGCCCATGTAATATATAGCACAGCCCACGTAGTATATAACACAGGCCACACAGTATATAACACAGGCCACGCAGTATATAACACTGCCCACATAGTATATAGCAGCCAGGCAGTATATAACACAGGCCACGTAGTATATAGCAGCCAGGCAGTATATAACACAGCCCATGTAATATATAGCACAGCCCACGTAGTATATAACACAGGCCACGCAGTATATAACACAGGCCACGCAGTATATAACACTGCCCACATAGTATATAGCAGCCAGGCAGTATATAACACAGGCCACGTAGTATATAGCAGCCAGGCAGTATATAACACAGCCCATGTAATATATAGCACAGCCCACGTAGTATATAACACAGGCCACGCAGTATATAACACAGGCCACGCAGTATATAACACTGCCCACATAGTATATAGCAGCCAGGCAGTATATAACACAGGCCACGTAGTATATAACACAGGCCACACAGTATATAACACTGCCCACGTAGTATATAACAGCCAGGCAGTATATAACACAGCCCACGTAATATATAGCACAGCCCACGTAGTATATAACACATGCCATGCAGTATATAACACAGGCCACGCAGTATATAACACTGCCCACGTAGTATATAGCAGCCAGGCAGTATATAACACAGCTCACGTAGTATATAACACAGTCCACGCAGAATATAACACCGCCCACGTAGTATATAGCAGCCAGGCAGTATATAACACAGCCAACGTAATATATAGCACAGCCCACGTAGTATATAACACAGGCCACGCAGTATATAACACAGGCCACGCAGTATATAACACAGGCCACGCAGTATATAACACAGGCCACGCTATATATAACACTGCCCTTGTAGTATATAGCAGCCAGGCAGTATATAGCACATCCCACATAGTATATAACATAGGCCACGCAGTATATAACACTGCGCATGTAGTATATAGCAGCCAGGCAGTATATAACACAGCCCACGTAATATATAGCCCAGCCCATGCAGTATATAACACAGGCCATGCAGTATATAACACAGCCCACGCAGTATATAGCACAGCCCACGTAGTATAAATCAGCTAGGCAGTACATAGCACATCCCGCGTAGTATATAACACAGCCCGCGTAGTATATAACACAGCCCACATAGTATATAACACAGCCCACGTAGTATATAACACAGCCCATGCAGTATATAACACAGCCCACATAGTATATAGCAGTGTGGGCACCATATCCCTGTTAAAAAGAAGAAATAAAATAAAAAATAGTTATATACTCACCCTCCGTCGTCCACCGAAGCTGTCCCGACGCGCGCGATGCGGCTGCCAGCTTCCGTTCCCAGAGATACATTGCAAAATTACCCAGATGATTTAGCGGTCTCACGAAACCGCTAAGTCATCTGGGTAATTTCGCAATGCATCTCTGGGAACGGAAGCTGGCGGCCGCATCGTGCGTGCACATCGTTGGACGTCGGAAGGTGAGAATAGCACTTTTTTTTAATTATTATTTTTAACATATCTTTTTAAAAAGTTGGTCTGCGATGAGGCGACACACTGGCACTGACTGGAAGGGAGTAGGGAGGGGGCACTGACTTGAGGAGAGTAAGGAGGGGCCAATTCGCGACCAATCAGCGACGTGGGATTTCCGTTACGGAAGTTGCAGACAGACAGACAAACAGACCTAAGTGACCCTTAGCCAATTATATATCTAGATGATTGAAAAAATGCGCACTACCCTGGTCCAGCATCCACTTCAGTACTCCATGGCAGCTGCACCAGGGTAGAGCAAATTTCCTCAGCAGGCACTTGAATGCCAGCATCCTAATTTTGTAATTACTAGACCCCAAGAAGTCATGACTACTGAAGTAAATGCCAGACCAGGGTAATGCAATTTTTTGTGTGAGGCATTGCATTTTGTTTGTGTGCAGTGCTGCATCAAAACTCATTGTGGGAACCTAACCTGAGGGTCCACATTCCATTGGGCCAATTTTCAGACCAAAATCAGCATCGACAAAGACCGCATCAAATCATGTTGTTTTTGTGACAGAATTTATTTTAAAAATGATTTGCCGCAAATTTTATCCCATCCACAGTACAGGGAAATTCCAACGTTAATTTATATCAAGCAGATTGAAAATCCCCACTGCAGGGCAATTCAGACTGTAAAATGTTTCCACAGCATGTGAATGTGATTTGGTAAAATCTTATCCACAACACTGCTACTGTAGAATGCTGAGTATTTTCAAAAATCCATAGCATATTTGCTATGTGAGAACATGCCTTTAGTCCCCAGAGTCTGCTCCTTGTCAGTACACAATCACATTGGTTTTGTGCCAAGTCAAAAATACTGCAAACATAAATTAGGAGCCAACACACAAGACAATTGTAAGAGTGCTGACAGTGCTGCTCCTGAAAAGATCCATGCTACTTATAATCGGATATGTCCAAGCTGTGCTCATTAGGTGGGATGTGGGAGGCGATACATTTTTTCCATACTGCTATCCTACATATACAATTATAAACTACTAGCAAACTAAAGAAGACCCCATCATCTAAAATTAACTTCTTTTGAGCTTCATTAAACAATAAAATTTTCACATTGACCACCAGGTGTCAGTATAACATGAAACGGAAAAGCAACTCAGTTTACAGCCTGCAGTGAATTAGTTTTCATCTTGTTATTACTAGCAAATAGAAGGTAAAAGGAAATATGGCATCACACCTATTGTTTAAAATCAGGTTTTTATGTTAATTTATATTTGTAATTGTAATTATGTAAAAATATTTGATGCTTTTTTATTTATTTTTTTACATTTTCACATCACTGGGACTTTGAGAAAAAGGAACTAGTTTGATTGCCGAATGTGGAGCTGGGAAGTAATTTTTCTCCTAATATGGGGCTATTAGTATCTGCCTTTGGCTAATCCTTTTGACCATTTACTACAGTGCCACAGTGATACCAGATACAACTCTGTAGGTGGTCACAGCTCCGAATAAACATTTTATGAAGTGACCTACATTCCAAATTTACCAACACTATTGTAAGGGCTTGTGTAGAGTGCTACCAGATAAAACATTGGATCACACACGGACCAATGTTATTAAATGAGGCCGTGCACGTCAGAGGAAAGAAATCGCATAATGTACGATTTGCCTGATTATCGGATAACACTCAGCCTTTTAAGTCTATAGGTCTGTGAAAAAAATCAGACTGCACTCGGGAGACATCCGAGTGCAGTCTGATTTTCATGGATTGAATGAAGATGGTGGATAAACTTTTTTTCTTCTCCACATCTGAGAAAAACGGATCCCACTCTGATCATAGTGTGGTATGCATAATCGGACCGCTTTTCTCAGATGTGGAAAATATGGTCATGTGACCATAGCCTGAGACGCATAATACCAGTCCTTAAACATCAAAAAAACAATACTTCAATAATGCACAAATGAAGAAGTATCATAGTTTATTTATTGTGTAACTTCTATACATCCAGTTTGATCACATAGAAAACAGAGCATTATATGAGGATACTTATACATTTACAATGATCCCATGCAGAGGTGTAACATGAAACTCTAGATAACAGATTTGTTAGCCTGCGTTCACACTTTTTTCTTTTTCTGCAGTCGAAAACTAGGAGGTTTTCAAGTGGGAACTGCTTCAGGAAATGCCAGAGTTTTTTGTGTTTTTGTTTTTTTTATATTGAATCGTTTTGTTAACTTTACATTTTTCAGCACTTTTTTCAGCATTTTTTGTATGTTTTTTTGTTATCCATTAAGCAATGAATAAAACGTGTTTATTATGTGAAAATGTTGACAAAAAGCTCAAAGCTTCTGGGAGTTTTTTTTAGACTTCAATTGTACCTTATAAAGGGTCTTCCTAACAGAAAACCCTCGAAAAATTGACATGCCACTTCTCTTTAATATTTGGCTTCTTTTAAAGCCAGAAACCTATAAAAGACACTCAAAGGCCCGAGCATTTAAACAATAAGTCAATTTTTTTTTCCATAGAAATCAATAGAAAGATTATTTTGAGTGTTTTGAGGCTACCTTTTCCAATGTTTTAAGAATCGACCACATAACAAAAATGGCAAAAAATAACATAGTGTGACTATGACCTTACATGGACCTCCTACCTGTCATGGGCCATTTTTAATAGTAACATAACATAGTAACATAGTAACATAGTTAGTAAGGCCGAAAAAAGACATTTGTCCATCCAGTTCAGCCTATATTCCATCATAATAAATCCCCAGATCTACGTCCTTCTACAGAACCTAATAATTGTATGATACAATATTGTTCTGTTCCAGGAAGACATCCAGGCCTCTCTTGAACCCCTCGACTGACTTCGCCATCACCACCTCCTCAGGCAAGCAATTCCAGATTCCAGTAGAGTTGCCTTATGTTGTAGAGGGGGTAACGGTTTGCTCTGCACCCCCTATAGAGACAACCCCTAGTCCCATCTGCTCTCAGATATCAATTGGATCTGGTTTCTATACTGTATGGAAACAGCCTAAACTCTTACAACCGACAGACCATATAACCGTTCACATAGCTGGATGTCAAACTGTATAACATATCAATCAGCATTTTAAGATACATGAAAAAAATCAATGTCATTTTATAATTTAGTCCTTGGAGTGTTTATCATCTTAGACCTTATCCAGATGTGCATATTGTAGCCATGTTTTACTATCTATATTCAACATGTAACATTGTGATCCCTCGTTGCTCTACTAAACCAAACTAACAAGTTTATGAGGTCCTTACCTCAGAGATCTTCACCAGAAAATTGGGGGTCTCATGCCCTTGGTAAATTAAATACTAGCCGCCCACAGCAACTGCTTTAATCACTAAACCAATGAAAGAGATGGCTGCACTTGTCTTTCGCACTCTCCATTGACGTTAATATAGAAGTTATTGACCCCGGTTCTTCTAACAAGTGAAGTGTAACCCTCAACTATCAAGCATTTATGATCCAGTGAGAAGAAAGACAGGACAACAAATGATGTTGGGGAAGAGAAGGAAATGGCCTGTTGAATTTCAACGGCCAATCCTTTTCTTCTCCCTGTAGATAAGTCTCCCTCATCGAGAACAAGTGTGTTCGTTCCTGTTTATAGGAAACTTAGGAAAGATAGCTGTCATCCAAATGTTTGGCTGACAGCTGTCTAGTGTTTACAAGTGGCCATTACTCTTCTAACATTAAGTATGACTAGGTCTAAAGGCTCTCACACACACCAGACAAAAATTGGCTGAACCCATCAATATTGCCCGGGATCGGTCAACGGTCTATTGTGTATGGGGGTCTCCCAAGGGACATAAGGATTGACCATTTTGAATTTTAATAAATGACTCAAGTTACTTAACAAATAAGCAGCTGGCAGAGTTATTTGGCAGCGGCTTTCTCCTCTCTCCCCTTTGAAAGCACATGTAGAATCAGCCGAGCGTTCCTTCATAAGGTGGAGTCGGGGGAGATATCCGATAAATAAGTGCTCAGCTATCGCATGCGTATGGCCAGTGTAGGCAACTTGTTTATCAAAAACCCAGTCTATATGGAGGAACCTGTAGCTATATAAGGGTTGGATTTCTAATGAATATTCATAATCTAATATATAATTGCCTAGAATATTACTTCCTGCAATTTGTGCCAACTTCCGTGGCTTTGTCCGGAGCTAATGTCCGGAGCTAATGTCCGGAGCTAATGTCCGGAGATAAGTGACGTCAACAGTGTCCAGTGTCTGATTGGTTGCCGCCTGCTGCGAGCGACCAATCAGAAACGTGCCGTACTGTGACACACTCCGCCCGCCATTTTGGTGTGATTTTTGAATTTTTACCTCACAGCAAGTTTCTACTGCGTGGAGGCGGGCCCAGTGACGTTGCTCTTCAAGCTCCTGCCGAATTTCGTCAAAAAAATGATAATACCATTTACCAAAACTATATATATTTAGTTGTGAAGTGGTTCAGTGACATTTTCACACCAATTTTGAACTTTTGTTTGGTGTTTTCTCCATATACTGCCTATTATTTTTGTTCTTTCTTAATATTATTTACTAGATGGCAGCCCGATTCTAAAGAATCGGGAGTCTAGAATCCATATATACTTTATTTATTCAAATGTAAAAATAATACAATTAATAAATAATAGTAAGAAAGAACAAAAAATGGCTGCACTCACCAGCTCTTGACAATTCTTGTTATTTAAGGTACAGTTACACAGGATCCATGAACATGCTTATGAGGGGAGGGATGAAAGACATCAGACGACAACTTTGCGTGTTGTGGCAAATGCCACAACAACGGTTCTTTGCTTAAGAACAATGTCAGGTAGTAGGAAAATACCCAGTTAATAATAGGCAATAGTTCTTTGCAGGAATGCAGATATTAATAAATAGGCAGTTTATATTGCAGAGAAATTGCTGGGCAATAATGGACAATGTCCTTATGTGGCAAATAATAGAGCAATATACCCAATGTGGCAAAGAAGAGGTTAATAAACGGCAGTCTCTCAGTATAACAGTCAGTGAATAATAGGCAGTATATGGAGAAAACACCAAACAAAAGTTCAAAATTGGTGTGAAAATGTCACTGAACCACTTCACAACTAAATATATATAGTTTTGGTAAATGGTATTATAATTTTTTTGACGAAATTCGGCAGGAGCTTGAAGAGCAACGTCACTGGGCCCGCCTCCACGCAGTAGAAACTTGCTGTGAGGTAAAAATTCAAAAATCACACCAAAATGGCGGGCGGAGTGTGTCACAGTACGGCACGTTTCTGATTGGTCGCTCGCAGCAGGCGGCAACCAATCAGACACTGGACACTGTTGACGTCACTTATCTCCGGACATTAGCTCCGGACATTAGCTCCGGACATTAGCTCCGGACAGGAAGTTGGCACAAATTGCAGGAAGTAGTATTCTAGGCAATTATATATTAGATTAATTGTATTATTCTTACATTTGAATAAATAAAGTATATATGGATTCTAGACTCCCGATTCTTTAGAATCGGGCTGCCATCTAGTCTAATATATAATTGCCTAGAATACTACTTCCTGCAATTTGTGCCAACGTCCGGAGCTAATGTCCGGAGCTAATGTCCGGAGCTAATGTCCGGAGATTAATTGCCTAGAATACTACTTCCTGCAATTTGTGCCAACTTCCGTGGCTTTGTCCGGAGCTAATGTCCGGAGCTAATGTGCGGAGCTAATGTCCGGAGCTAATGTCCGGAGCTAATGTCCGGAGCTAATGTGCGGAGATAATGTCCGGAGCTAATGTCCGGAGCTAATGTCCGGAGCTAATGTCCGGAGATAAGTGACGTCAACAGTGTCCAGTGTCTGATTGGTTGCCGCCTGCTGCGAGCGACCAATCAGAAACGTGCCGTACTGTGACACACTCTGCCCGCCATTTTGGTGTGATTTTTGAATTTTTACCTCACAGCAAGTTTCTACTGCGTGGAGGCGGGCCCAGTGACGTTGCTCTTCAAGCTCCTGCCGAATTTCGTCAAAAAAATGATTATACCATTTACCAAAACTATATATATTTAGTTGTGAAGTGGTTCAGTGACATTTTCACACCAATTTTGAACTTTTGTTTGGTGTTTTCTCCATATACTGCCTATTATTTTTGTTCTTTCTTACTATTATTTATTAATTGTATTATTCTTACATTTGAATAAATAAAGTATATATGGATTCTAGACTCCCGATTCTTTAGAATCGGGCTGCCATCTAGTCTAATATATAATTGCCTAGAATACTACTTCCTGCAATTTGTGCCAACGTCCGGAGCTAATGTCCGGAGCTAATGTCCGGAGCTAATGTCCGGAGATTAATTGCCTAGAATACTACTTCCTGCAATTTGTGCCAACTTCCGTGGCTTTGTCCGGAGCTAATGTCCGGAGCTAATGTCCGGAGCTAATGTGCGGAGCTAATGTCCGGAGCTAATGTCCGGAGCTAATGTCCGGAGCTAATGTGCGGAGATAATGTCCGGAGCTAATGTCCGGAGCTAATGTCCGGAGCTAATGTCCGGAGCTAATGTCTGGAGCTAATGTGCGGAGATAATGTCCGGAGCTAATGTCCGGAGCTAATGTCCGGAGCTAATGTCCGGAGATAAGTGACGTCAACAGTGTCCAGTGTCTGATTGGTTGCCGCCTGCTGCGAGCGACCAATCAGAAACGTGCCGTACTGTGACACACTCTGCCCGCCATTTTGGTGTGATTTTTGAATTTTTACCTCACAGCAAGTTTCTACTGAGTGAAGGCGGGCCCAGTGACGTTGCTCTTCAAGCTCCTGCCGAATTTCGTCAAAAAAATGATAATACCATTTACCAAAACTATATATATTTAGTTGTGAAGTGGTTCAGTGACATTTTCACACCAATTTTGAACTTTTGTTTGGTGTTTTCTCCATATACTGCCTATTATTTTTGTTCTTTCTTACTATTATTTATTAATTGTATTATTCTTACATTTGAATAAATAAAGTATATATGGATTCTAGACTCCCGATTCTTTAGAATCGGGCTGCCATCTAGTCTAATATATAATTGCCTAGAATACTACTTCCTGCAATTTGTGCCAACGTCCGGAGCTAATGTCCGGAGCTAATGTCCGGAGCTAATGTCCAGAGCTAATGTCCGGAGATTAATTGCCTAGAATACTACTTCCTGCAATTTGTGCCAACTTCCGTGGCTTTGTCCGGAGCTAATATCCGGAGCTAATGTCCGGAGCTAATGTGCGGAGCTAATGTCCGGAGCTAATGTGCGGAGATAATGTCCGGAGCTAATGTGCGGAGATAATGTCCGGAGCTAATGTCCGGAGCTAATGTCCGGAGCTAATGTCCGGAGCTAATGTGCGGAGATAATGTCCGGAGCTAATGTCCGGAGCTAATGTCCGGAGCTAATGTCCGGAGATAAGTGACATCAACAGTGTCCAGTGTCTGATTGGTTGCCGCCTGCTGCGAGCGACCAATCAGAAACGTGCCGTACTGTGACACACTCTGCCCGCCATTTTGGTGTGATTTTTGAATTTTTACCTCACAGCAAGTTTCTACTGCGTGGAGGCGGGCCCAGTGACGTTGCTCTTCAAGCTCCTGCCGAATTTCGTCAAAAAAATGATAATACCATTTACCAAAACTATATATATTTAGTTGTGAAGTGGTTCAGTGACATTTTCACACCAATTTTGAACTTTTGTTTGGTGTTTTCTCCATATACTGCATATTATTTTTGTTCTTTCTTACTATTATTTATTAATTGTATTATTCTTACATTTGAATAAATAAAGTATATATGGATTCTAGACTCCCGATTCTTTAGAATCGGGCTGCCATCTAGTGAGACATAATTTTATTACCAAACACAGGTAAAATTGAGAAGCGAATCAAGAACATTAGCTCGAACAATGCTGAAATGTAATACCAAAAAGCAACTTATATTTGCACTGAGCATGAACAGCCCAATACACAGAGCATGCCATATACAATCCGCAGAAGACTGATGATTTCATGTTTGCTGCCCACATAGACATTTCCCAGATGACATCATTGTCATTACTAACCTCTAACACCTCAGCTATGCGAGATCATTTCAGATTATTCTCTGGGACATGTAGCACTGACCCTCCTCCATCTCTACATGAGCATCTGGCTCCTCAGCTATTGGACAAAGTTCAGAGAAATGTGGAAATGTGCCGATCACAGGATTCCTGACATCAGATATACCCAGCCTGGCTTATTTGGCTCGCAGTGGAAGAATGATACTGACATAAACAAAGTGAAGGAGACTTACTCTTAGGAGCATACATACATGAGAATAGGGAGACATAGATTTATACCTATAGCTGCCTATATACCGTATGTGTATATTTACAGATGTCACTGTATGCAAGAATGGAGGGTCTTGGCTCTCGGTATTTAAAAGCCATGATAAGGCTATGTCTAGCATTGCAACTAAGTCTTATTCACTTGAGTAATGTAATACCACACACGGACAATGGCAATATCGCTGCATGATCATGTTTTTTTAAATCTATCTCTGCCCTTCTCTGGTTTTTGTAAAGTCATAAACTGAACCAAGAAAGAGAAGGGCCAAGATAGAAGGAAAACAATTAGGTGGGAAGGTGTACTAATATTATGACTATGCCAAGGGAGCACTCTCAGAGCGCCTTTACTTGATTTGAGCAGTCATTTTGTGCTGACTAACTCCCTTTAAAGGGATATTCCCAACTTGTCTCTAGAGCAGCTCAGAACTATGCAGTCTTTACTTACTTCCTTATTGCTGCTCCTTGAGTGACAGTTCTGGTGAGTAGCTTGATTATGCTACAACACATTAATGGTCTGTCATCTTTGAACAAGCACATAACTTAGGAAAGTGAGAGAAGTGATTGAGAGAACCGCTCTGGAAACTGGTCATGCTGGGTGCCTTGGAATTGTGATTCCACAGGACTGATAAAAGCAGTATGGTAAGGAGCTGACAGGGAGGGAGAGGGAAGTGAACAACTAACTCCTGAATAAAAATTAATGAACTGGAGACAGCTGACTGGTATTTTAGGAGTCAATGTCTCACCTGGAATGCAACTGCTATGCATATTCGGCCCGACTCTGGTGACCAAGCTCTTTGGAATCAAGCTGTACACTATGTAAGATAACAGCTCTCATTGCAGTAGATTGTCAGCAGATAGCAATTGCAAATTTGCTTATTATAAGGCTATCTAACTAACTATAGCAATTTAACTCTACGAGAATAGCCCTTCAAGGATAAACTATCACTGTGAGCTCTTTATTTGAGTTATTTTACTTTAAACTAATTGGTGCAATGGTACTCGTTGAGCACATTCCCATACTCTTGTTTATAAAGAAGCGAGAAAAAAACGTATACTTTATGTAAAAAACTAAGGAAAATAGCTGCTACTCCAATAGCAATGCAATAAACGTTATAGTACAAAAAAATTCAGAATATATCATGTCGTGTAAAAGCCTAAAAAACATATGAAACATAATGTAATAATATATATATATATAAAAAACTGAAAATGTAGCACAAAACTGTATATTTATACTGACACATCTACTTTAGTACGAGATGAGATCTATACATGTTGCTTTTTTTTTGTCTGATTGTCAAACAAAAATTATAGTGGTGATCCTGTCCATTTTTTTTTCTTATTACAAATTGCTTGCATGTTTTTTTACAACAGCTTATACACAGATCTATGTGTCTCCAAAGTAACAGTCATAAAGTTGCCACTATGCCTCTTATGACTTGCTAATCTATTAAATATATGTTTCAATTTAAGACTCTAAGGGGGAACGTTTCTCCTTGGGGAGAGTGCCAAGCCAGCATAAGAAGACGTATAGGCCATGCAATGCTCCTCTGAAAATGAAAATAATCTCTTCAGAGGGGAAGAGGACTTGAACTCTAGTGACACTTATTGGATTTAGCAATTTGCAGACACGTGTTTCGTGGTGTTTGCCCCTCCTCAGTGCAATGCAGGATATCTGATTTGGCTAGCCAGCACTCTTCAGAAGGAGAGACATTACTCTGGCTTGACCCTCTCCACAATGAGATATGTTCCCTCTAACCCAGCAGAGGCCTCTCACCTACACAAGGCAGATCTCATGCTTTGTTCTGAGGAGAGGAATCCCTCCTTCCTCTCCCCGAAACACATGTTTGCAAATCAAGTTTCTGGTTTAGCTTCTTATCCTAAGTCATGTGGCAAAGCTTGTTATTGGTTTGATATTGACTTTTAGGATTGCTACATCCAATAGGTCCTCATCCTCTCTGAATAGGCTACTTTCAATTCAAGGTTCCATTCACACAGCTGTGTACATCTTAAAGCTGTTTTTTTTCTTGACAGCACACGACCCATAGAGTTTCATTCATTCATACAATGATTTGTGCTCTTGGTCCATGAAACTCAGGGCATGTTTTACTCTCAACTATTTTGTGGCTCAGACTCAACCACTAAAGTCTATGGAGATCTATGTAAAGTGGATGACACAGATACAACAGACTTTAACTTTCAGTTTTCCATCCGAGTTACATCTGTTTTTAACCAATCCATTGTTAAGAGTGAATTTATGAAAAATGTTCAGACGTTCTACCTACTACACTCGGAAAAAAATGGATGTGAAAAAAAAATGAAGCAACTAGGATGTCACCTGGTAGAAAAATAAAAACATTGTTTCTCTCGGATGGTAACACTCACATGGATATGTGAATGTAGCTTACAGGGATTGTCAAATGAAACCAACTTATCACTTATCGACAGGATAGGAGGTACGTTATTGATCAGTGGAGTCTGACTGCTGGGATCCAAACTAATTGGCGGCACAGAGAATTTTCATCCCCGAAGAGGACACTTTTACTCCTACCTTGTGCAAACCTGATTGCTGTTGCATTAATGCTCTATGTGGCTACTGGAAAATGCCAAGCACAATACCTGGCAGACCCTGAAGGGTGAATGAAGTGGCGGTCGAGTATGGGAGCCACTCTATTCTAATGCAGGTAGATCTGCCCCGTTCTAAGAACAATGCTGGTTTTAGTGGTCAGACCCCATCAATCATTACATTATCACTTATGTTGTAGATTGCTGATAACTTGTTTTCTGACGGGAAGGAGCCCCTGGTCTCGGGACACCTGGCAACAGAGTCGTGACAGTATGTAGGAGTTTTCTACCTTTGCCCTTTTTCCAGATGTCTTCCACCGCATGTTTCATGCCCCCTTTACATCCCTTCCTCACCCCCCTAAGGTCAAGGAACTACAGAGAAGCTATGCTCTGCAGGAGGTTTTTAGAGGATTGAGCATCCCCATGGGAGATTTGCCAACTCTTTTTAGAGTGCATTATTAGAGTGCAGTATTAGATCAATGCTAGTATTCTTATATCTCAGGCTTTCCATGCCTACACATTTGTATTTCTTGGCTTGAACCTCCTTAGAAAATCTCTCAAGCCAGTTTAGACGAACGGGGGTCTCACATATGAGTGATTCCCATAAGAATTGCATGTAGGCAGCAGTCTTCCAGGAGACATAGCCGAGGAGTTGGATATTGCCGGATAAAAATAAATGAAGAGAGGATAAGAACTGCTTCAGGAAATGGCCACAAGACTTCATTACAGAAGCCAAAACCCACAAGCACTTTATAAATGCACAGTGGAATATTCAGCACAGGAGCAAACAAAGTTACTGAGGAAGTGTCAGCAGCCGTCCACTGATCCATCCTTGAGAACACCACAGTTTCTCTTATTATTTCTATGTTTCTTCACTTTTGCAGAAAAAAAAGTGGGTTATTTATTTCCAATATTAATGGTGCTCTCAAATTTCGCAATAGCTGTCCCCAATGGAGCTCACAATCTACCATCTCCAACATACACACAACCTTTATAGTGGTCTTATCTCTAATTTTTCATGCAGAGATTTAAATTCCCTGGAAAGTGCTGGATGTTGGACCCCAAAGGATCTGCTATTAAAGCGGTTGTCCACTACTCGGACAACCCCTTCTGAATCCCTATATTCTAGCAGTGTCGGCACTGGTTCTCCTGGGGATTGTGTAACATTGTTATGTCACGCGATCCTTGCGGCCAAACGGCGCTGGCTTCACTCTCTCAGCTGCTGCTCTCACTTTCTCCGGATGTGATTTGTCAAAAGGTGGAGAGCGTTAAGCCAGTGCTGATTGGCTGCAGGGATTGCGTGACATAATAATGTCACGTGATCCTCGGGAAAGCCAGTGCCGACACTGCTGGAAATGACCCGGCACCGGAGGTGAGTATAAGTGTTATTATTTTACAAGGGGGAAACATAGGGATTGAGAAGGGGTTATCCTTTAATTATCTATTCCATCAATATCCAGGTAGTCAAGCTAATTTAGTGAAAATTATTCAGCAAAGATTCCTTGACCTAAAAGAAGACAGATGCTATGTAATGCCTTGTTTTTGCTTTTAGACAGCTACTGTCATTCATGCACACCGGCTGTTACTTGATGTGTACCATGAGGCCACTGACAGTGAAAAGAGGGAACTGTCATCACTGACCGGCTCCGTCCCACTAGCTGCTTAAATAATTATGGGTGTGGGTAATGAAGATGTCTTTTGCTTGATCTGACCCTGGCCTTAGTCATGCAGCATGTGATATCTCTACATACCAGCCCTAATCTCCACTGGTATCTCCAGTATTCAGGCATTCAGCTATTAAGCGCAACCATTCACTAAGGGGATACATCTGGTTTTTGGTAAACTGTAGGTGATATCCAATAAGTGACTAATGGACGACAAATTCTTGACTGGAGGCAGATGGTGCTCTGCCTGGGAAATAAAGAAACGGGCAAGAGCGCTGCGACCATTTAATCAGCTGATCTGGAGGGGGGCCATGAGTCGGACCACTCACTGTTCTATCCTGCAGGGAGGCCATTAGGATTAGTCCAAGAAAACCCATTTATGAAAAAAAATCTTAAAAAAAATGCAAACTTTAAAAAACACAAATACCACATGAATGACATTAAAGACATATTTTCTGACAATAAAATAATTATTAACAAAACAAAATATGGTGCTCCATTTTAACCAGTTGGTGACATCCACCATACATGTGTGGTGTACGTGCAGGCTCTGGAGACCATACTGTGCCATAGAGGGCAGGTGCCGGCTTTTAATACAGCTGGCATTTGGGAGTAGCTATTGCGTTTGGAGATATCTGTAATCTTAGATGCCACTCCGTTTAAGAGGTTAGAAATGGGGTGTGAGGGAGGCATATCTTTTCTCGCCCTTCACCCATCCCCCCATAACTTGACTGAGGGATACTGATAGGCCGGGATCACACATGCGAGAAACACGTCCGTGTCTCGCATGTGAAATCCCTCCTCTGGCGCCGGCACTCCAGAGCGGAGCGTGCGGCCGCATAGCAACACATGGAGCTGCACGCTCCGCTGCGGAGTGCCGGCGCCGGAGGAGGGATTTCACATGCGAGACACGGCGGTACTGTGGAAGCAGGTACAAGAAGTTTTGCAGGGCAGTGGCCATATACTACCAATGTAGCAGATGGACTACGGTCCTGCAACAGTAAGGCTACGTTCCCATGATGAGTTTTTGGTGCGTTTTTTAGGCTGCATATTTTCTGCGGCGCAGACGCAAGGTCCTACAGTTCTAGCGAAGTGGATTGGATTCTTTAATTTTACTCAGCGTAAACTGACCTGCGGTGCGTGTTTCAAATCCGACACATGAATTTACTCTTGTGCATAGACTTGCAATAGATGCAGGAAATCTGCAGGAAAAGAACGCCCGTGCGTTTTTAGTGCATTTCAGAGGGGAAAACGCATCATCAAGAACGCATGTAATCCACACTTAGGTATAGCAAGAATGTTTTGTCAAAGCAAGAAACCGGGAAGTATCAAAAACAAAGCAGCTTTATTTAAAATATGACACACCAAAAAGAAACAAAAAGAACACAGCATCAAAAACGCAATAAAAATGCATGTTAAAAAACGCAAGCAACTTAATTTAAATAATAGGTGCAGAAATGGTGCAGTTCAAAAACTCCAAAGAAGCTCATCAAGGGAAAGTAGCCTAAGGGAACGTGTCCACGTTCAGGATGGCCAGCGCTTTGGACGGAGCGGAAAACTCGCTCCGCCCAAAGCGCCGCCCCCTTCTGGAGACGCGATGATGTCGGATGTGTTCATTGCACACATCCGGAATCATCGCACCCCACACATAGGGTCCTGTGTTTTACCTTGCGGCGGCGCAGCGTCGCCGCAAGGTAAGAGGACATGCTGCGATCTAAAAAGACGCACCGCATGTCCGGAGTCGCAGGGCCGCCGGGTGCGTGTTACCACGCATAGTGGAGACGGGATTTAATTAAATCCCCTCCACTATGCTGTAACATCTGGACGCTGCGGATTGAACGCTGCGGCTCCACGCAGTGTTCAATCCGCCGCTAGTCCGGATGTAAAACGGCCCGTGGACACATACCTTTAGGGGATTCTGTCAGTAGGGTTATGCTACCCTGCGTGCAAGCAGCATAATGTAGAGACAGACACCCTGATTGCTGAACTCTGTATAGCGCCACCCAAATCACTGATTGGCACCTTTCTGTGTTCACTGTCCATAGGCAGAAATCTGCCAATTAGTTATACAGAACTCACGAATATTGTAAACTACATGGCAGCAGGTTTACTAGTCCTCTAGTGATAATCTCCTGCTGGTAAAACTGATTTTAGCAAAACTACAGCAAGCAGCCCAGTAAGTGACACATTGCTGGAATCAGAGTCTCTGCCCCTACATAATGCTGCTCTCAGATTAGGTGGCGAAAACCTGACGACAGATTCCATTTAATTATCACAACGCTATGTTTTTATAGGTGTACATTAAGACACTCCATTAAATGTAAGTCTCGATTGGAAAGACATAGGCATTGGTTTTCTATAGAAAGAGAGACTCATCCAGGAATATTTTCTGGTCATCCCGATAATCTGTGGTCCTCCAGGTCAACTTTTGGGAACTTATGTGATGTGGTCTCAAAGCCGAGTTCTCTCACACTGCCACATGGTGAAGTTACGTGCCATCTGCCGCAATAAAGAGAAACCACATATTGTTATTCCCATAGCAGGTGCTGCAATATGTCAGCTAACAGGCACATTCAATGACAATAGTTGTAGCCACTGCTGAAGATCTGCACCATGATGCTGAAGAATATGGCTGAATACTGCCTCCTAGTGGTGGTAACAGAATATGCAGTCAATCTGTACAGAAGTACAGTACATGTTCCTTTTGCTCCGACTTATAAAGTTGATAAAAATCTACTCTTATATTTTTTCTCATTATTGAATGTTTTAATACATATCTGATCTTTGGATCGTTAACAATCCAGATTACAAAGGGACAAAGTTCTCTTCTGAATTTCTCCTGCGATGTTCCAAGTCAACCACAGATACAGTGCAGAGTACAGTAAATCAGTGTAGACCGGCAGCTTTTCATTGTTGGTCTCCCAACAGACCTACACTGATCAGTAAGCAGTAAGCCCCAGATGCCAATCTTGGTAAGGGCAGTCCCACACGTCCAGATAATTCCGGTACCGGAAAAAATCGGTACCGGAATTATCCATGTCCATGTGCCCTACGTTTCTGTGGTACATCAGTGTGGCACACGTGCGGCACACGTGTGCCGCCTGTGTGCCCACTGGGTACCACACGGAGCGTGCCGGAGACAGCGCTAAAGTTTAGCGCTGTCCCCGGCATCGTGCTGAAGCCCCATTCATATGTTCCCTGCAGCAGCGTTTGCTGCAGGGAAAATATGAATATTAG
The DNA here is from genome assembly GCF_032444005.1 of Ranitomeya imitator. Taxonomy (NCBI): domain Eukaryota; kingdom Metazoa; phylum Chordata; class Amphibia; order Anura; family Dendrobatidae; genus Ranitomeya; species Ranitomeya imitator. The sequence goes on along the minus strand of NC_091283.1, from coordinate 478,707,402 downwards.
TGTTTAAAATGCAGATCCCCTTTGGGAGGCGGAGCCGCATATTCATGTTTTTAATCGGCGGCCCCACGTGACTGCATACAGGAGACGCTGCGGCCAGGAGAGGACGCTGCGGCGAGGGATCCGGAAGCTAGGTGAGTATTTTAATCACGGGGGGGGGGGGGGGGGGCGCACAGGGGGTCGGGGGGGGGGGGGGGGTTGGGGGTTGTGTGCACAGGGGGTGGGAGGGGGGGGACCTGGATCTGCATTTTAAACACTAAGGCTGCCATCACACTAGCAGTATTTGGTCAGTATTTTACATCAGTATTTCTCAGCCAAAACCAGGAGTGGGTGATAAACACAGAAGTGGTGCATATGTTTCTATGATACTTTTCCTCCAATTGTCCCACTCCTGGTTTTGGCTTACACATACTGATGTAAAATACTGACCAAATACTGATAGTGTGACGGCAGCCTAATATTCATATTTATATGAAATATGAATCGCGGCTTCAGCACCAGTGGGGGGGACAGCGCTTAATGTAGCGCTGTCTCCTGCACGGAACACGGACTGCACACGGACTTTAATGGGTCCGTGTAATCCGTGCGCTCCCACGAACACTGACATGTCTCCGTGTTTGGCACACGGAGACACGGTCCGCAAAAAATCAATGACATCTGAAAAGATGCATTGATTTTTATGTGTCTACGTGTGTCAGTGGCTCCGGTACGTGAGGAAACTGTCACCACACGTACCTGAGCCACTGACGTGTGAAACCGGCCTAAGGGAGCGTGCTGGAGTCAGATTCTCCTTATTCATTAAGATGCACATGCCTCTTATTTAATCAGGAGTGTCTGACAAGTAGTGTGTGCCTTGCCACAAATCTTACTCCAGTCAGTGACTATAGAAAGATTTGTGGCATAAGGTACGCCACAACTCATCAAGAATTAAACAAGCAGGCGTTGTCATGCCCCCTACTGCCCCAGCTCCACACATTTTGGGTGAGATAGGCAAAACTGTTGTGAGAACACCAAAAGTTGCAACCTCATTTTTGACCAAATTTTGCCACTTTTCAAAGTGCTTTACGCCAGAATTCTGCCAAGCCTATATGGAGTGGAAGCAAGGAGACCGGCAGGGACCTTGCTGCACACTGGAAGAGGGGCAGCATGGAATCGGTAAAGATAGAAAAAATATTAATTTTTTATATTTTTCATCATGCTAAGACAATTATTTCTCCACCTTTTAACTAAATATCTCCTAAAGGCTATGTGCACACTTTCAGGATTTTTCGCGTTTTTTCCATGGGAAAAACGCTTAACCCCTTCATGACCTTGGGATATTTCGTTATTCCGTGTTCGTTTTTCACTCCCCTCCTTCCCAGAGCCATAACTTTTTTATTTTTCCATCAATTTGGCCATGTGAGGGCTTATTTTTTGCGGGACGAATTGTACTTTTGAACAACATCATTGGTTTTAGCATGTCTTGTACTAGAAAACGGTGAAATTGCCAAAAAAGTGCAATCCCACACTTGTTTTTTGCTTGGCTTTTTTGCTAGGTTCACTAAATGCTAAAACTGACCTGCCATTATGATTCTCCAGGTCAGTACGAGTTCATAGACACCAAATATGTCTAGGTTATTTTTTACCTAAGTGGTGAAAATTAATTCCAAACTAAAAACAAATTGCGCCATTTTTCGATACTCGTAGCGTCTCTATTTTTCATGATCTGGGGTCGGTTGAGGGCTTATTTTTTGCGTGCCGAGATGACATTTTTAATGATAGCATTTTGGTGCAGATACTTTCTTTTGATCGCCCGATATTGCATTTTAATGCAATGTCGCGGCGACCAAAAAAACGTAATTCTGGCGTTTCAAATCTTTTTCTTGCTACGCTGATTAGCGATCAGCTTTTTTAGTTGATAGATCGGGCAATTTTGAGCGCGGCGATACCAAATATGTGTAGATTTGATATTTTTTTTATTGATTTATTTTGATTGGGGCGAAAGGGGGGTGATTTAAACTTTTATATTTTTTTATTTTTTTCACATTTTTTTTACTTTTTTTTACTTTTGCCATGCTTCAATAGCCTCCATGGGAGGCTAGAAGCAGGCACAGCACGATCGGCTCTGCTACATAGCAGCGATCTGCTGTTCGCTGCTATGTAGGAGAATTGCAGGTGTGCTGTGAGCGCCGACCACAGGGTGGCGCTCACAGCCACCGGTGATCAGTAACCATAGAGGTCTCTAGGACCTCTATGGTTACCATCCTGACGCATCGCCGACCCCCGATCATGTGACGGGGGTCGGCGATGACGTCATTTCCGGCCGCCCGGCCGGATGCGGTAGTTAAATGCCGCTGTCTGCGTTTGACAGCGGCATTTAACTAGTTAATAGGCGCGGGCAGATAGCGATTCTGCTCGCGCCTATTACGGGCACATGTCAGCTGTTCAAAACAGCTGACATGTCCCGGCTTTGATGCGGGCTCACCGCCGGAGCCCGCATCAAAGCAGGGGATCTGACCTCGGACGTACTATTCCGTCCGAGGTCAGAAAGGGGTTAAAAAACACATACATAAGCATCCCATCATTTTTAATGCATTCTGCAATTTTTGTGCACATGATGCATTTTTTTCCACGAAAAAAACACATCGCGGTAAAAAGTGCAGCATGTTCATGAATTTTGCAGATTTTTCGCGTTTTTCCCGCTATTTAATGCATTGGGAAGCTACGGAAAAAAACGTGTCAAAAACGCAAAAAAAACGCATGCGGATTTCCTGCAGATAAAGTTCGGTTTTGTTCAGGAAAATTCTACAGAAAATCCTGATGTGTGCACATAGTCTGAAAGAGGTGTTCTAAACCTATCAACCCCTGAAAACTCCTCCACAAAATGCACCCATGCAGGGTTGTATTACCGAATAGGCTTTCTGGTATTTCAGGCCAATTCTAGCACTTTGAACCTTCACCCCAGTACGGTAGGCAGCCTGACCCTACAACGGTTGATGCTAGGCCACAGTCCACAGCCCTATAATTAATAACTATAGATCCACTGTGATACATGTATTTACTGTTACGTTCATATATATTTGGACAGAGACAGCATTTTTCTAATTTTGGTTATAGACATTACCACAATGAATTTTAAACAAAACAATTCAGATGCAGTTGAAGTTCAGACATTCAGCTTTCATTTGAGGGCATCCACATTAAAATTGGATGAAGGGTTTAGGAGTTTCAGCTTCTTCAGCTCCTGGGTCCCAATATAAAACATGTAACAGGGTCCCTCCCCCAATCTCCCTAAGGTTATTTATATCCTTGGCATTTTATTATATGTGGCCCTTGGGGACCCAGTTACCAATTTTATTGGCATTGAACAAAATGATTTGTAGCTCCCCGGTCCAGTGGCCATGTTGGCAGTCTGAGGCTGCAGGACCAGAGCATTACGAACCTCCTCCTATCAGCTGGCATAGCCCGACAGTTTATTAGTAGGCCATTGTGATAAGATCGTTGCAGCATGATGAATGCACAATGTCGCTGGGACCTTCTGTTCTAAAGAGGAACAGGTGATGTTGGCAGGTAGGAAGAGGTTCATCATACTTGGTCACCACCACCACTACTAATGTGGCCACTGGACCAGGATCCTGAGAATCCTTTTATCTAACTGCTACCTATGGACTCCTATAGATTCACCCGTCTGTCAGATTTCTCATATATTTTTCCTACATTTATTTTTGTCAGTCTAGCTGTTGGTTACATCAGTCCTTACCTCCTTTGTGCAATGAAATGTAGATGGATCTGACAGAGACTCATAATCTGAACATGAGGTGAAGTCCACAGATCGAGAAGATGAAGATGAGCTAGATTGTGGCATCAGAGTGGAAATCCAAAGTCTGAGAAAGCAGTGATAATTAATTAATAAAATTACATAATTTCAGAAAAAAAAATACTCTTGATGAATGGGTTATGTAGCATGAGTTTTCCACAATGTGGGCGGCATGCTGCAACTTTCCCAAATAGCCATTCATTTGTATAATCCATGAACTTTTATGCATTTTTATATACAGGCACATTTCATCAATTATCAGGTTAGAAAGCAGAATAGTTTGCATAACTTACCTAGTTCTTACAGATTTAGAAATCGCCTTAATGTCCACCTTCCTAATCAAGAAAGGGAGAAATGCCAGGAGCACAGACAGAAGAATACAACACCCGCCAATGACACACGCAAGCTGGAACGTGGTGAGGGATGATCGGCAGCACTCGCCTCCATAACACAGAGAACTCATCTGCCAGCACCTATGACAAATGTAAATTATGTCTTATTGCTGTAGAGATTACATACTGGGTACATGTTCGAAAAGTTTAGTATTGTTGGACTTTATCGCATTATTTCATAAAAGGTTAAAAAAAATATAACGTAAAAAGTTTGAAGGCCCCAAATAGGACTGCACTTCCATGTTGGCATTGATAAAGAGCAGGAAAGAGCTTCTCTTGTCAGTACATGAACAGTGATTTATATAAAGGGAACTGGATGACTGGTTCACTTTAATAGCTAAGCCAGCCCCCTTCTCTGTATCAGTATCGGGCATGATGGAATAAGGGGCTGATTAAGCTATTGAAACATATGAAACCAGACGTGGAATATGTGCTGCTAGTTGGGGCGCTGAAACTGGTACATTGGGGCACGTCTGAAAAATAATGTTAGTAAGTGACATTATCTTAACATTTCAAAACTAAAAAGATATTTTTGATGCGATGGACATCCCATTTATTAGAGGGTAGGGTCCTCTATTCAGTATCTCTCATTTATAAGCTATAGCTAAACATTCATTATATATATATATATATATATATATATATATATATATATATATATATATACAGGTCCTTCTCAAAAAATTAGCATATAGTGTTAAATTTCATTATTTACCATAATGTAATGATTACAATTAAACTTTCATATATTATAGATTCATTATCCACCAACTGAAATTTGTCAGGTCTTTTATTGTTTTAATACTGATGATTTTGGCATACAACTCCTGATAACCCAAAAAACCTGTCTCAATAAATTAGCATATCAAGAAATGGTTCTCTAAACGACCTATTACCCTAATCTTCTGAATCAACTAATTAACTCTAAACACATGCAAAAGATACCTGAGGCTTTTATAAACTCCCTGCCTGGTTCATTACTCAAAACCCCCATCATGGGTAAGACTAGCGACCTGACAGATGTCAAGAAGGCCATCATTGACACCCTCAAGCAAGAGGGTAAGACCCAGAAAGAAATTTCTCAACAAATAGGCTGTTCCCAGAGTGCTGTATCAAGGCACCTCAATGGTAAGTCTGTTGGAAGGAAACAATGTGGCAGAAAACGCTGTACAACGAGAAGAGGAGACCGGACCCTGAGGAAGATTGTGGAGAAGGACCGATTCCAGACCTTGGGGAACCTGAGGAAGCAGTGGACTGAGTCTGGTGTGGAAACATCCAGAGCCACCGTGCACAGGCGTGTGCAGGAAATGGGCTACAGGTGCCGCATTCCCCAGGTAAAGCCACTTTTGAGCTACAGAGAAGCAGCACTGGACTGTTGCTAAGTGGTCCCAAGTACTTTTTTCTGATGAAAGCAAATTTTGCATGTCATTCGGAAATCAAGGTGCCAGAGTCTGGAGGAAGACTGGGGAGAAGGAAATGCCAAAATGCCTGAAGTCCAGTGTCAAGTACCCACAGTCAGTGATGGTGTGGGGTGCCATGTCAGCTGCTGGTGTTGGTCCACTGTGTTTCATCAAGGGCAGGGTCAATGCAGCTAGCTATCAGGAGATTTTGGAGCACTTCATGCTTCCATCGGCTGAAATGCTTTATGGAGATGAAGATTTCATTTTTCAGCACGACCTGGCACCTGCTCACAGTGCCAAAACCACTGGTAAATGGTTTACTGACCATGGTATTACTGTGCTCAATTGGCCTGCCAACTCTCCTGACCTGAACCCCATAGAGAATCTGTGGGATATTGTGAAGAGAAAGTTGAGAGACGCAAGACCCAACACTCTGGATGAGCTTAAGGCCGCTATTGAAGCATCCTGGGCCTCCATAACATCTCAGCAGTGTCACAGGCTGATTGCTTCCATGCCACGCCGCATTGAAGCAGTCATTTCTGCCAAAGGATTCCCGACCAAGTATTGAGTGCATAACTGAACATTATTATTTGTTGGTTTTTTTGTTTGTTATTAAAAAACTCTTTTATTTGATTGGATGGGTGAAATATGCTAATTTATTGAGACAGGTTTTTTGGGTTATCAGGAGTTGTATGCCAAAATCATCAGTACTAAAACAATAAAAGACCTGACAAATTTCAGTTGGTGGATAATGAATCTATAATATATGAAAGTTTAATTGTAATCATTACATTATGGTAAATAATGAAATTTAACACTATATGCTAATTTTTTGAGAAGGACCTGTATATATAATCTTGTCCAGCATCGGAAGCTATAAAAATTTGAGAGTCACTCTGTCTATAATCTGTCTTTTCCAAATATCTGTGTGCCAATATCCCGATATCATCCCATAAGTAATCGCGGTTCCTCACAAGACCTCCTTATGTAACGCTATTGGTGGCACCCATGCATGGTACCCCTTACCCCTCCACACAGGTCCCTGGCATTTTCCCTGTCTACTGGTGTTGTACGAGTCACAGTTCCTGGCAGCGCATCTAGTGCATGCGCTCCCCTGCTATTAAAGGGGCAATTTGCGCACAAAGTTAAATGCCCCCAGGCATTTAGTATAGAGTACACCTACAAGATGGCTCCTAGCCAATAGCTGAGAAGCACCTTGTTTAAAAGGCACCCTTCCCAATAGGGAGGTGCCAAGCAGCCAAGTATCATTAGATTGTGTGGTAGCCTACTAGTGAACTGTGAGGTCCCCTGGTCCTGGTGTGGTCAGTGTCCTGAACCCGAAGTCCCTGATCCTTGTGTGGCCAGTCCTGAACCCGAAGTCCCTGTTACTAGTGGAACAAGGGCCTGAACCTCGTCCACTTTGCCGTGTGTGGCCAGTTCTGAACACGAAGTCTGTGATCCTTGTGTGGCCAGTCCTGAACTTGAAGTCCCTAGTACTAGTGCAACAAGGGCCTGAACCTCGTCCCGTGGTCCATGTCCGGCTAGTCCTGAACCTAAACCCCTGGTCCCTGTGTTGCCATGCCTGAACCTTGCCTCCCAGTCGGTGTGCAACCAATCCCTGGATCAGGGTCTGACTCTGAGACCTTTGTGTCTGAACGTGGGCCTATCAAAGTATTTCAGCGATGAAGGATAACTTTCACCAGAGGAAGCGATGAAGGATAACTTTCACCAGGTAATCACTTACATACAACACGTTCATACTCCAGGCCAGGAGAGGGAGCTCTGAACCCGGATTAAGGGGAACTTCCTTATATTCTGGCTGGAGAGGAAGTTAGATAGCATTAGAACTCTGTCAGAGGACAGAGAAAGGAGCAGACTGACATATAGTGTCAGAAGGTCAGAAAGAGCCATGTGGTCTGAGTTATTACAGCTCCTGGAGGAAGAGAGCAGAAGGAAAGAACAACTTGTAGAACGAGTGCAGGAGAAAGAAAACAGAGCTGTGAAGTGGCTACCTCCCTGGCTATCGTACATTCCGGTAGCCGGAAGACCATGGCCGTGCTGAACTCTAAAGTGGCATGGCTGAAACTGGAAGGACAGCTGGATTGTAAATCACCTGTCCATCTTGATACCCAGGAGACACAGTGATAACTATGGGGCCCGGGTCATGATAGAGACCCTGTAAAAAGGCCCAGTTCACCTGTCATACGGATTGTTTCCTAACCTATGTGGAGGACAGAGAGGAAATGTGAGGACCTTATTAGAAGCCATAGGCAGTAAGGGACTACAACACCACCGTGCTTTGGGGAAGGCTTTTACCTCTACCTGGTCAGAGGACTCTGGATTTGCTTCCAAGATGGCCGGACCCTGCCGGTACTTGTTGTCTGGTGCTCTGGACTGCGGTTGCCTGAAACTACACTAAACCAGGTAAAGAGACTGTAAACCTGTGTCCTCGTTCTTCACTGCACCTCTCTCCATCTTCACTTATAAACCGGGAGCCTTGGGGACCTACGTACCTGTGGGAAGTTATACCATCTAGCTGCCATAACATCACCCCAGAGGACCCTTTTAAGCAGCGTTGGTCCCTACTGACCGAATACCACAGCTGGCGTCACGACTCACGAACATAAACTTTAATCAATATCCCTTTTACATGGGCGCCCAGGGCCACGGACCGGATCGCCGCTGTGGCACATCCCCTTAAGTACTGGACCCGGTACCAAGTACCCTACGGCCCTGGCGGGCGACTCATTTATACTGTACGTTTCTCATCCAATCGCCTCCAAGACTTCTCCCAAGTATCCGCCATCATACCTTCCCCACTGCTTTCAAACATGCCACAATCACACCTATCCTCAAAAAGCCATCCCTTGACCCAAGCGCTATGTCCAGCTATCGCCCCATATCTTTGCTCCCATTTGCATCCAAACTCCTTGGGCAGCACGTCCATGCTGAACTTTCCTCTCACTTTGCATCTAACTCTCTCTTCGACAACCTACAATCTGGCTTCCGTCCCCACCATTCCACTGAGACTGCCCTGACCAAAATTACTAAGGACTTACAGCCAAAGCTAACAGACAATTCTCTATACTCCTCCTTCTAGACCTGTCCTCTGCCTTCGACACAGTTGACCACTGCCTACTACAGATCCTTTCTTCCTTTGGGGTCAAAGTCCTCACCCTATCTGGGATCTCCTCATTAACTCATAAGGCCCTATGGCTTCCAGTACCATCTATATGCTGATAACACTCAGATCTACCTCTCTGGACCAGATGTCACTTCTCTGCTCTCCAGAATCCCAGAGTGTCTATCAGCCATATCCTCCTTCTCCTCTCGCTTCCTCAAGCTCAATGTGGACAAATCTGGACTAATTATCTTTCCTCCATCTCGCATATGTTCCCCACCTGATCTATCTATCAAAATAAATTAAATCACACTTTCCCCTGTCCCCAAAATCCGCTGCCTCGGAGTAACCCTTGACTCTGCCCTGTCCTTAAAAAAAACGCACATCCAAGCTCTCGCCACCTCCTGTTGCCTCCAGCTCAAAAATACTTCCAGAATCTGTCCTTTCCTCAACCCTCACTCTACCAAAATGCTTGTGCATGCCCTAATCATCTCTGCGCCTCGACTACTGCAACATCCTCCTCTGTGGCCTACCTTCTAACACTCTCGCACCCCTCCAGTCCTTCCTTAAAGGGAACCTGTCACCCCGAAAATCGCGGGTGAGGTAAGCCCACCGGCATCAGGGGCTTATCTACAGCATTCTGTAATGCTGTAGATAAGCCCCCGATGTTACCTGAAAAAGGAGAAAAAGACGTTAGATTATACTCACCCAGGGGCGGTCCCGCTGCTGGTCAGGTCGGATGGGTGTCTCTGGTCCGCTGCGGCGCCTCACATCTTCTTTCCATGACGTCCTCTTCTGATCTTCAGCCACGGCTCCGGCGCAGGCGTACTTTGCTCTGCCCTGTTGAGGGCAGACAAAGCACTGCAGTGCGCAGGCGCCGGGCCTCTGACCTTTCCGACGCCTGCGCACTGCAGTACTATCCTCTGCCCTCAAGAGGGCAGAACAAAGTACGCCTGCGCCGGAGCCGTGGCTGAAGATCAGAAGAGGACGTCATGGAAGGAAGATGGGAGGCGCCGCAGCGGACCGGAGACGCCCATCCGACCTGACCAGCAGCGGGACCGCCCCTGGGTGAGTATAATATAACGTCTTTTTCTCCTTTTTCAGGTAACATCGGGGGCTTATCTACAGCATTACAGAATGCTGGAGATAAGCCCCTGATGCCGGTGGGATTACCTCACCCGCGATTTTCGGGGTGACAGGTTCCCTTTAACTCTGCTGCTCGACTAATTAATCTCTCTCCTCGCTACACTCCTGCTTCCCCTCTTTGCAAATCCCTTCACTGGCTCCCAATTTCCCAGCGTATCCAGTTTAAAATACTAACACTGACCTACAAAGCCATCCATAACCTTTCTCCTCCGTATATTTTTGAACTAATCTATCAATATCTTCCCTCACGTAATCTCCGGTCCTCCCAAGACCTCCTTCTCTCCTCCACGCTTATTCGCTCCTCACCCAATCACCTCCAAGACTTCTCCCGAGCATCCCCCATCCTCTGGAATTCTGTGCCCCAACACGTCCTGTTATCCACCACATTTGGATCCTTCAAAAGAAACCTGAAAACCCACCTCTTCAAAAAAGATTGCAACCTGTAATGACCACACGGCCACCTCAACACTATTGGAGCTACTGCAACCCTCAACCTACTGTCTCCTTCCCCATAATCCTGTAGAATGTAAGCCCGCAAGGGCAGGGTCCTCTCCCCTCTGTACCAGTCTGTCATTATTAGTTTTGTTTAATGTAAGTGATAATTGTATTTTGATGTAACCCTGTCTAATGTACAGCACCATGGAATTAATTGTGCTATATAAATAAATAATAATAATCATCTGGAATTCTGAGCGCCAACACGTCCGATTGTCTCCAACATTCTGAGCTTTCAGACAGAACTTGAAAACCCATATTTTCATGCATGAAAGTTTACAGCCTGCAATAACCCCAATGCCACCTCACCACTACCGGAGCTGCCACAACCCTACTGTCTCCTTCCCCATTATCCGGTGAATTGTAAACCCAAGGGCAGGGCCCTCTCCCCTCTGTACCTGTCTGTCATTGTTAGTTTGTTCACCGTATTTTAAATTTGTATCCGGTATCTAACCCATTCTCATCTTCAGCACCATGGAATCAATGGTGCTCTAACAATAAATAATAATTCGGGAATTTGTCCTAAGTCCTGTAAAATAAAATTACATGTAAATGTCTTCCAAACCTCTGCTTTTCCCTGGTCTAGTTGCCTGCCTTCAGCTGCATTGATAGCAGAACATACTCGTTTGGAGTACTGATGATGGCTGTGAGAGGGCCAGCACCTGTCTCCTCCTCTGAGTGTTGTGCTTATCTGAACAATCACCTGCAGCAGCTTATCCCCAGAGTTAGTGAGACTCAGGATCTGACCCTTTCACTGTCATCATCTGTACTCCAAATGAGTACACTCTGGTATTAATGCTGTTAAATGCAGGCAAATAGACTGGGGTAAGGCAGAGGATTTGGTAGCAATTTGCATGCAATTTTTTTTTACAGGAATAAAGACAAATTTACTTGTGATTTGCAAAGTCTTATAACTTTCCATGATGAAAAAAATGATAAAATAAATGCTTAATTACTCTTTAAGACTTTTCACTGATACAGATATACTAACCTGCACATTGCCCCAATATTTTCCACAATAACGCACTGCCCATTCTTTCCACAGGAGATGCCACCAATGTCACACTGACTTTTACAAACACCGCCATATTCCTTATAGCCAGGGTTACAATATATTGGTCCAGGATTATGTGTCATTGTTGCCTCCAACCGGCTGAATATCCCATCCAGTAACTTTTTGCTGTCTGTGGCTCTTGGTACCTCACTGCTTTTACTATCGGTAGGAGCTGTGGATGTGCTGTATGAAGGCTGCTGTATATCTGCTATGGATTGTGTCAGGAGAGATTCCGGTGTTTTTTTAGTCGTTTGAGCTTTACCTTGTTTTGAGGTCAAAGTCACAATGTTATTCTTAAGGTTTGGACTTATAGAATTATACCGCCCACTACCTTCTTCTTTGACAAGAAAGACACCTTGTGACAAGAGAGGAGTCTGGTGGTCACCTGTATAGGGTTTGGTAAATGTTTCTACAGGCTGTATAGTATCAGAGTAAACATCTATTAAGGGTTTTTCATCTACAGGCACCAGCACTCTCCAAAACTGCAGATTATCTGGAGGAAGCTTACGGACTCCATTACTTGTAGGAAGGACTATCGCTGAACGATGTTCTGCTCCTCTATTAGGAGGAAAACTGAAGTGTTCATTTGCAATAGTCACCTCAGTTTCTTCCAGATGATCTTTTATGAGGTCGGGTTTTTTAGAAGTCACCTCTCCTCCACTCTCTGAGAAGAATTTCAGTTTTCGATGTCTAGCATAATCCAGGGGAACATGTTCTCTTGAGCCATCCCATTTGACCTCCTTCTGCTTTTCTTTTTTTTCATCTCTTTTCTGTAGGACACCCACTTGTTGAGTATCGTTAGAGCTTTCTCCTCTAAATTGATATGTTACTTGGACATCCTCATTTAATACCTCCCCATCATTCATAGGAGGTACTGTCAGGTGATCTACCCAGTTCCCTGGTAATTCACTTATTTGGAATTCTTTGATTCTTCCAGATATTGACTGTTTTTCTCCTTTAAGTTGTTTCTTACTAAAAGATTTGGAGAAAAGTTCAAATCTTCTGGACCTTAAATTCTTATGTTTAACCTCTTTGTATCTCTCCCCTTCTTCTGTTTGGTTCATTAGTTTTGGCTCTCCAAGTTTATCAGTCGTTCGGGGTTTGTTGTGCTTTTTTGACTGATCTTTCCTCTGGGAAAATTGTTTTTGCATTTTTTCATACACTTTTTGTATCTTAATTAGAGGAGCCTTATGGTTTGTTTGGGGTTTAACTGATGCTTTCACTCCTTCCTTCCTCCTCCAGTCCAGCTGTATGGTGTGACCACTGTGAGGACTTTTATCAACTTTCTTCAAACCATTATTTGTAGACTTCTTAGTTAACGGACGTAAATGAAAGCTTACTACTCGGAGATCAAGGTCCTTCTTTGGGTTATTTAAAGGGTATTTCAAGAACTCTTTTAAAATGTTTCTCTCCTCCATTATTTCCATTTCATCCACTACCATGGAAAAAAAATTTGAAAAATATTAAGTCGTCCCTTCACATCAGTATCCATGACACACAATTAGCCTTTATGCAGACAGCAAAGTTTTACATGGGTAATGGAGGTACAAAAAAGGGTTTCTTATAGTTTGTGTGTGGTATTGCATCTCAGTCACATTTATTTCAATGTAACCAAGCTGCAAAATTAAACACAGCTCATAAACAGGTGAGGGTGATCTTTCTAAACGGAAGCAGTCATATTATCCTAAGCCCTGGCCCCTGTACAACCTATCTAAAGGGATTGTCTGGTCTAAATCGCAAGTCTGCAGTTACTCTGTGTGCTGCAGACTTATGAATCCCCCCAGCGCACACACTTTGTGCCTCAAAGATTCTCCAGTTTCTGAACCAGTAACGACTGTGGTGTATGCGTTATAAATACTCCCAGCCAGAGCCCGTCCTGGCCAGAGCGCGCAAGGCCTACACCCTACTAGAAGCCTACACCCACTAGACGGCAAGCTGCCTCACTCAATTTAGACCAAACAACCACTTTAAGTCTTGAAATCTCTTGGCCAAATAATTATTTCCTTTAAAGGGATATTCCTACCACTTAATGGCATAATGCTGTAATACAATACTTGTGCTGATATCTGGGATGCCTTCTTAGCCCCAAAACAGAGACAGATCTCTACATCCCACCAGTTATTGCATGGTTGCACCTCCAGTCATCTACTTTAAAGGGAACGGCACCAAAGCTTCATACAAGTGATTGAGACAGTGTTGTGTAAGGAGATGAACATGCTGCCTATGTTCCCCCTTGAATACATGTGTATCTTGATGTGTAATGTGTATTGTGATGTGTTATTAGTGGTAGGTTGTAGTTTGACCGACAGTAGGGAGAGTTAGGGTTAATATTTGGGATTAGCCCACAGTGGGAGGAGACAAGGAGAAGGGATAGAGACAGTTTCCTGTTAAGAAATCAATTAGTGCCCAGTGACCTATGGTCTAACTAGTCAGCAGAGCCACATGACATGATTGTCACTGATGTGAGTGAAGACTGAGACAGTGAACAGCGTGATCCTGAGCAGAAAAAGGAAAATTGACAGAAGGACAGAAGTGATGCACCGGAGACAGATCCTGGGACAGACGCCTAGCAGTACAGCCCCAAGTTACATGAGAGATAAAGTTAACTCGGATAGATAAAGGTCCAGGATAGAACAGAGAGAGCGAGACAAAGAGAGTGCCCCGGGTGGGAGTTCCAAGGCATCAAAGAAGCTAAGTAGCGGCCACACTGGCAAACCAGTTCCCTTAAGCGGGAAGAGGACATGGAACTGTAGTGGGGTAGAAGAAGATGTCGGGTCAAGAATGGTTAATGTGAAAATGAATGTTTTATGGGTTCGTTTTTAAAAGTTTTGCATATTATCTTTATGGCCGGTTTGTGTCTCAGTTTTTCTGGCGGTTCTGTCTCAAGGCCAGTTACAGGGATTGGGGAGATCTGTCCAGAGGGGGGAAATATTACAAGGCATAGGGGTATGGTTTGCATCACGAAGGGTAGTATACAGTTAACAGCTTGGGATTAGCCCACACACTGGGAGGGGTTAGATCTGATAAGAAGGGGAAGCACTTCCTGCTTCTAGTCAGTCAAGAGTCAGGTGGTAGTGGAGGAGAGTTCATTCAGAGGAAGTGCTCAGCAGTGACAGTGATTGACAGGTTCCAAGGCAGTGATACAGCAGCGGCAAAGGGGTCCTGTCAGTACCAAGTCTCCAAACAGTATGAAGATAGATCTGAAGTCTCGTGCAGGTCCTGGGGCAGTCTCCAGCCTAGGGCCCAGAAGATTTTTTGGGTGCAAAAGTCCAAAAAGTGCAAAAAAGGTGGAACTCATTATGTATGGGGCATTATATTGGGTTCATTATTCTGTATGCAGCAATATATATGGCTCATTATGTATGGGGCATTATATGGGGTCCATTATTCTATTTGGAGCATTATATGGGGTCCATTATTCTGTATGGAACATTATATGGGGTCCATTATTCTGTATGGAGCAATATATATGGCTCATTATGTATGGGGGCATTATATGGGGTCCATTATTCTGTTTGGAGCATTATATGGGGTCCATTATTCTGTATGGAGCATTATATGGGGTCCATTATTCTGTATGGAGCATTATATGGGGCCCATTATTCTGTATTGAGCAATATATGGGGCTCACTATTCTGTATGGAGCACTATGTGGTGCCCATAATACAGTATGGAGCACTATACTGTCTGGTTTCTGAGCTATTGATTGTAGAGTTTACAATATATATCTCTCATGTAATGTAAGAAGTACCGTAAGTGAAATTTTTGGCATTGTACTATACCTATATTTCTCTGCCATATCTGTGCATCATGATTTGTGGTATGCGTTAATCAGTGACGCGGGATTTCCGTTACAGACAAACAGACAGACAGACAGAAGTTCCCCTTAGACGATTATATAGATAGATATTGATTGTATTTCTAAAGAAGAACAGGATGGAAGTGATTCAGTGGCCAAATGTCTCTTGATCTGAACCCCACAGACCACCTATAGGGAATTCTGAGGGGAGACAAGTTGAACATCACCCTCCATCCAGCATCCAGGCTGTAAAAGAGGTCGTTACTGAAGTATGGAAAAATATAGATGTTACAATATGATACCATCTAGTTTATTCCATGCTTAGAAGACTTGGTGCTGTCCTTAAAATTAATTGAGTTCATACAAAATAAGAAATGTAGAAGTTTTTGATGTGGGTGTATTCATTTTTTAATCAACTAACTGTCCTGAAAGTTGTATTTTTTACCTTACTTTCATGTTAGGGGGAGAACAATGTTCTATGACATTCAGTTTTGTCACATTTTCAGAAAATGTTCTTGTTTTCAATGAGATATTGATTAAAATCTTTCTTTCATTTATGTTGAGCACTGTATATAAATGCATGTCATATTCACATGCACATCTTCCTGGTTGTCTCTCTTTCCTCTGCAGCCAGTAATGTTTAATATATAATAACATGCAGGAATGATAATTGGTTTAGTATAATTCTAATGAAAATTCTGGCTGCTCATTACTTTGGAAGAGAACAATCTCTACTAAATGGATTCTGAGTTGCAATACCAGACACAGCCTATCGATGAGAGTGGCGCTATTTCTGGGGGGGAGTGGGAAATATTATTTTTCATCCCACCACCAATTGAGACTTAAAGAATTACACTTTTTATGTCCTTGTTATTTTTTATGCTGGACACTATACTAATATATGAGATTACAATAGCTTCTAATGAACGGCTTCCTTTATTACTAGTGATGAGCGAATATACTTGTTACTTGAGATTTCTCGAGCATGCTCGGGGGTCCTCCGAGTATTTTTTAGTGCTCGGAGATTTTGTTTTTATTGCCACAGCTGAATGATTTACATCTGTTAGCCAGCTTGATTACATGTGGGGATTCCCTAGCAACCAGGCAACCCCCACATGTACTTATACTGGCTAACAGATGTAAATCATTCAGCTGCGGCAAGAAAAACTAAATCTCCGAGCACTAAAAAATACTCGGAGGACCCCCGAGCATGCTCGAGAAATCTCGAGTAACGAGTATATTCGCTTATCACCATTTATTACCATGCACATATCAGAAATCGTTTCACAACCACATACTGTGTCTACTCCCCTTCTTGAAGGACTTACCTGCTCCAGCAATACAGAATAAATGTCCGAGACAGCAAAGCACAAAACTATTGAGCCGCATCCTCCAAAATAATGTCCCTAATATGTTCCCAGCTTGTCCTGTGCAGCTCTGCATCCAGGGTAAGTGATCTCACATGGAGTCTGTGAGATCTTATGTGCTTTATTATAGCGTTACCTCTTCTGTGTACTTCATCCAATTCCCATCTCTAATTAGGATCTTGATTCTATTTCAAGCGCGTGGGAAATATAGCTTGTGCCTCCCTCCCTGCCTTTCCAACTGTTTTACAGATTGATCTATATGTAAAGATGGTAACATGTAGATTGGACCCAGTGTTCGATTGGTCCACCAGCGTACCAAAGGATCCCAGGCTATGACACTAAAGATCCAGTAAAAAAAGAGCCTTTTTTTGCATGTGACTTTGGGAAAAAATCAGTATCCACTAGGGTCTATAAGTTGCACAGATCAACACAGAAAGAACCTGCAGAATTAGGAGGCAGTATCTAACATCTAATGTTTAGGCGGGTTGAGGAAAAGAAAGATTGGGCATGTTGGATTTCAATATTCCTAATACGTTGTTCCAAGAGGACTGGCAGTGACCTGCACCCTTCACATTCATATGCAATTTTGACCAACCCGAGATTAATTGTGTATCGTGGTCGTGCAGATTAGTCTAAGATGTATGGCCAGCTTATTTCTTATGGGATAATTCAGAAATAATCTATTATTATTGATTATCTCTTGAGTATAACGAAAACAAATTTATACTTCTCTCCTGGGAAAGCTCTTTTACCT
Source organism: Ranitomeya imitator (assembly GCF_032444005.1). Taxonomy (NCBI): domain Eukaryota; kingdom Metazoa; phylum Chordata; class Amphibia; order Anura; family Dendrobatidae; genus Ranitomeya; species Ranitomeya imitator. Next base: position 478,690,081 of record NC_091283.1, on the reverse strand, counting down.
CTGCTCTCAGCCATGTGTGTTTTGGAGTATACAACCACTGCAGGCTTATACTGAGGAGGGACTGTGTTGGGGCTCATACTGATCTCTGTTAAAAATTCGGATTGCACTCTGATAAATGATTCAGTGCACCTTCATGTATCTTGAAATTGTACCCAAGGATGAGCCAGACTTGTGCAAGTCCACCGTTCTTTTCCTGATATCTTGGCTGATTTCTTGAGACTTTCCCATGATACTACACAAAGAAACAGTGTGTTTCAGGTGTGCATTAAAATACATCCACAGGTGAGTCTCTAATTACGGTAACTCAGATGGTGCCAAAAAACAGAAGCTTCCAAACAGATGTCATCATCATATGGGCATGTAAACTTTTGATTTTGTAGTAAGTAATAAAAATGCCTTAAAATATCCTCATTATTCTGGCATTTGGTAAAAATTAATAATTATGGTAATCCTAATTGACCTAAAATGGAAAACGTTTATTCTGATTTCATGTCAGATATTGAGAAAAACATGCATATGTGTCTTTTTATATAGTGTATGTAAACGTCTGGTTTCAACTATCTATACATTTTTGTGTCACCCCCCTTATGCCAGAATGGATCCTGTCAATCCCCCAGGCCTGGAACCCAGTTGGATTACATTTATGTTTAAGACAAAAATGCTTAGGAATTGTTTTCAACATATTCACATCTTCCACATCGCGAGCGGCCTTAATATCCCTAACGTGTTCGTGAATATGTATTCGCAGTTCACGTGACGTTAGACCAACATATACCAGCCCACATGGACAAACCGCATAGTAAACTACATGTGCTATCCACTGAGCCACCGTGCTGCCCCCATAATACATAGCTGATATCAACGCCAACCCTATGAGACCACTTGCCACCACACCAGGGCAAGTGGGTAGAGCGGAGGCTAAGCACCAGAATTGGCGCATCTTATGGATGTGCCATTTCTAGGGCAGCTGAGAGCTGGTGTTCTTAGTCTGGAAAGGGGCTAATGTCCATGACCCCTTTCTAGCCTATAATATCATCCCACAGCTGTCTGCCTAGGCTTTACTGTGCAAATTGCCTCTTCTGAGAAAAAGAGGACTTAAACTCTATAGCGCCACCTGTTGGAAGTAGCGATCCTACAAGTCACAATCAACCCTTTAACGAGTCGTGCAACATGACTTAGGATAAAAGCCAAATCAATATCTCAATTCGCAGACACGGTGTTTCAGGCTGTTGGCCCTCGTCAGTGCGAAGCATGAGAACTGATTTGGCTAGGTGAGAGGCTCTGGACTGGGGTCTAAGGGGTATCGTTTATCCTTATGGAGAGTGACATACCATCTCTGGCTTGTCAAGGTAAGGAGGCTTATTCGCCGTACAATGCTCCTCTGGGAAATTAAATATGCAAATTGCCTCTTCTGAGAAAAAGAGGACTTAAACTCTATAGCGCCACCTGTTGGAAGTAGCGATCCTACAAGTCACAATCAACCCTTTACTGGTTATTAATTATAGGGAGGACCCCATGTCATTTTATTTGGGGGTCCCCATTTTAATAACCAGTAAAGGCTAAGTAGACAGCTGTGAGATGATATTAATAGCCTTGGAAACACACGTACAGCACACGGACCCTAAAAACGTAATCACGGACATCACACGGATCCCACACAGATGGCCTACGTGAGCACACGGACACAGATAACTCCGGTACCATTTTCTCCGGTACCGGAATTATCTGCACGTGTGAGACTGGCCTTATTGTGCTTACATTCACTATCTGTGCTATAGCTCAAACAGCACCATTTTAATTTTTTGGTGGAATTATATTTTTCCTGTTTTTTTGGTTATGCTAGCATTAAATACATCGTGGTGGCCATTTTCCTGAAGTCGAGTTCGCATCTCGGCTTCAGGAAAATGGCCACCGCGATCTCGATCTGCGCACGCGCACGCGCGGCATCCCGTGGCCATTTTCCTGAAGCCCCGGGAAGCAGGGCACTCCATCTGCGCACGCGCGGCCTCAGGAAGATGGCCGTGCCCACCGATAAACCGCTGAATAGTGCAGATCACGCTCTTTTTCTACAGCTGCGCAGTGCATTCGGCACTTGCGCATGCGAGAAGCACTACGCCACCAACGGGAAGATAAGCAAGATGTGGGGGAGAAACAGCGCTGTGACCACGCCCTTTCGACCAGACCAGCCTGATTGACAGGCGAAAACGGTGACTTTTGTAAGGTATTTCGGCAGCATAGGTAGGGAATCAGGGGACAAAAAATACCCTATTGTAAAGCACAGCTCAGGCCCTATTTAACGGTATTTTTATCTCATGAAAAAACGGGGTGACAGGTTCCCTTTAACAGAAACTCAAGTGAAGCAGATTTTAATATGCAGCTCTGGCAAAAATTAAGAGCCCACTGCAAAATGTTCAGCTTGTCTGATTTTTCTCTTTATAGGTATATTTTTGAGTAAAATGTAAATTGTTCTTTTATTCTATAAACTTCTGACATGTCTCCGAAGTGCCAAGCAATCCATTTTGTATTTTTTTCCGAAAAGGAGAAATGGTAAAAAAAAACAAAAAACAACAGTGCTTTCAGACCTCAAATAATGCAAAGAAAGCAAGCTCATAATCATTTAGAAACAACAATACTAATGTTTAACCCCTTAGCGACCGCCGATACGCCTTTTAACGGCGGCCGCTAAGGGTACTTAAACCACAGCGCCGTTAATTAACGGCGCTGTGGAAAAAGTCCATAGCGCCCCCCAGAGGCCGATTTTCTCCGGGGTCTCGGCTGCCGAGGGTAGCCGAGACCCCAGAGAACATGATTCGGGGGGTTTTTAACCCACCCCGCATTTGCGATCGCCGGTAATTAACCGTTTACCGGCGATCGCAAAAAAAAAAAAAAAAAAAAAAAAAGCGATCTCTTTTTAATTTCTCTGTCCTCCGATGTGATCGCACATCGGAGGACAGAGAAAAGGGGTCCCAGGTGGCCCCCCAATACTCACCTAGCTCCCCCGATGCTCCTCGTGTCTCCCGGTGGGCGCCGCCATCTTCAAAATGGCGGGCGCATGCGCAGTGCGCCCGCCGGCCGGCACCGGGACAATCTTTGGGGTCTCGGCTGCCGGGGGTAGCCGAGACCCCAAAGAGCACGATCGGGGTCGGTATTACCGACCCCTGTTTTGCGATCGCCGGTAATTAACTGTTTACCGGCGACCGCAAAAAAAAAAAAAAAAGTAAAGTGTAATTCTCTGTCCTCTGATGTGATCGCACATCAGAGGACAGAGAAATAGGGGGATTCGGGGACCCTAGCATACTCACCTAGGTCCCTGGATCCTCTTGCTGCTCCCCCTGGCCGCCGGCAGCAGAACATGGCGGACGCATGCCCAGTGCGCCCGCCATCTGTCTCCATCTGCCGGCCGGCAGGAGAACAGCAGTTGGGGCTAAAATTAGGGTTAGGGGTAGGGTTAGGGGTAGGGTTAGGTTAGGGGTAGGGTTAGGGGTAGGGTTAGGTTAGGGGTAGGGTTAGGTTAGGGGTAGGGTTAGGTTAGGGGTAGGGTTAGGGTTAGGTTAGGGGTAGGGTTAGGTTAGGGTTAGGGGTAGGGTTAGGTTAGGGGTAGGGCTAGGGTTAGGGCTAGGGTTGGGGCTAAATTTAGGGTTAGGGTTGGGGCTAAATTTAGGGTTAGGGTTGGGGCTAAATTTAGGGTTAGGGTTGGGGCTAAACTTAGGGTTAGGCTTCTTTCACACTTACGTCGGTACGGGGCCGTCGCAATGCGTCGGCCCGACATACCGACGCACGTTGTGAAAATTGTGCACAACGTGGGCAGCAGCTGTAGTTTTTCAACACATCCGCTGCCCAATCTATGTCCTGGGGAGGAGGGGGCGGAGTTACGGCCACGCATGCGCGGTCAGAAATGGCGGATGCGACGTACAAAAAAACGTTTCATTGAACTTTTTTTGTGCCGACGCTCCGCCAAAACACAACTGATCCAGTGCACGACGGACGCGACGTGTGGCCATCCGTCACGATCCGTCGGCAATACAAGTCTATGGGCAAAAAACGCATCCTGCGGGCACATTTGCAGGATCCGTTTCTTGTCCAAAACGACGGATTGCGACGGAATGCCAAACGACGCAAGTGTGAAAGTAGCCCTAGGGTTAGGGTTGGGGCTAAAGTTAGGGCTAGGGTTGGGGCTAAAGTTAGGGTTAGAGCTGGGATTAGGGTTAAGGTTTGGATTAGGGTTCGTATTAGGGTTAGGGTTGGCATTAGGGTTACGCTTGGGATTAGGGTTAGGTTTGGGATTAGGGTTAAGGTTAGGGTTGTGATTAGGGGTGTATTGGGATTAGGGTTAGGTTTGAGGTTAGGGTTGAGATTAGGATTAGGGGTGTGTTGGATTTAGGGTTTTGATTAGGGTTATGGTTAGGGTTGACATTAGGGTTGTTTTGGGGTAAGGGTTGTGATTATGGTTAGGGTTAGTGATTAGGATTATGGATGAGGTTGGGATTAGGGTTAGGGGTGTGTTGGGGTTAGGGTTGGAGCTAGAATTGGGGGGTTTCCACTGTTTAGGTACATCAGGGGGTCTCCAAATACGACAGCCAATTTTGCGCTCAAAAAGTCAAATGGTGCTCCCTCCCTTCTGAGCTCTGCCGTGCGCCCAAACAGTGGGTTACCCCCACATATGGGGCATCAGCGTACTCGGGATAAATTGGACAACAACTTCTGGGGTCCAATTTCTCTTGTTACCCTTGTGAAAATAAAAACTTGGGGGCTACAAAATCTTTTTTGTGAAAAAAATAATATTTTTTATTTTCACGACTCTGCATTCTAAACTTCTGTGAAGCACTTGGGCATTCAAAGTTCTCACCACACATCTAGATAAGTTCCTTGGGGGGTCTAGTTTCCAAAATGGGGTCACTTGTGGGGGGTTACTACAGTTTAGGTACATCAGGGGCTCTGCAATCGCAACATAATGCCCACAGACCATTCTATCAAAGTCTGCATTCCAAAAAGGCGCTCCTTCCCTTCCGAGCTCTGCCGTGCGCCCAAACAGTGGTTTACCCCCACATATGGTGCATCAGCGTACTCGGGATAAATTGGACAACAACTATTGCAGTCCAATTTCTCCTGTTACCCTTGTGAAAATAAAAACTTGGGGGCTACAATATCTTTTTTGTGGAAAAAAAAATATTTTTTATTTTCACGACTCTGCATTCTAAACTTCTGTGAAGCACTTGGGCATTCAAAGTTCTCACCACACATCTAGATAAGTTCCTTGGGGGGTCTAGTTTCCAAAATGGGGTCACTTGTGGAGGGTTTCTACTGGTTAGGTACATCAGGGGCTCTGCAAACGCAACATAATACCCGCAGACCATTCTATCAAAGTCTGCATTCCAAAACGGCGCTCCTTCCTTCCGAGCTCTGCCGTGCGCCCAAACAGTGGTTTACCCCCACATATGGGGTACCAGCATACTCAGGACAAATTGGACAACAACTTTTGGCGTCCAATTTCTCTTGTTACCCTTGTGAAAATAAAAATTTGGTGGCTAAAAAATCTTTTTTGTGGAAAAAAAAAATATTTTTTATTTTCACGGCTCTGCATTATAAACTTCTGTGAAGCACTTGGGCATTCAAGGTTCTCACCACACATCTAGATAAGTTCCATGGGGGGTCTAGTTTCCAAAATGGGGTCACTTGTGGGGGATTTCTACTGTTTAGGCACATCAGGGGCTCTCCAAACGCGACATGGCGTCCGATCTCAATTCCAGCCAATTCTACATTGAAAAAGTAAAACGGCACTCTTTCTCTTCCAAGCTCTGCGGTGCGCCCAAACAGTGGTTTACCCCCACATATTGGGTATCGACGTACTCAGGAGAAATTGCACAACAACTTTAGTGGTCTAATTTCTCCTGTTACCCTTGTGAAAATAAAAATTTGTGGGCAAAAAGATCATTTTTGTAGAAAAAATGCAATTTTTTTTTTCACGGCTCTACGTTATAAACTTCTGTGAAGCACATGGGGGTTCAAAGTGCTCGCCACACATCTAGATAAGTTCCTTAAGGGGTCTAGTTTCCAAAATGGTGTCACTTGTGGGGGGTTTCCACTGTTTAGGCACATCAGGGGCTCTCCAAACGCGACATGGCGTCCAATCTCAATTCCAGCCAATTCTACATTGAAAAAGTAAAACGGCACTCCTTCTCTTCCAAGCTCTGTGGTGCGCCCTAACAGTTGTTTACCCCCACATATTGGGTATCAGCGTACTCAGGAGAAATTGCTCAACAACTTTTGTGGTCTAATTTCTCCTGTTACCCTTGTGAAAATAAGAATTTGTGGGCGAAAAGATCATTTTTGTGTAAACAAAAGCGATTTTTTATTTTCATGGCTCTACGTTATAAACTTCTGTGAAGCACTTGGGGGTTCAAAGTGCTCACCACACATCTAGATAAGTTCCTTAAGGGGTCTAGTTTCCAAAATGGTGTCACTTGTGGGGAGTTTCCACTGTTTAGGTACATCAGGGGCTCTCTAAATGTGACATGGCTTCCGATCTCAATTTCAGCCAATTCTGCATTGAAAAAGTCAAACGGCGCTCCTTCACTTCCAAGCTTTGCGGTGCGCCCAAACAGTGGTTTACCCCCACATATGGGGTATTGACGTATTCAGGAGAAATTGCATAACAAAATTTATGGTTACATTTCTGTTTTTACACTTGTGAAAATAAAAAAAATGGTTCTGAATTAAGATGTTTGCAAAAAAAAGTTAAATGTTCATTTTTTCCTTCCACATTGTTTCAGTTCCTGTGAAGCACGTAAAGGGTTAATAAACTTCTTGAATGTGGTTTTGAGAACCTTGAGGGGTGTAGTTTTTAGAATGGTGTCACACTTCGTTATTTTCTTTCATATAGACCCTTCAAAATGACTTCAAATGTGATGTGGTCCCTAAAAAAAAATGGTGTTGTAAAAATGAGAAATTGCTGGTCAACTTTTAACCCTTATAACTCCCTAACAAAAAAAAATTTTGTTTCCAAAATTGTGCTGATGTAAAGTAGACATGTGGGAAATGTTATTTATTAACTATTTTTCATGACATAGCTCTCTGATTTAAGGGCATAAAAATACAAAGTTTGAAAATTGCAAAATTTTAAAAATTTTCGCCATATTTCCGTTTTTTTCATAAATAATCGCAAGTAATATCGAAGAAATGTTACCACTAACATGAAGTACAATATGTCACGAAAAAACAATCTCAGAATCAGCGGGATCCGTTGAAGCGTTCCAGAGTTATAACCTCATAAAGTGACAGTGGTCAGAATTGCAAAAATTGGCCTGGTCATTAAGTACCAAATTGGCTCTGTCACTAAGGGGTTAAAACTTAGGAAGAGTTAAGAAATCAATATTTTGTGGAATAACCATGATTTTTGATCACAGCTTTCATGCGTCTTGTCATGCTTTCCACCAGTCTTTCACACTGCTCCTGGTACGAAAATGTAAGCATTTCTTCTTTGTTTGATGGCTTGTGACTATCCGTCATCCTCTTGATTACATTCCAGAGGTTTTCAATGGTTTGGAGATTGAGCTGAACATGACAGGGTTTTGATGTGGTGGTCTCGTAATTTTTGCCAGAGCTGTATGATAGTAAGTTATAGGGAGGGTGTGGGGAGTATGGGGCGGGCTCAGGATCTGAGCCTGCTCAATTCATGCTGGGTTCCAGCTTTGTTCCACAGCCAGCACCTGCATCAGTGGTCGGCGCTCTGATCAATGCTGTGTAGCCACTAAACACACCAATCTCTGACGTCAGCAGTGCCATCCTAGCGATGAACCCCATTTGGCCTTCATTGCCCCCTCTTGCAATGCATTTGTGGGGTATCGATTGGTTGCCTGGCAGCCAGGGACTCACTGAAAACCCCCGTTTCCTCCATCCGTAAATTCACCTCTGTTCTAGCAAAATATAATATAATTTCACCTCAGTGAAAAAAAGCCAAAAAGAAAAAAATTAATCCACCCGATTTTCTGTTTTGTTTATTTGCTGCATCTCCCCCCTCAAAAAAAGAAAAAAAACCCAAGGCCCTTTTATTACACTTTATAGTAAAGTGAATGGCGTCATTTAAAACGACACCTCGTCCTGCAAAAAAAAAATAAAAATAAAAAAGTTATGTTTCTTAGAAGGAAGAATGAAGTTTGACGATGGTGGGAAGGGGTTAAAATAGGTCCCTTTCCATGTGGAAAATGATGCAGCTAAAATCCTCAGCCCCAGTATGTGTATACAGCGGTGCGCTCCAGTTGTGCCGGCATGTGAGGCATCCCTGCGGGGCGCGGGATGCTGGGCGGCATAATTGGTCATGTGACCATCATACGTCACTATTCTGGACACATGACTGTGCAGCACTTCCACTTTATGCCATTACCTTCCCGTGCAGCAGGTGGCGCTCAAGAGCTTTGAGATAAACGTAAAGGACGTAGCCGCTGTTCAGTGTTCAACAAGACTCTATGGTCAGGACAGGAAGTCGGCTCGTACGTAGCTGTATTTGCGCCGCTTCCGCTCCTGAGTCACGGTGAGAAGGAGAATGGCTCCCCCGGGTGAATTCAAGATGTCGGGGGACGGAACCGAGCAGGTACCGGCTGTGCGGGCGTGTGTATATATAATGCTAGGCACGTAGTGGGGGCTGCGGATTCTGTGCGGCATTTTTTATTTTTTATCGTAGTTGGAGCCTGTTGTCACCGGATAGCAAGCAGCCTGCATGTCTTACAACTCTGCTAGCACCACATGTCAGATGGGCTATGTTGGGACTTGGAGTGCTGCATAAAAAAAAAGCTTCCAAGCAGATTTAAAGGGTATGTCTACCTCACAGTGTGTAGGTGCCTTAAAGGGGCTGTCCAGTGAAAGCAGGCTATCATGCACAGGGTAAGTGATATGTTGTGATTGGTGGGTGTCTGACCCCTGGGAGCAGCACCGATTGAGAAACGCTTAGTCCAGTAACAACATAGAGCAGCAGATCGGTTGTCTGGCCCTGGCTCAGTTCAGTCACTGTCTGCAGCGGTGACCTCATAGGCATTGACTCATCAAGGCAACAAGCAGTAACATGGAGCCCCGAAAATCCCTCTGAAGTGGTTTCCATCTGGTGCCGATGAAGCCAGCAGAGTCGTGGCTCCATTGTAGGCAATCGGTTATGTATGCGCAGAGTGATATGGCTTTTTATGGAGAGTAATTCCTCATCTTAGGTACATTAAGGGTTAACTATGGCTTTTGAGGAAAAGTGACTCCAGCATGTATATAGGAAAGGGTTCTTTACAGTTAGAGCAGGCAGACTGTACCGTCAATGCAGTAACAGCACACACTATATTGGCTAATAATGGTATTGCAAGATACAAATAATCTAATGCTAATGTAGAACTGGACCTGCCTTTTTTTCAGTTTGTGGATGATGATGTGTAACTCTTTAATAGCGTAATTGCTGTACGATGCAAGAAGGAAACTACGAGCAATGTACCTGTGCACACCTGTATTTACAGTGACATTCTTAGTGACTGATCACAAAATAGCGAAATTTGCTTTTAAATTTTCAAGAATTCCCCCCTATCTATAGGATGAGGGATGTCTGAGACTTCAAGAGATCCCGAGAATTGAGTTTACGTGTGTGTGCTCGACCCCCACACCGTTCATGGGACTGCCAGAGAAAGCGGAGCACAGAGCCTTGCTCCATTCATTCTCTATGTTACTGCCAGATATGGCAGAGGTCCAGCACGTACACATCAGCTCCATTCATGACGGAGCATTGCAGAGCCTACTTCTCGGTGTCTCTAGGGGTTCCAGTGATCAGTAAGTTATCCCCTATTTTAAAGGTGTAACCCTTTAAAGTCAGTAGCGGGTGTATGGTGCAGGCCCCATACTCTGCATCTGAGAGGAAGGACAGCTCTCAGATAACACTCAGGGACCTGATTCATCAAAGCTTTTCATCTAGAATTCTGGTGTGAAAGGCTTTGAAAAGTTCCAAAAGTTTTAGGGTATTTGCACCTATATGTACCTTCATGGTGCGCCATTCTCAGGACTTGGGGAGGCCATCTTTGAGGCATTGTGCGATCACTTACTGCAGTGATCTACCACTAACCTAGCAGAACCAGGTGTCTGTCTCTGATATTAGTTTTATCTGTATTCTTACCGTGTAGTAGAAAAAATAAAAATGATTTCTTCCGGCATGTAGATGGAAATGGATGAGACTCGTGGTGGCACCGGCTTACGTCAGTATTATTTGTCAAAGATCGAGGATTTACAGGTAAAAAATGAGATTCCCACTTCCTTGCAGCTTCTAATGCATTTATAAACCTGCTTCATGCTTCTTGTGTTGCAGACGTCCTTTAATTATCTGGGACAGATTTTTTTTTTTTCTTTCTCTACTGCATGTGAATATACTGTCTTTAGTGAAGTCTAAACAACTTGTTCATTTTGTTCAGAGTATTGTAAGTGTACCGTACACGGCAGCTTATTTCTTCAGTTATTCCTCGATCACTCCCTGTTTCGCTTCATATGAAACAATCACAAATTAATATTTTCTCTTTAGTTGGTTGTCAATGAAAAAAGCCAAAACTTGAGACGTCTTCAAGCCCAGAGAAATGAGCTCAATGCAAAAGGTAAGCCGACAAGTTAAAATGGGAGAGCTATACCATAATATGCTCTCGGCCTCAGTATAATTATTGTGCTTTTTGATTATTGTCTTAGATAATTCTGTCCCTTCAGTTAACCCTACAGCTAGAGCTGACCATGCCAATGTTGTATCACCTGATTGTGGGTCCATGAGTGACTTCGGGTAGATACTTCCTGGAACCTGTATACAACATGACAACTGTTACATTAAGGGTAGTGATGAGCGAACGTACTCTGATAAGGTGTTATCTGAGCATGCTCAGTTGCTAACCCAGTGTCTTCTGCTTGCTCGAAAAATATATTCGTGTCCCTGTGGCTTCATATCTCATGGCTGTTAGACTGCAACTTATTTTACGCGCATGCCAAACACACTTAGTTCGTACCCGAGCATGCTCGGATAACACCTCATCCCAGCACGTTCACTCATTAATTAAGGGATATCCAGTGCCCTTATGTCCACATCAGAACTGAAAGCCGCTGGTGATGTGATGTCTGCCAGCCGCTTGGCATGTATGGTGCACAACATATTCTTTAATGTGAACATGACAACTTATTCATCCTGCCTGTGGATTGGGCGGCATGTATCAGGCACTGGCTGTATTATCTATGCCAGATTAGTCTGACTCTGAAACGCTACAATGTTTCGGAGAAAATTCTACTTTAAGGGTATGTATACACGATAAGTAAATGCTTGCACAGCTTCCAACCCGCACCTTCCAGATGTTACAGCATAATGGATAGGATTTCAAGAAATCCCATGTCCATTATGTGTCCAGAGACACCCAGGGATCACCGCGCGGAGACTGACATGCAGCGCGTCTTTTCAGACCTCAGCATGTCTATTTATCTTGCGGAGACATGAGTTTCCACAAGATAAATTTCACCCTTACAATGTATTGTATGCAGTGAAACCATACGGTTTGGTGAACACTTGTAGATTCACCTGCGTTCAGTAGCCGGCAGCACTTTGGATGCAACGGGCATGTGCTGTGTCCAAAGTGCTGCCAATTACTGAACGTCTGCACATATCCAAAAAGACTAGAGACTAGTCTGACAGGTGGATTCCTGGCAGCTTTCCCCACCCACTGCTCTGGATCGACAGGTCTCTGTCTACGTGCTTGTATAAAGCAAAAAAAAAAAACACTGTAGGGGAACAAAGGCACACAAGACTATTGGGTGACACCCTTTTGGGTGCTAAGGAAAGTAAAAGGATGAAGCTCACTTGAGCTGGTTGTGTGCAGGCACAACTCCTATGAATACCCGATCTTAGCTGCTGCTGCCTTGTGGTTGGAGATGATCTCCTCCAGGATAGTCAACCAGCTTGGACGATAACACAATATCTGGCTGCGATCCTGTAATGAGCAATCCTTAGGACCAAGATGAGTTGAATGTTTTTTATTTTCTCTACGCATTTCAAGTAGTCTTGGTCCTAAGGATTCTTCATTACAGCAGCACAGCCCGTTATTGTGTTTATCATCCAAATTGGCCTACGTGCTTGTATAGACAGAGACCTGTCAATCCTGGACAGCGGGCGGCGAGAAGCTTTTGGGGATCCGCCTGTCTGACTAGTCTCCAGCACATCTTGGGCCCTGGCGAATTTTAAGTGACTGAGATCATACAGCCAGTTCCTGATATATGCTGCCTGTGGATTGGGCAGCAAGTATCTGCAGACAGGTTCACTTTAATAGGGTAGGTACAGACTGGCTGCTGACTGTACTCAAGAACTGGCTAGCAACCAGTGGAAGCGACTTGGTAGCACCTCTTACTATCAGATATGGAACTGAGAAGCCATGGATAACCCCTTAAAATCTGAGGAGTCCTCAAATGAAGTTGGAGAATAAGTACGTGTAAGGACCAGCATCAAAAAATCCCTCCAGATTGGCTGTAGACTTGTGACTGTAAGGGTAGTACAGCTTGCTGAGCGCTCAACGTGAGCCAGCGCCGATGCAATAGTCATTGATATCCGGAGCAGAATTGTAAAATCATTACTTTATTTGAATCATAAGTTGAGTTGCGTAGTAGATATTTATCACTTGCTGAGCACATCATAATCATTGCATGTAGGGTTTTTTTTTTTTTTCAGCTCCATTGTCAGACAGATGTATGGCATTCAGCCCCTCGCCATGCAGTGTGCCCATAATAACATGTAATGATAGAATAGATTGTTACAGAGCGGAGTAAGCGAGTTCTGGGGAGCAGAGGGCATAAAAGTCACAATGCAAGTCCAAACCTCCTCTAGTATTAACATCACAAATACTGTGTGCCCTGAGTTTCACGGCATCTGATCTATAGCCGATCATCTGCTTGCAGCCTTACGTCACCAAGCACAAAGTGTTGGATGAAGTAGTGTAAATCCGACTCCACAGGACTCTGCACCAGTGGAAACGTGTTGTGTGGCATGATGGCTCTCACTTCTCTATCTGGTATCTGATGGATAAATCTGGGCTTGGGTAATGCCATGAGAATGTTACTTGCCAATTGTAAAGTTTGGGGAGAAGGGATAATGCTATGAGGTTATTCGTCAGGATTTGACCTTGGCTTCTTAGTTTCATTGAGGAAAAATCTTAATGCTTCAGTATTTTTGGACAATTAATAGCTTCCAACTTTGTTGGAACAGGTTGGAGATGGCCCTTATCTGTTCCCATGATCGTGCACAAAGCAAAGTCCATAACGACATGGTTGGGGGAGTTTGTGGTGGAATAACATGACTGGCTGTACAGAGCTTGGACCTCAAGACCATCCTACACTTTTGGGATGAGCTAATGCTGTTATTGTGAGCCTGATCCTCTTGTGAATTAGTGGGCAAAAATTCTGACAGACCGACTTATATCTCGTAGAAAGTCTTTCCAGAAGAGTGGAAATGGTGATCACTGCAAAGGGGGGGAACAACTCCATAGTAATGTCTATGGATTTAAAATGGCAGCTCATAAAATAGATGTCCCAATACTTTCGTCCGCATAGTGTATATGATAAATGCATACTCTGCAGTTTATCATTTGCAATATATTTACCATTTGTGTGTATGTATAATCTCTGAAGTCCTGGTTTCTGCTTTCTCCAGTGCGTCTGCTGCGGGAGGAGCTGCAGTTACTTCAGGAGCAGGGATCCTACGTTGGAGAAGTGGTGCGAGCCATGGACAAGAAGAAGGTGTTGGTCAAGGTGACTGTATACACCGCACATTACTGATGACCTGTACAAAGACATCACGTAACTTAACTGATTTGTCACCTTACAGGTCCATCCCGAGGGGAAGTTTGTTGTGGACATTGACAAAAACATTGATATAAATGACGTGAGTATTTTCTCTGGAAAGCTAGATGTTGTGACATGTATGCTGTAAGATATTTAGTACTTACTACCCCTCCAAAACGTTTCATTAGGTGACGCCAAACTGTAGAGTGGCTTTAAGAAACGACAGTTACACCCTGCACAAAATCCTGCCCAATAAGGTGGACCCACTGGTGTCGCTGATGATGGTGGAGAAGGTCCCAGACTCCACATATGAGATGATTGGAGGTTTGGACAAGCAGATCAAGGAGATAAAGGAAGTCATTGAGCTGCCAGTCAAACATCCTGAGCTGTTCGAGGCACTTGGGATTGCACAGCCTAAGGTTTGAGATTCAGCTTGTACTGTATCCTAGTTTTCTGATCTTGACAACAAAAGAGGTAGATGAGGAGGGGTGTGACGTTTAGGGCACTTGTCAGGGAATCAAAGAGGAGAGCTGCAAACTTACAGGACTTTCTCTCTGGAAAGGTTGCCTAATTTTCTTACTTGCTCCTTCAGTAGATTTAATGGATCTACGCTGTGATTCGGCAGTAAACAGAACTCTGCGGCAATTTATTTTAAAGGGTTCATTTTAAGGTGTTTCATGGAGTTTAAGTGTTTATAGTATATTATAATGTACTTATTATGCTCTTGCGTATTATTAAAATTTATTTATTTTTTTTTCTCTCAGGGCGTGCTTCTTTATGGACCCCCAGGTACAGGGAAGACATTACTGGCCCGTGCTGTGGCACATCATACAGACTGCACATTTATCCGTGTGTCTGGATCCGAACTTGTTCAGAAGTTTATTGGGGAGGGTGAGTGTAACTGTTTTTGGGAATTATATTTGGGGCCATGACTTTCCACTGAAACAACAAGAAATTATAGACTCTTCATAAGGATGCCATCAGATAAAATTACAGAAGATATACATTAAGATCCTATCCAATTCTGGGTTCTAATCATTTTGGATAAATCCATTTCTCATATCGCCTTAAAGAAGCTACTTGTCGTTGGCTTTAAGTTTTCAGCTCTTGCACGGAGCCATATTATGGCCGTCTGAATATGAACCCTATTAAAGATGAGCAAGACAGTTAAACGTGTCCTGACACTAATTGGATTGATTGTGTGACTAAAGTACATTACTACACCACTAGCTGTATTAATTCTTAACCTCTGGTTCATTATTAGGAGCTCGTATGGTACGAGAGCTCTTTGTCATGGCTCGAGAGCATGCTCCTTCCATCATATTCATGGATGAGATTGATTCCATTGGATCTTCACGGTTGGAAGGCGGTTCTGGTGGGGACAGTGAAGTGCAGCGTACCATGCTCGAGCTGCTGAACCAGCTGGATGGCTTTGAGGCTACAAAGAATATTAAGGTAATATTATACTTAGTTCATTAATAAACACGGCTGACGTCTTGGCTTTCATATTTTAGTACAAATTTTTATTCTTGTAACTTGCCCCTTTTCCAGTTATCTTTACATTTAGGTTTCCCTTGTATTTCCTTGACACATTCTTAGATTTCTCTGTATTACATTATCTATCTAAGTGTTAGTTTGGTTCAAAAGAATAGAAGTTGCTTGCTACTGACAAAAAATGCAGCAACAATACGGTCCCATGAAGTTTCCATCAAAATTATGAGTCGCAAACTCCAGAAGAATGCTAAAATCCATCCATGTCTTTTCAATACATTGTTTTTATCCTATATGGAGGCTTGCCTGAGGCACTCAAATATGACCTCCACCTTTTGGGAGATCTGCCTCGTTCAAACGTCAGTGTAAAAAAACAAACAAAAAAAAAAATGGACCAGTTTTTCATCAGATTTTCATCAGTGTTTGGTCAGTGAGTCTGTGTTTACCATCCGTAATATTCTCATATGTTAAAAAAACTGAACCACACATTTGGAAAGTTTCTCCTGCCTATTTTAGTGACAGCAGTCCGATGGCACACATAGAATTCATATGCTGTATGTGCCCCTGAGACCCATAGTCTTGTGGGTTATTATGGTCAGTGAATTTGAAAATGAAGATTATAAAAGTACTTGCACTCCTTTGTATTATCTTGCTCAGAAGGAAAAAATGTATGTTCCAATAGAAGAGAAAAAACTTTGGCACAGAATCGAGAGGGGGGGGGGGGGGGGTGTTAACTTCAATTTATTAAGCAGACTTATGTATCACTGCTCTGATAAGGGTATACCGTGAAGATTGGTAGAGCAGCTTAGTATACATTTTTTGCAAAAAACGTATCAACCAAATACCCTGTTTTTTACATCTTTTACTAGCACTTGCGGATTACTGCAACATTTTTTCAAACTGAGTGTTTTTGGTTTTACTATTCTCTTTTGTGTCTTCAGACTTATGTATAGCAGAAATAATTTCCAACAATTCAGGCCTTTGTCAAAGATATATATATCGGCATATGTCACAATAGAATTTTAACAGCAGGATATAGTACCAATGATAAATATAAAAATTAAATATAATGATGATAATCATCATGTAGGCATATACATTTATTTCTAACATTGTATCTAATAAAAATGCTATTCAGGATACATGCAATAAGCTGTCTACAATTGTCAAACAACTTCTTGGAAGCTGATGTTCGTTCAGATAGAATATATCTCTACAATGGCAAAAAGGAAATCAAAGTTTGTAAGTATACTTACTTTGGTTACCCTTTTGCCTTGTAGAGATAGACTGCAGACATGGCTCTCAAACCTAGACAACCCCGTTTTAGACTGCATTAGAGAGCTCATCACGTGACAACTGGAAAAGGGTTAAATCCAAAAACCTTGTGGGGTTAAATCCAAAAACCTTGAAGGCAGGGGTAAATCAAAAAAATTGCTGAAACTTTCAACCTTCGTCCGGCTGAGTAGGTACAATTGTAACTATTCCGTTTTAAAATTGCAATAACTTTTTTTTTCGAAAAGCCGTAGAGGGCTGAAATTTCGTGACATCTCTACAGTTTTGGTCCAGAATATATTGGCCAAATTTCAATAAAATATATCTGCAGCCTGTTAACGTTTGTAAAATTATGCAGCCTGACGAAGGTTAACAAACTTTTGATTTAATAAATAGTAAATATCAGATAATTCTACCCTGGGATGGATGTCTGTTTGCTCAACGTTGTTCTTTTAGCCACTAGTTCTTGGTCTTTACCAGGTGAAGGACAATTGGCATTTAGCGTATATATATATATTTTTTTTTGTATTAAACTAATGGATTTTCCACTCTGCTTTCTACCTAGGTCATTATGGCAACCAACAGAATTGATATATTGGATTCTGCTTTGCTGCGCCCAGGTCGCATTGACAGGAAGATTGAGTTCCCCCCTCCTAATGAAGAGGTAATTATCTGCACTGTTGGTTGTATGGATTCTTGTTCGGTCTGCTCAGTGCACCTGTCTTGTCCATTATTATATTATTTGTCTCCGTATACATTCTGCATTGGTGCTATAAAGAGTGAACCTCTTTGTCTAATGCAGACTTTCCTGCTCCTATAAATAATTAGCACAGGTTCTACCAAAATCTGTAATTCCATACAGAAAGTGACTGTGGCCGGGTGTAAACTAAAATGTTTTTCTTCTATGTAGGCTCGTTTGGACATTCTCAAGATCCATTCCCGAAAGATGAATCTGACACGTGGTATCAACCTGCGTAAAATTGCCGAGCTTATGCCCGGAGCATCCGGAGCGGAGGTGAAGGTAGGAATTGAGGGACCCATCTGGAGAGTGCCAGTTCAGTCACACAACTGAAGCAGAGGGACGTATCTGTGCTATTGGCCCAGCACCCAGGTCCTTGCAGATGATAGATTAATACGGAGCAGATGCATATTTGTGAGACTGCTCTATAGCGCTCATCGCCGCCCACAGTCCCAGAACGCAGATCACTGGGAAACAGATGTGGAAACTATTGTGAAATCCCAGTATACCCCCTGGACATATCTGTGTCCAACACCCATTCCCAAATTGTTACGCCATGACTATATTTTGTGAGTATTTCCAATGGGAATGGATGCCAGTTATTTTCAGAGCTAGTTTTTTTCCTGCCTTTTTTTAAATTTTGCTTTAAAGCAACTGTACATAGGCAAGTTTTCAGGAAGCCATTGTGACTTGTAATGGCCAGCAGAGCACAATTCTTAGTGACATTTTGGCTGCTTTTATGTGAAACCATTGCCAGTAATACTACGTGATTTATCCTCTTTATCCCTGCATGTATGTGGAGGTCACTGCAGCGGCCTGATAACTGTAGGTCACTGTGTATACACAGTGGAAATATATGTCTGCACCAGGTGGTGCTGCGGATCCTGTGATCACTGTCCTAGATGGCTGAGGCCTCAAGTGAAGGGAAGACCCTGGAGCACTTTATCAGGAGGACAGTAGGTGACTAGACAGAGGATGATGGAGGAAGCGCCTTGGCTATCACTTCTCTGCAGATTGAGCACAGGATGCCGATCAATTTGGGGCAGATGAGGCATAAAATGTTCACAAGCCTGCCAAGTCTACGTTTCTATTAGAATGTACAAGAGGTACAAACTCATAGATTTCCTGCCAGTATTAAATTTAACAGGCAATAACGCTTTGGTATAGTGAGTGTACCAACACATTATAGAGGGAGTCAAATGAGATAATAATCTTTATTTTAATAATCTTTATTTTTATATAGCGCTAACATATTCCGCAGCGCTTTACAGGTTGCACACATCATCGCTGTCCCCATTGGGGCTCACAATCTAAATTCCCTATCAGTATGTCTTTAGAATGTGGGAGGAAACCGGAGAACCCGGAGGAAACCCACGCAAACACGGAGAGAACATACAAACTCTTTGCAGATGTTGTCCTTGGTGGGATTTGAACCCAGGACCCCAGCGCTGCAAGGCTGCTGTGCTAACCACTGAGCCACTGTGCTGCCCCAATGAGATGTAGATAATATATATTACGGTCCTGTCCCAGCGCTGGTGTGAGCAGGACCTATGATGACGTCGCGGCCATATGTCCTTGTCGCACACCAGCGCTGGGACGGGAGCCGCTTGCAATGGAGCGGCCCCGGGAGCGTGGGGAGGAGCGAGAAAGGCGGCGGAGGGTGAGTATAGCAAGTTTTTCATGTTTTTTTTTTTTTTTTTTTTTATTATTTTTAACATGACATATTTTTACTATTGATGCTGCATACGCAGCATCAATAGTAAATAGTTGGGGACACACAGGGTTAATAGCAGCGGTAACGGAGTGCGTTACACCGCGGGCCGTTACCGCTGCCATTAACCCTGTGTGAGTGGAGGGGATTATGGAGCGGGCGCCGGGCAGTGAGTGCAGGGGAGGGACTAATCGGACTGTGGCCGTCGCTGATTGGTCGCGGCAGCCATGACAGGCAGCTGCCGAGACCAATCAGCGAACGAATAATCGTGTGTGTATATAGTGACTTACAGCTGACATTCTTTCTAGTGGAGGTGTTCACTTGTCCCATCTTTTCTACCTTGCTCAGACTGACATAACTTCTCCAGCCAGGACTTGTCTGCAGAGATTACAACAAAGACACATTTGACTTCTCATATTTCCAGCACCGTCCCCAACATGTCATCCTGCTGATACCCCAATACTGAGCCACTGCTGCCGTATGTGTCACTATTACTGCACCAGCTGTTGGTGCAACTCTTCTTACTGCCCCACATAGTAATGCCCACCACTGTGCCCTTAGTAAAATCTCTCCTTGTCTGCCCTCACAGTAGCTCCACCACTGTACAATAGCTCCTCACATTGGCTCCCGTGCTGTATAACGGAGCCCCAGTATTGTATGAGAGTTCCACCACACGTTTCAAATAAAATACATCACATCCTATACTCGCCTAATCCAGAATCCTGACAAGGCCTGGGTGGACCAATGTGCTGTCATCTTTATTTTATTTTTATATAGCGCTAACATATTCCGCAGTGCATTACAGTTTGCACACATTATCATCACTGTCCCTAAATTCCCTATCAGTAGGTCTTTGGAATGTGGGAGGAAACCGGAGAACCCGGAGGAGACCTACGCAAACACGGGGAGAACATACAAACTCCGACATCCGACGACATCAGTGTCCTGGCGCAGAGCGATGATGTCACCGCGTCAGGACTCTGAAGTACTGTGCTTACGCCGGCGCATTACCTGCTGTCCTGTAGAACACAGGCTTAAAGCGACCTGCAGTCTACAGAACAGAGATGCTCTGCAGTGGAGCTTTATATCTGCATGTTAATACAGTTATAGATGGCGTGGCATACATTTAACGCATTTAAAGGTTTTATCAGTAGTCAGTGGTTTAAGCCATCTCTTCTTTCACTGCAGCAGAGGCACTCGTCACACAAAGGGTTTGGGAGACCCTCATTCTGGAGATTGTTGTGGGTCCTATACTCTCATTAAATATTTATAGCATATACCAGTAATGTCCATCATAAGACAGCCCATTTACAGTTCACGGTGATTGACTTAGATGTAGTTAAATTAAATAGGAAATAGTTTCTGCCCAGTGGGAAATAAAATAACTGTATTCAACCTCCGGATTTCAGTCATCGAGGCACGGCCGTTGCGCAACTTCACTTACTGCTCTGTATATAGTGAGTGGCGGTCAATCTATGTCGGGGTGCGGTTACAGCCGCTGCTCATGATGTAGTGACCTGTGACTGAAGTTACACCCAGCCGCATATCTAAGTTTGAAAAACTGAGGCGGAATACATTTTTTTTTTTTTTCTCCTGGCAGATGGGCTTTCAGTGTGGCGGCCGCACGGCTTCAGAATGCTATTGACCTGCAGATAAACAGCATTTTTGACATTACATGCTCCTTTTACCACAGTCCATGCTGAAATATTGTATAAATTTCACTCTTTCATATTCAGCCTGTCCTCTTTGCTAAACTATCATCCTTTTTAACCCTTTAAATGCTGTATTAAAACTGCGGGCCTTATTCCCTCATTGCCGTTTTAATACGGTGATTGGGAATAAGCCTGTAGTGCCCCCCCGAGTCAGAAAATCTATGGGATTTCAGCTACCAAGGGTAGCTGAAACATTGGAGAACATGATCAGGGCTGTATTTTCCGGGCCCCGATCACGTGATTGCCGTTATTCAGTGAATAGGATTGAGGATAGGGTTGGGGTTCAGTGAATAATGGCGATCATGAAAAAACCTACCTGCTGTTACAATGATTTCTCTTTTCTGACATGATATACATGTCAGAGGAGAAAGAATTGATGTCTCCCAGTCCCTCCTGCTCCAGCCCTCCGCATCATCTTCCTGGAAAACAAAATGGTGGGCTCAGTGGGCCGGGCGAGATCGGCCGGCCAGCAACAATAGGGAATTTTTCCTATTGGTTTCCTTTGAGATAACTGTGATAGACCATATCACAGTGATCAGAAGAAAAAAAATTAGTAAATCAAATGCCCCGTGGTCACCTCCTTAGTTAGATAAAAATTATGAAATTATTTTTTTTATTGATTTCCATTCTTTGCGGTTGGGTCTGTATTAGGGTTATGGTTGGGGTTTTTTCAAAAGAAAAAATTGAAGGCTAGGGTTAAGTGCAAATGCTCACTGCTCAGGTATGCAAAGATTATCGCAGATTCCCCCCGCCCCACTTCCCCCATGTTTTTTTTTGGGTGTCTAACAGTCAAGAAACATGCGGGTCGGGGACATTAGCATGTCACTTGAGCACCCGCGGCAAACTGGAGTAGCGAGCACTTGCGCTCAACACTAATGACGACTTATTCAATATGATGACCTAATGTTATCAAATTCTGTGTTTGTACTTGTTGGTTCAAAATGCTCACTATACCCCTGGTTAAAATCCTTGAGGGGTGTAAATTCCAAAATTGTGGGGGGTTTCCATGTTTTAGGCACATCAGGGGCCCCAAATGCGACCTAGCGTCCGCTCTGGATTCCAGCAATTTACTGCCATCATTTACCTGCTGGGTCAGGGGGAGGAATCGCAGTTCGTGCTTCCTGTTAATTTATACATGGCTCTTGTTCAATGCTGTGTGTATCCAGCGATTGAGAAGGCAGAGCCTGTTATAAACCGTCTGTGCCTTATCTTTGGGAAGCTCGGCTGTGTTTTGACAGCCGAATCCCCGCTTTTAACAGCTGCTCTTTAGAAGTTCACTGCAGCGTAGAACGTGGACTGCCTGGGCGCTCGATATCTGTGAACAGTCTGGAAGCTGTTAAAATCCATTTTACTTCTTGAATGTTCCTCAGCACTATTCCTTCTTGCATGTAATACGCCTGTAAGAACATTATAATTGCACACTCGCTCCCCTAATGTGTTTCTCGCCTGCTTCCTTCTGATCACAGGGCGTGTGTACGGAGGCAGGAATGTACGCTTTGCGTGAGAGAAGGGTACATGTCACACAAGAAGACTTTGAAATGGCTGTAGCAAAGGTAAGATGATGGCTTCCCTGTCCCTGTGTCTCTGCTTAGATAATGCAATTGTAATAATGGCTTAATCATGTAAAGATGAAAGGCTCCTATTAAATCTAGCTGCAGTCACTGAGGAGGTGGTTATATTAGAGCTGCTCTATGAACTTCTGACGTATCGAAGTGCAAAAAGACCTTCATCTTGAACGTCTGTGGCTGCTATAAAGCTTCAGGTTGACTTGGTTTGCTGGGACGTCTAACTTCACAATATTTTGAGAATGGCTTCGTATATTAATACTAGAAGGGTTGTCTGATTAATGCCTGCCACTTTGCAATGGCTGATTAGGGATGCAGCTCCGTGCTCCCCGCTCCTAAAGTCACCCATGGATGCTGCTGCAGCAAGCTTGGAATCCTCGGTCTCCCTACGTTTTATATAATGTATTAGGACTCCTGGTACAAATTATTGCTAATATTTGTCTGAGGAATGTTTGGGCACAGAAATCAACCAATGATGTCCCAGATGTGTCGATGGGAGACAAGTCTGAAGACACTGCAGGCTATGGCGTCATGTTTAGACCATACAGGCTGCTCATGAACAACATGCAGCCTGGTGTGTTGAAAAAACGACTCTTGAGACACTTTGAAGAAATGGCCTCTGATTTCTTGTTCAAATCATTGGAGTGCTGAGTGGTTAGTCCAGCTGCCATACATCATGCCATCCCACCATAATCCCGAGAGTAGTACCAGTATGACGTTGCCCATGAGGGTATCTTCATGGCATTGTGCATTCGGTCTCCAGACCAATCTCTGGCAGTTGTTGCATCCAAGACAAAAGCAAGAAATGCAGAAAATAGACCTCCAATGCCATCTTGCTGTGCTCCATGATGTCCTTTAACCCCTCTGTGACCTTAGACGTACTATCCCGTCGAGGTGCCCTGGGCTTATCTGACCCTGGACGGGATAGTACGTCATAGCCGATCGGCCGCGCTCACGGGGGGAGCGCGGCCGATCGCGGCCGGGTGTCAGCTGCTTATCGCAGCTGACATCCGGCACTATGTGCCAGGAGCGGTCACGGACCGCCCCCGGCACATTAACCCCTGGCACACCGCGATCAAAGATGATCGCGATGTGCCGGCGGTGCAGGGAAGCACCGCGCAGGGAGGGGGCTCCCTGCGGGCTTCCCTGAGCCCCCCGCAGCAACGCGATGTGATCGCGTTGCTGCGAGGGTCTCCTCACCTCCCTCCCTGCTCGAGCCCCGGATCCAAGATGGCCGCGGATCCGGGTCCTGCAGGGAGGGAGGTGGCTTCACAGAGCCTGCTCAGAGCAGGCACTGTGAAGGCTGCAGCGCTGCATGTCAGATCAGTGATCTGACAGAGTGCTGTGCAAACTGTCAGATCACTGATCTGTGATGTCCCCCCCTGGGACAAAGTAAAAAAGTAAAAAAAAAATTTTCCAAATGTGTAAAAAAAATAAAAAAAAATATTCCAAAATAATGAAAAAAAAAAAAAAATATTATTCCCATAAATACATTTCTTCATCTAAATAAAAAAAAAAAACCAATAAAAGTACACATATTTAGTATCGCCGCGTCCGTAACGACCCGACCTATAAAACTGTCCCACTAGTTAACCCCTTCAGTAAACACCGTAAGAAAAAAAAAAAAAAACGAGGCAAAAAACAACGCTTTATTATCATACCGCCGAACAAAAAGTGGAATAACACGCGATCAAAAGGACAGATATAAATAACCATGGTACCGCTGAAAGCGTCATATTGTCCCGCAAAAAAAGAGCCGCCATACAGCATCATCAGCAAAAAAATAAAAAAGTTATAGTCCTGAGAATAAAGCGATGCAAAAATAATTATTTTTTCTGTAAAATAGTTTTTATCGTATAAAAGCACCAAACCATAAAAAAATGATATAAATGAGGTATCGCTGTAATCGTACTGACCCGAAGAATAAAACTGATTTATCAATTTTACCAAACGCGGAACGGTATAAACGCCTCCCCCAATAGAAATTCATGAATAGCTGGCTTTTGGTCATTCTTCCTCACAAAAATCGGAATAAAAAGCGATAAAAAAATGTCACGTGCCCAAAAATGTTTTCAATAAAAACGTCAACTCGTCCCGCAAAAAACAAGACCTCACATGACTCTGTGGACCAAAATATGGAAAAATTATAGCTCTCAAAATGTGGTATTGCAAAAAATATTTTTTGCAATAAAAAGGGTCTTTCAGTGTGTGACGGCTGCCAATCATACAAATCCGCTAAAAAACTCGCTATAAAAGTAAATCAAACCCCCCTTCATCACCCCCTTAGTTAGGGAAAAATAAAAAAAAATGTATTTATTTCCATTTTCCCATTAGGGCTAGGGTTAGGGTTAGGGCTAGGGTTAGGGCTAGGGTTAGGGCTAGGGTTAGGGCTAGGGTTAGGGCTAGGGTTAGGGCTAGGGTTAGGGCTAGGGTTAGGGTTAGGGTTAGGGCTAGGGTTAGGGCTAGGGTTAGGGCTAGGGTTAGGGCTAGGGTTAGGGTTAGGGTTGGGGCTACAGTTAGGGTTGGGGCTAAAGTTAGGGTTAGGGTTTAGATTACATTTACAGTTGGGAATAGGGTTGGGATTATGGTTAGGGGTGTGTCAGGGTTAGAGGTGTGGTTAGGGTTACCGTTGGAATTAGGGTTAGGGGTGTGTTTAGATTAGGGTTTCAGTTATAATTGGGGGGTTTCCACTGTTTCGGCACATCAGGGGCTCTCCAAACACGACATGGCGTCCGATCTCAATTCCAGCCAATTCTGCGTTGAAAAAGTAAAACAGTGCTCCTTCCCTTCCGAGCTCTCCTGTGTGCCCAAACAGGGGTTTACCCCAACATATGGGGTATGAGCGTACTCAGGACAAATTGGACAACAACTTTTGTGGACCAATTTCTCCTGTTACCCTTGGGAAAATACAAAACTGGGGGCTAAAAAATAATTTTTGTGGGAAAACAAAAAGATTTTTTATTTTCACGGCTCTGCGTTATAAACTGTAGTGAAACACTTGGGGGTTCAAAGTTCTCACAACACATCTAGATAAGTTCATTGAGGGGTCTAGTTTCCAATATGGGGTCACTTGTGGGGGGTTTCTACTGTTTAGGTACATTAGGGGCTCTGCAAACGCAATGTGACGCCTGCAGACCAATCCATCTAAGTCTGCATTCCAAATGATGCGCCTTCCCTTCCGAGCCCTCCCATGCGCCCAAACGGTGGTTCCCCCCCACATATCGGGTATCAGCGTACTCAGGACAAATTGGACAACAACATTTAGGGTCCAATTTCTCCTGCTAACCTTGGAAAAATACAAAACTGGGGGCTAAAATATAATTTTTGTGGAAAAAAAAATATTTTTTATTTGCATGGCTCTGCGTTATAAACTGTAGTGAAATACTTGGGGGTTCAAAGCTCTCACAACACACCAAGATGAGTTCCTTAGGGGGTCTACTTTCCAAAATGGTGTCACTTGTGGGGGGTTTCTACTGTTTAGGTACATTAGGGGCTCTGCAAACGCAATGTGACGCCTGCAGACCATTCCATCTAAGTCTGTATTCCAAATGGCGCTCCTTCCCTTCCGAACCCTCCCATGCGCCCAAACGGTGGTTCCCCCCCACATATGGGGTATCAGCGTACTCAGGACAAATTGGACAACAACTTTTGGGGTCCAATTTCTTCTCTTACCCTTGGAAAAATAAAAAATTGGGGGCAAAAATATAATTTTTGTGAAAAAATATGATTTTTTATTTTTACGGTTCTGCATTATAAACTTCTGTGAAGCACTTGGTGGGTCAAAGTGCTCACCACACATCCAGATAAGTTCCTTAGGGGGTCTACTTTCCAAAATGGTGTCACTTGTGGGGGGTTTCAATGTTTAGGCACATCAGTGGCTCTCCAAACGCAACATGGCGTCCCATCTCAATTCCTGTCAATTTTGCATTGAAAAGTCAAATAGCGCTCCTTCCCTTCCGAGCTCTCCCATGCGCCCAAACAGTGGTTTACTGCCACATATGGGGTATCAGCGTACTCAGGACAAATTGGACAACAACTTTTTGGGTCCAATTTCTCCTGTTACCCTTGGTAAAATAAAACAAATTGGAGCTGAAGTAAATTTTTTGTGTAAAAAAGTTAAATGTTCATTTTTATTTAAACATTCCAAAAATTCCTATTAAACACCTGAAGGGTTAATAAACTTCTTGAATGTGGTTTTGAGCACCTTGAGGGGTGCAGTTTTTAGAATGGTGTCACACTTGGGCATTTTCTATCATATAGACCCCTCAAAATGACTTCAAATGAGACGTGGTCCCTAAAAAAAAATGGTGTTGTAAAAATGAGAAATTGCTGGTCAACTTTTAACCCTTATAACTCCCTAACAAAAAAAAAAAATTGGTTCCAAAATTATGCTGATGTAAAGGAGACATGTGGGAAATGTTACTTATTAAGTATTTTGTGTGACATATCTCTGTGATTTAATTGCATAAAAATTCAAAGTTTGAAAATTGCGAAATTTTTAAAAATTTTCGCCAAATTTCCGTTTTTTTCACAAATAAACGCAGGTACTATCAAAGAAATTTTACCACTATCATGAAGTACAATATGTCACGAGAAAACAATGTCAGAATCACCAGGATCCGTTGAAGCGTTTCGGAGTTATAACCTCATAAAGGGACAGTGGTCAGAATTGTAAAAATTGGCCTGGTCATTAACCCCTTTACCCCCAAGGGTGGTTTGCACGTTAATGACCAGGCCAATTTTTACAATTCTGACCACTGTCCCTTTATGAGGTTATAACTCCGAAACGCTTCAACGGATCCTGGTGATTCTGACATTGTTTTCTCGTGACATATTGTACTTCATGATAGTGGTAAAATTTCTTTGATAGTACCTGCGTTTATTTGTGAAAAAAACGGAAATTTGGCGAAAATTTTGAAAATTTCGCAATTTTCAAACTTTGAATTTTTATGCAATTAAATCACAGAGATATGTCACACAAAATACTTAATAAGTAACATTTCCCACATGTCTCCTTTACATCAGCATAATTTTGGAACCAATTTTTTTTTTTGTTAGGGAGTTATAAGGGTTAAAAGTTGACCAGCAATTTCTCATTTTTACAACACCATTTTTTTTTAGGGACCACGTCTCATTTGAAGTCATTTTGAGGGGTCTATATGATAGAAAATGCCCAAGTGTGACACCATTCTAAAAACTGCACCCCTCAAGGTGCTCAAAACCACATTCAAGAAGTTTATTAACCCTTCAGGTGTTTAATAGGAATTTTTGGAATGTTTAAATAAAAATGAACATTTAACTTTTTTACACAAAAAATTTACTTCAGCTCCAATTTGTTTTATTTTACCAAGGGTAACAGGAGAAATTGGACCCAAAAAGTTGTTGTCCAATTTGTCCTGAGTACGCTGATACCCCATATGTGGCAGTAAACCACTGTTTGGGCGCATGGGAGAGCTCGGAAGGGAAGGAGCGCTATTTGACTTTTCAATGCAAACTTGACAGGAATTGAGATGGGACGCCATGTTGCGTTTGGAGAGCCACTGATGTGCCTAAACATTGAAACCCCCCACAAGTGACACCATTTTGGAAAGTAGACCCCCTAAGGAACTTATCTGGATGTGTGGTGAGCACTTTGACCCACCAAGTGCTTCACAGAAGTTTATAATGCAGAACCGTAAAAATAAAAAATCATATTTTTTCACAAAAATTATATTTTTGCCCCCAATTTTTTATTTTTCCAAGGGTAAGAGAAGAAATTGGACCTCAAAAGTTGTTGTCCAATTTGTCCTGAGTACGCTGATACCCCATATGTGGCAGTAAACCACTGTTTGGGCGCATGGGAGAGCTCGGAAGGGAAGGAGCGCAGTTTGACTTTTCAATGCAAAATTGACAGAAATTGAGATGGGACGCCATGTTGCGTTTGGAGAGCCACTGATGTGCCTAAACATTGAAACCCCCCACAAGTGACACCATTTTGGAAAGTAGACCCCCTAAGGAACTTATCTAGAGGTGTGGTGAGCACTTTGACCCACCAAGTGCTTCACAGAAGTTTATAATGCAGAACCGTAAAAATAAAAAATCATATTTTTTCACAAAAATTATATTTTTGCCCC
The DNA here is from genome assembly GCF_032444005.1 of Ranitomeya imitator. Taxonomy (NCBI): domain Eukaryota; kingdom Metazoa; phylum Chordata; class Amphibia; order Anura; family Dendrobatidae; genus Ranitomeya; species Ranitomeya imitator. The sequence continues at coordinate 478,661,672 of NC_091283.1, read as the reverse complement.
CAATTTTTTATTTTTCCAAGGGTAAGAGAAGAAATTGGACCTCAAAAGTTGTTGTCCAATTTGTCCCGAGTACGCTGATACCCCATATGTGGCAGTAAACCACTGTTTGGGCGCATGGGAGAGCTCGGAAGGGAAGGAGCGCCGTTTGACTTTTCAATGCAAAATTGACAGGAATTGAGATGGGACGCCATGTTGCGTTTGGAGAGCCACTGATGTGCCTAAACATTGAAACCCCCCACAAGTGACACCATTTTGGAAAGTAGACCCCCTAAGGAACTTATCTGGATGTGTGGTGAGCACTTTGACCCACCAAGGGCTTCACAGAAGTTTATAATGCAGAGCCATAAAAATAAAACAAAATTTTTTTCCCACAAAAATTATTTTTTAGCCCCCAGTTTTGTATTTTCCCTAGGGTAAGAGAAGAAATTGGACCCCAAAAGTTGTTGTCCAATTTGTCCTGAGTACGCTGATACCCCATATGTGGGGGGGAACCACCGTTTGGGCGCATGGGAGGGTTCGGAAGGGAAGGAGCGCCATTTGGAATGCAGACTTAGATGGAATGGTCTGCAGGCGTCACATTGCGTTTGCAGAGCCCCTAATGTACCTAAACAGTAGAAACCCCCCACAATTGACACCATTTTGGAAAGTAGACCCCCTAAGGAACTCATCTTGATGTGTTGTGAGAGCTTTGAACCCCCAAGTATTTCACTACAGTTTATAACGCAGAGCCATGCAAATAAAAAATATTTTTTTTTCCACAAAAATTATATTTTAGCCCCCAGTTTTGTATTTTTCCAAGGTTAGCAGGAGAAATTGGACCCTAAATGTTGTTGTCCAATTTGTCCTGAGTACGCTGATACCCGATATGTGGGGGGGAACCACCGTTTGGGCGCATGGGAGGGCTCGGAAGGGAAGGAGCATCATTTGGAATGCAGACTTAGATGGATTGGTCTGCAGGCGTCACATTGCGTTTGCAGAGCCCCTAATGTACCTAAACAGTAGAAACCCCCCACAAGTGACCCCATATTGGAAACTAGACCCCTCAATGAACTTATCTAGATGTGTTGTGAGAACTTTGAACCCCCAAGTGTTTCACTACAGTTTATAACGCAGAGCCGTGAAAATAAAAAATCTTTTTGTTTTCCCACAAAAATTATTTTTTAGCCCCCAGTTTTGTATTTTCCCAAGGGTAACAGGAGAAATTGGTCCACAAAAGTTGTTGTCCAATTTGTCCTGAGTACGCTGATACCCGATATGTGGGGGGGAACCACCGTTTGGGCGCATGGGAGGGCTCGGAAGGGAAGGAGCATCATTTGGAATGCAGACTTAGATGGATTGGTCTGCAGGCGTCACATTGCGTTTGCAGAGCCCCTAATGTACCTAAACAGTAGAAACCCCCCACAAGTGACCCCATATTGGAAACTAGACCCCTCAATGAACTTATCTAGATGTGTTGTGAGAACTTTGAACCCCCAAGTGTTTCACTACAGTTTATAACGCAGAGCCGTGAAAATAAAAAATCTTTTTGTTTTCCCACAAAAATTATTTTTTAGCCCCCAGTTTTGTATTTTCCCAAGGGTAACAGGAGAAATTGGTCCACAAAAGTTGTTGTCCAATTTGTCCTGAGTACGCTGATACCCGATATGTGGGGGGGAACCACCGTTTGGGCGCATGGGAGGGCTCGGAAGGGAAGGAGCATCATTTGGAATGCAGACTTAGATGGATTGGTCTGCAGGCATCACATTGCGTTTGCAGAGCCCCTAATGTACCTAAACAGTAGAAACCCCCCACAAGTGACCCCATATTGGAAACTAGACCCCTCAATGAACTTATCTAGATGTGTTGTGAGAACTTTGAACCCCCAAGTGTTTCACTACAGTTTATAACGCAGAGCCGTGAAAATAAAAAATCTTTTTGTTTTCCCACAAAAATTATTTTTTAGCCCCCAGTTTTGTATTTTCCCAAGGGTAACAGGAGAAATTGGTCCACAAAAGTTGTTGTCCAATTTGTCCTGAGTACGCTGATACC